>NC_091128.1:45060951-45380951 GCF_040183065.1 Periplaneta americana
TTGTAATCCGACATTCCAAGAGACGGCCGGCTCGGAAGCGAGGGGGAGAGCGCGGCGCCCTCCCAGCGCTGCTCCTAGCTGGTCGGCCAACCCGCAATGCGGTAGCTACTGACGTCATCCTACGCCGGGCGAGGTCGAGTGAAAGATACATGGCGCCACGCTTCCACACGGCCGGCCGGCAAGGACCCTCCTCCGCGTCTTTGCCATTGTAATTACATTAGCAAGGCTGGTGGCTGTGGTTTCACGAACTATATGACCCGGCTACACCGGATCGGCCTGTACTGGTCATGGCAACGTTGTCGCCGCATAGAAATCGCCATGGCTACAGGTTTCATCACTAGGGACCGGATTTTTATGTAATTACATATTATATTCCTTTCAACCTAACCGTATATAAATAACAAATCTTTGTGAATCTTGTAATTACCATTAATATATTAAAATTTGATACCACATATTTTTACATAGTTACCCCACATTACATATTATTGCTTGGTATTACATAAATCTACATATTTATTTATTTATTTATTTATTTATTTATTTATTTATTTAGGGGTTTTATTCATTCTTACTTCTTTAAAATGAAAAAAAAAATACTTCTGCTGGGAAACTTTACAATTTTAAATACACAGATTTAAAAAACCTTTTTACCTACCCAAGACGGGATATATTTCGGGACGAAATATAACGTTTTTAGTTCCAGGAAGTAATAGAGGCACTCACCCCATACCGCCCACTGTAAATATGAGTGAACAAAGGCAACCTTTCTCATATGATACAACTACCTTGTATTGTAAAAAATTACTCAGAAAGCAGCGTTGCCTTCATGCGGTGGAGTGGGACGAGGACGACATGATTTGTCTCGAACTATAATTGTTCTGCACACGTCTTAATAAGCCGTTCTCATGCAATATGCAACCTTACTCACCCTCTTCCTAATTCTTCCAGGGAAAACCCGTGTCAAGTCTGGCATGAGCCGCAATAAAGTAGCCGAATTTTGAAAAGAAGCTGGACTAAAGAAACAAACTGGAAAGTTGTTGAAAGATTAAAATAAATAGCTTTTCAGGTTATTGCTGGACGTCTTTACTTTAAATTTAGTAGACCTATATGGGAATGGGATTTTCTGAGGAATTAGGAAGTATGGTTATCGGCTGAAATAATCCTACCCTTCTGAATGAGACAGGAATGTTACTTTTCAAACAACAGTTTGTAAATGCCTACAGCTTGAGGTTTTAGTAGGTACTTTGTTTCTTACAGGGAGCAGCTAAAATGCATGTGTCCCACGTCTCTTATTTTCTCCTAATCCAGTAAAGCGAAACAGTGCTTGCAGTACTGTTGTGTCATTCACTTCACTCAGTTCTCTAGTTTTAGTACATACAGTATAAAGTGCAAGTGAATTTATCTACTGTTCTTAACTAACTAAAATGCCCCTGTATCTTCAACCCTAACGACAAAAATAAAATCATGGATTGCGATGAAAGCTTCTTTCACTACAGATGGAAAAATAGTAATGTGTCAAGTGTGCGGTAAAATGTCGGGTGCTCTATGAAATTACAACTGAAGACTCTTACCCATGCTATACCTTCCAGATATTGATATTAAATATTTTCATGATTTTACATATTCAGCTTATTTTTCCTACATAAATATGTACATATTTCACACCTTGATATTACATAAAAATCCGGTCCCTATTCGCCACGTAAAATTTTCGACTTCCTCGTTTAAAGCTCCCCCATGCTTATACCTTTGTCACTCATTCATACACATGTAATAATCGCCTTTGTAGCTCTAGTAGGGTGATGGTGAAAATTTCGCTTTTCTACCATTTTTAAGGTAGAGACTCCATATTTTGGGCACCTCATTCCCTTTTTCATATAGGGTAAACTAGGATCTGTTGGACAGTCGGGCATGTTGGACACTCTGTACTTTAACGTGTTACCTCGCCACTTGTGGGCACCACATTCTGCTAGAAGTCAATGACGGAAGTAGCCATTTAGATATGACGTAATTTTTATTCTTCCAAGCGACGAAGAGCATTGAAACTTGCTCAACATATGAATAAGAGATTGCTGATTTATTTAAAAAAAAAAAGAACAAAAAAACAAAAATGACAGGTCTGATTGAAAATTACCAGTCTCTTCCGTTAAGATATCGAATATACATACACACATACATACATACATACATATACATACATACATACATACATACATACATACAGTCCACACCTGTGGAGTAACGGTCAGCGCATCTGGCCGCGAAATCAGGTGGCCCGGCTTCGAATCCCGGTCGGGGCAAGTTACCTGGTTGAGGTTTTTTCCGAGGTTTTCCCTCAACCCAATACGAGCAAATGCTGGGTAACTTTCGGTGCTGGACCCCGGACTCATTTCACCGGCATTATCACCTTCATTCCATTCAGACGCTAAATAACCTAGATGTTGATACAGCGTCGTAAAATAACCCAATAAAATAAATAAATACATACATACATACATACATACATTACATTACATACATACATTACAGAGCGTTCATTTCAAAACTTCCCAGTCCAAATAACTATATAATTTAAATAGGATTTAATTAAACAAGGAACACATCAATTTAGATATTGAGCGGGAAGTTTAAAACCAGTCTTAACTGATTATTAAGTTTGACCCCCTCAATTCCAGCCACTCCCATTTTGAAATTTCAAATGGCACCCTTATCTTGTGATACTTAAATTTGAAAGAGTATTCAATTGTTTAATATCTCATTCATTTGTTTTCACATCTTTTGTTTCCTACAGTCACCTGGCAACCTGTGTTGTTATTTTCAGTTGATTGTAGGATGAAAACACAGTTTATTTTGTGTAATTTTCTAAATTTAATCAATAAGGATGATTCCTGTTCTCTCTTGAAGGGTACATACCGTTTTCAAATAATTTAATACACAAACACAACTATTACATGAAATGTTCCATAGTCTTTGTAGCTTTATTCTTTTCAACTCTAATCGATAATAATGAAAATCGAGGTTGCCAGGCGCTGATAGAAAACAAAAGATGCGAAAACAAGTGAATGCGATGTATAAACAATTGAATATTCTTTCAAATTTAAGTATCACAAGACAGGGGTGCCATTTAGAATTTCAAAGTGGGGAGGCTGTGGGTAAGGGGGTGAAAATTAATATGCAAGTAGGCCTAAGACTGGTTTTAAACTTCTCCCTCAATATCTAAATTGACTTGCTTTAGTTTAATTAAATCCTATTTAAATTATATAGTTATTTAGAAATGAAAGCTCTGTATGACAAAACCATCTCGTCAAATATTAACAATATACTAGACATATCAACATTCATAAAAGTAAGGTAATCAAGTATAAAATCTGAAACATATTGATAGAGGAATCAGATAAATCTACCCTTTATCGCTAACACTATCTATTGTTTACATGAATAAAGTACTTTCAGATTGAAACAAAATATAATATACTAAGGGAATCTTAATATAACCTCTAATATAAAATGAATTATATTTGGTGTATACCTAAATGGAAGATAAGTTAAACTTACTTACTCATACACTCGTTCACTCCTTTGCTCGTTTACTCGTTCACTCACACTTTCACTCTTCACTCATTCACTCACTCATTCTTTTTATTTATTTAATAATTTATTTACTTAATCACTTAGTTACTCATTTACTTATATATTTATTTACTTATTCATTCGTTTATTCATTCACTCATTTACACTTTCACTTGTTCATTGGTTCGCTCACTCATTCTATTTGTTTATTTATGTATTTATTTAACCATTTATTCATTTAATCATTCATTTATTTACTTACTTACACATTCACTTAATCATTCTCTCATTCTATGTATTTCTTTGTCTCTTTGTCTTTCTGTCTGTCTCTTTATCTATACATATATTTACTTATTTGTTTATTTATTTATTTTTCTAGAAGAATTAAAATCATCAGGCCTCATTTTTCACTTAGCCAGAAACAAAAGGATATAGCCATGTACAAATTAATAATTACAAAATATAATATTAAACGTAAAGACAATCACAAACTCAACATAAAAATGCCTAAGGCAATAATTAAACAGTTTTCTGAGGACATAATAAATAGTCAAGAATTAACAAAACAAGACAATTACATGCAAATTAAATATTACAAAATAAAATAGAATTAAAAATAAATGTTAATTAATTAACTTTCGAAGATCATTAGAGCTAACAAGGAATTAATAAATTAAATTGAAGGCTCCCTGCAAAAAGGGTTAGCTCCACTTTTTGGTGTAATTAATGTTTTGTTTGTTTCATACATGTTAAAAAAATATGCCCGATCTTTTAGTGCAAGAACGGTGTGATTCCGAGCATTTGGTAGTAAGTTGCAGTGGAATTGGAGATGCGCTATCAATCGTTTTGTTGCAAGATGGAGGCAGCATTAATTTCAGGGGTTATTCTTTGAGATATTTCAAACAAAAATGTTTAATACAATTTTACTCGATTTTGCTTCCTTTTTGAGATAAAAATTGTTTTATATAAAACATATCATAGCGTATTTTGAGAAAGCCATTGATTTACTCTCCAATATGCTCAGTCATTTTAAGAGAGCAGTGTATTATGATAATAAATCATTCAAAGAATTTCAGTTTTGTCCTTTAAATGCGCAGAAATTTGATCCAAATAAATGCAACTTTTCGTTCTGCAAAAGGAATTTTACAATGTTATATTCGTTCGGATCAGATTTCTGCACATTTAAAGGACAAAACTAAAATTATATAAATTATTCATTGTCATAGTACATAGCTTCCTTAAAATGACCGTGCATATTGGGGATTAAATCAATGACTTTCCCAAAACACGCTATTAAATGTTTCATATAGAACAATATTTATCTCGAAAAGGAAGTAAAAACGAGCAAACTTGTATTAAACTTTTTTGTTTGAAATATCTCAAAGAATAACTTCCTGAAATTAATGACATTACTTACGGTTCATATATATATATATATATATATATATATATATGTTCATATATATATATATATATATATATATATATATATATATATATATATATCAGGGGCGGCTCGTCCATAAGAGCTGCGGAGCTGCAGCACTCCCTGCTTTGACAGGAAAATGAAAATAATATTTATTTTAATTTGTAGAAGAATTGTTACAGCGTTTATTGGTAAATTGCTTTATATTTCATCTGGCCGGGGATATGTACTATTATCTTATGCATAATCTTTTTGCGCGTCGACTGTATTGGAATTGACACTGCATTCAAAGTCGTCATGGGATCTGCAGGGTGGTCAGCTCATAGAGAGTGTGTCTTGCATCGTCAGGGGGTAGAGAGGTGAAGGGAAGCAGAGGGAAACTGCCGCTGTTTAAAACCCATATCTCGCTGTAGTGGCTTGCAGAGCCAGGCCACAAGGGATCTTTCCTTTCCTCCCACACCGCTATTGTAATGCTGCGTCAAATGGATTCTCTATTCCCTTGAAACTTAATGACAACATTTTTATTTTCTTTTCACATACTTATTGTTGTAGAATCTTATCGAGTTAATATAACGAAATGAATATTCTCTTTTCCCTTATTATTACGTATATATCCAGCCTCCAGCAGAACCTAATATTTGCCTTAACTCAAAATTATTGCACGAGAGAATCCTTTGATATAGCACGTAAAATACGAAAGAGACTTCTTTTCCAGCTTTAGAAAATTGTTGACCATCAGTATATCTGAGTGTTGCTTTGGTGTGACGTCTTAATACCGTAACTTAACCAGTGCAAATTTGCAAGCATGAGTGTGTGTGAATTACAGAATATAAGTTTATTTTTCTCAACTTTCCCTTGTGGAGAATATTGAAGTAATGAAGTGAAATTAAATGGTCGTCCGTTACCCGACTTAAATCTTACTTAAGCTTCATTCAGCAAAAATAGTGCATATGTGTAAGGAAGTATAACAATAAAATTTACGCTAAGCATTTGTGGTTACGTGGATGTGAACAAAAAAAAATCTGTATTTTGTTTTCCTTGCCTCCTCTTCGGTGGTGATACTGCATGGACTAGATGTGGTGAGACATATTTAGGACATTTGCACCTAAAAAGCAAAATGCACGAATCTTCGCAGTTTCACCTGAAAAATGTTGTTTCATTGGCTATGTTACGCAACTCATACTGCTGTGCAATTAAATGAAACGAACAGAACAAACATTCTCAAACATAATCAAGATGTGAGAAAAAATAGTGAAATTATTTTTAAAAAATATTGATTATATCAAATTTTGTGGCCAATATGAACTTTCCCTTAGGGGACATGATGAAAAAACGATTAGAAGAACCCTGATATGTTTCGTGGGTTGCTACAGTTCGTGAGTAATCTAAACGAGCTTCTAAAAATCATTTCGAACATGCCACTGTTTAAGGTTATTCTAAAACAATTCAGAACGAACTGGTAGATTGTAAGTTGAGTGTCTGCCGATCTGAAATTCAGACTGAAATCGATGGTATTAGTTTTTCTTAGGGATTAGCAAATGGTCCCACAGACATCTCCCAACTAAGTCAGGAAGTTTTGATTTTTCGATATGTAATGCATCTATTTTTGTCCTATACTTATTAGTAGACTTCGTGGAATTGCCACGAGAATCGTAAGGTTCACTACGCACGCAGTATAGACTGTATGAGAAAGGGGCGTGCAACGGAGGGGAATATGCCTCTGATGCAAACACTGAGCGGTATACTGCAGTTACAATAAAACCTGTATCCTGCATTCAAGAAATATAATGAATGATCATTGAATTAGGAAATTTCTAAACATATAAATACACAATTATTTTATAGTGATATATATTAACTCTTAAAATTTGATGTAAGATACTCACATCATCCTTGAGCGACTCCAAAGTAACCTCCTCCGATGGTCACTTAAACAGTTTTTATTTTGGGAAAATGTAAGTTCAACAACACACGATGTAATACGTACATATTTGAAGAACGGAAAGTCACTACTTTTTAGTACACCAACTTCAGATGTCTTGTCGTGACCTGATGGTACATCATTTATAATACGAAGTTGTGAATAGGCAGAATTTTTAGCAATAATGTTTCTCAACTTACATTTCACTTTTTTCTGATATTAATGAATTTTTATTTTGGATAACGGTTTGTGATACTTTATCCACTATATTTAGGGCTTCTGAGAGTTGTAGTTTAGACGATTCCAACAGGATGATGCTTTTGGACACGATTTTAAAATTAGAATCAATGAACAGAATATCTTCCAATAGCTGTTAAGAAGGCAATGATTTTACAGCTGCAACAGCAGAACTGTTTGTGCTATCCAATGCATCAATTACCTCCATTATTTTGCAGTAATGTTCTGCATAATAATTAACAGCATCCAACCACGCTCCCCAACGGGTCAAAATTGGCTGCGGGGGTAAGGGTATTCCAGGGGCAATTATTTGGAACAGCAGCACTCTCATTGTAGTATGTTTGATTGAATTCTTGTCTGCACTGAATAGATGTCAAGCTTTGACTATTCCAACCACAGTAATGCAAAAACAAATGCTTACATAGGTATACATTAGCTGTAGCTGCTCTATCTATTTGGACCGGTCACAACTCTTAACATGAACTGCTTATACTACGAGACCGGACGGTCGCTCACCTCCTCTATACTACCGTACATCGGCAACCTGATTGCATGCTGCGTGTGGCAATTCAACGAAGTCTACTTATTAGTAATGGTATCAAGAAGTGAAATTTGTATGTACCGAAATCTACTGCAGCTCTCCCAATCCACAAGTTCACGAGCCGCCGCTGATATATATACTAGTGGCTTGTGCAGCAAATGCTGCAAACTAAGTTCATTAGACGTTCAAATAAACATTTTTCAGATTTATTTTCAATGAAGAATATCAGACATTCTGAAAGTTATTTGCTTCCATAATAATGAAACACACTCCCTCTGAATGGTTTTTCTTATACCAAATACTTTTTCTTGAACCTATACACCTGCAGTTTTTTTAGTTTGAACGCGAAAACGCAAGTAACAATGTCAGGACTATCACTCGGTCTTTCATGGGGGAGTAAAGCAGTAACTATTTCAGGTCATTGCGGATTGTAGGTGAAAGTTAAAAAAAATGTCAGGTTTGCTATGCTTTCGAACAATAGACAAAGCCTCTTGGTATAGCTGCTGCATGTTTCGTAAACTACTTTGAAATGTGGAGGGTAAAATCATTTTATCCTGCTAAGAGATCTTGCTGAAATTATCGGGAAACTACAAAATCTTGTAGGCCTCTTATTTTATCAGTAAGTAATACCTTTTGGTCTTTCCTTAGGAACTCTAACTTTTGCGCTCTCTCGAGCCAATACTGAAGAGAATCACGCATTTAAATATCTACACTACACCGCCTTTAAATATATGAAAAAGATCCAACCCCACTTGATTAATAACTATAAACATATTTGATTTTTAATAATAATATTATTATCTTACATAATTTTTTATAGTTTTCTGTAACATATACTATACAGCCGCCACTCAGTAAATTATAGAAATCAAGATCTAATTTAAGATATTCTCTACATCTACTTATATAACCCCAAAGCGTGTCACTTTCAAATCATCAATATAGCATTAATATGTATAATTACTGAAAAAAGGTCAGAGCATGGCATTAACTATAATATTTCATTTCTAATGGTAGACTAATAATGTCATCAAATCACCTCAAGTTTTGTAGATCTTAATATCCAATACACAGCTGTACTCAGAAAATTACACACCACAGAATCAGACCCTAAATTATTTTTAGTAAGCCTTGAAGTTTTTAATAACTAATTTAATTTGAACTCTAAATATGTCAGCAATCCTGCAGATTATGGCCTTCGTGTAATATTGTTTACTGTAGTGAGTGTTTTCTTTTATTCTGAAATGCAATTTGTTAGTGAGGACAGATGGATTTTAGAAAACAGGAAAGTTATGTTGAAAAATTGACATTTCACTGAAAACTACTATTTTTCTGAAAAACTTTGGGTTCCAAGCTTCAAAATGAGGAGCCATTTATTAAAATCCGTTCAGACGTATTTCCGTAATTTCCATTACCAGTACAAATTATATACAGTCAGCTCTAGATATATTAAATTCGGTTATAGTGAACATTCGGGTATAGTGAACCTAAATCGTCGGTACCGTCCCGAATACATTAAAAAGTACATTAATATTTCCGTTTATTGTGAACCCTCGCTTCGGTTATAGTGAACCTAAAACTAGAACTTCTCCAAGAAAATGTAATTTTAAAATGATAAAAATGGTAATTTAGGAAACCCTTTCTCCTATAAACTTTCGAGAATATATTCAGAACGAAATTTAAATCTACTTAAGTGCATTGAAAGACAAAGAATTTGTTCCGCTTCCTGGACAGTTTGAAACATGTTAAAGAGAATAGTGTACGCAGTGAGGGATAAAGGAAGGATTAGTTCTGACCACTCCTATTCTGTGACTGTATAGCCGAACGGCCGCGCTCTTGTACAAGTACAGCACGCTTCACCGTGAACCTAACCCGGCTATGGTATGGATGAAGATGATATATGTACCTTTTAATGATGGCGAAATGAGTACAAGATCCAACGCCGAAAGTTACCCAGCAATTCTGCTTCAATTGATTGGGGGAAAACACCGGAAAAAATCCCAATCAGATTACTTGTCAGAACCAGGATTTGAACCCAGGCCCGCTCGTTTCCCGGTCAGACCCGCTAACTGTTATCCACAGTACTGGACTAAGAATACTGTTGTTGAATCAAAGGGTTTCTCACAGAATTGACTGGGTATTTCCCCTTCAATGGGGTTTTTCCACCTCCAACTTCAATCTATATCATCGCCAGTCATTTATATGCAGTAGCTTAATTAACATATAAATTGTATCTACGTTCTTTGTCCTTTTAACAACACTAGCAATAGTATATTTAGAAAAACTGAACTATCCAGACTCTGGTAGAGTTAAAAAGCTTCTATTTTCCAGAAATATTTTAAGGAAATATAAATTATTGAATTGCGTAATGATAGGGGATTGATCAATACCACATGAATGACAGGATATGATTGCCACCTTATTCATTTTACGGTAATCTCCTTTACTTCGAAACGCATTTTGGCATGTTTCGGAAGCTTTTTTACTATTCCGGTCAAGTAAAATTCAAAGATTTTCATTGAAAGCAGATAGTCACTGTTTCTGTCTCATTATTCTTTCTCAAGTACTGCTTAAGATACGGAAATAAAAATACAGTCTTATGGAATCAAATTTTGTGAACATGGTGGGTCACGACAGATCAAACATCAAACCTACAATCTTGCAACGGCACTTGAGTTGCAAACGCTATCTTATTGCTCAGCTTTCCTCGCCTCTTATGCTTCATCATTCTCTTAAGGTACGTTTTCCCCGGTGCGACTATTGCGATGATCGTTCAAGATGGTCGTGCAACGATAATCGTTGAGCACTATTTCTTTGTCTTTCCTATGGAGCTGTTTTCTTTCGAGCGACTGCCGCTAGAGTCGTTAACGACGATCGTACGTCTTGAATAGTCGTTCAGAAAAAGGTTTAATATAATCGTCAGTCGCTAACGTTTATTGTGAGAAAGACTTGTATCATGGCTCCTTCGTTTTCTGAAGCGGATGATGAAATTCTTCTCGAGGAAGTGGCAAATCATCCCTCACTGTGGCAGCTGTCACATGCGTCCTACAAGGATCAAGGGTGAAGGACAATATGTGGGCTGAGTTTGAGAATAAAGTTGGAAAATTAAGTTATTTAAATTTTTGATACAGACTCTCTTCATTATTGAGCTCAAGCACACGGTGTTTTTTTTTTTTTTGGCTCTTTTCATCCCATACGTATGGAGAAGTATTTCGTCGTCTTCCATCTCCTCAATCAAAGGCATAGCACCTATGGAGGGAGGCGGACACCCGAAGGGGAAGTGTTAGTGAAGCAACTGTCTGACTTATTAACGGATTTTTCATTTTCCTTAGGTCAAGCACTTAAATATAATTTTATACAGTACAAGGCTACAAACTAATGTTTAATACGTGTAACGAAGAAAGAAATGAATAAGAAAATATTGGACACATTATCACAACCTAAAATTAACGATCTTCAGAATGTCTCTGTCACAGAGTTTCAAAATCAGGAATTATGTCACTTACTGCCAGTCGTAGTTGATCACGAAGGTATTTGTCTGTCAGTCGTGATCTAAATTTGGTTTTTACTATTTTCATTGTTGAAAATAATTTTTCACAAACGTAAGTTCCAGCGAACATGGCTTCAACGGAGCAAGCGAAAGAACGAAGCTTCGGATATTTATTTTTGACAAAGATTTGAAAAGTTTAACATTTGCCATACAATGATCTAGTTTTCTTCTAACATCACATTGTAAGTAAATCTGTGAGTTTAAATTGAAGATCTAACCACATTATTCGTACATCTGCTGAAAAAGGATCGAAGTACAGAGATAATAATAATAATAATAATAATAATAATAATAATAATAATAATAATAATAACACAACCTTTTAATGTTTCATGAGTGACATGTAGTATAATGCCGTTTTATGTTATACAGCCGTTTTCCTAGTAATACTTGTGAACAAATCATACATTTAATATTCTCATCATATTGGCAGCAAAAAAATGCGTCCTCCCATCCTACTTGAAACTTTCGTTTTTGCAGAAGTACATGGTTTCGAGAGAGACATTGCGACGATACTCCACTCGCAGGTCAGAGACAAATAAAAATGGAACGGAGTTTGATTCCATTGAGTGAGAGGGTAGAGGTTAGGGGTGGTAGGAAGCAAGACAAAAGCACAGCTATCATTGCGAGCCACAATGTGCTCGCGAGTCGCATTTTCGCCAGGGCTGGTGTAGATGCTGGTTAAAGACAACATTACACTTGATCCCAACCGCATCTGGTCATAAATCACTGCTCCAAGGAACCGTTTAGCATAGACTAATATAACTACACACTTGAAAATGTATGTGAAAAATGGGAAAAGATAACGTAGAAGATTGAATACACTGTTGGTAGTGAAATCCATCGTTATCTGTGGTGGGTTAAAAGCTTGTCAACATCCTCGTCTAAATATTTTTAGATACTCTTCATTACATAATCATTTACTTATTAACCGATAGTCCGGTCGCATTTCAGCTAATTAACGGCTTATCACCCAACGGAGCGTGCTTCTGTTTTAATCTAATTTGCGATACATTGAAATCCCGATGATTGGAGCTAATTGGAACAAAGCCTGCTCGGCTTACCGGTCTGTTCTGAGCATCGATTCTTTTCAAAGTTTCGGAAAATATGCGGAAGCGATTCATCTTTTAAAGGTGAATCATAATGTGATCAGAATGTGAGACGGTTCCTCGTATAGGATAAGGAGGTTTGATTAGATTAGTATTTCGTGTTAATATTCTCATATGGATAGTAAGAAGCATGGACGTGTAAGTTTCAGAATGTGAGACGGAAGTAACAGGTGGACAGGAAGGCCGAAGGGAAGCTAGGCGGACAGGAAACATGTGTCCAGGCGTGGAGTTGACTGATGAGGGAATGTATGGACTTTGCCTGCGGGTGGTCAGTAAGATGACGCCAAGCCAGGTTCCAAAAGAGATGATCTGGTATATGTCAGAGAATTGTCAGGACGCCGGAAGCAAGGGGATGTTCTAGTTAACGAACAATTTTTGAAGAACGCGTCTTAAGTGACGTAAGAGTAATCATGGCCAATCAGGATTCTTAATAGAGACACGTGATATATATAGATAGGAGGGCGAAATTGTATGTTTGGTGGTTGAAAGTAGAGGATAGATTGGACAGAAGGCATATAGTACGCGAACGGAGAGGTTGCACTCCACATATTCTCGGCGTACCTAACTCGGAAGGATAACAATTTACGGACTTAGAATTTTTCAGTGGGTTTAGTAAGAAGTCGTGTGTTGTATCATTATTATAAGTCTGAATTCTTTTCTCATCATTATTATTACATTCGGAATAAATTGTCATCAAGTTATCAACTCTCCGTTATATTACTGGTGTTTTATAGTACAAAATATATAATTACGTGAACTTAGAAATTAGTATAGTACCAACTTGTAGGAAGTGAGAGCGAGATATTATACACTTGGACGCGCATTTCTGCTAATCTGAAACGAACACTTAATAATAATAATAAACGTTTTCATAGTTCTTACCAACAACTTCTGGTGTGCGCCTACATCATTTCAACCTACGAGCACGTCTCCCAAACCCCATGTCTCGACCGTTTTTGCAGCTGACCTGGGAATCTCATACCTCTACCGGAGTAATCTTGAGGAGGCTGGCGCCCAAATTAATCAGTGTACATAGTTAATTATTGACATCGACGTGCCTCCTCGAGATACTTTCCATATATGACGGAGCTGGCAGCCGAGGGCAAGGAAAGGCGTCGTGGGCAACAACGACGATCGACCACCGGCGACCGCTACATATTTTGGCGCCCCAACGAAGGCAACCGATACAAATGTTACTGTATTATTTTCCCATACAATGAAAATAATCGATGCTCAGAACAGTACACTTCATAACAGTGATGTCAAAGCGAGCGTATTTTTCTGACCTTGACGTCGTGCACGGGCTTCAAGCGATAGGTATGGAAGGAGGAAGGATTCTGTATGTCAATAAGCAGTCTGTTAGATTAAGAAAACCGTTGTGCACAAACTTCAAACGGAACGTGAAATTTTATGTCGTTATTTTTATATGGCTTCTTTCTGTTTCATATTTTCTATATTGTCTGTAAAACAGAAGTACTAACACAAATTTATTAATATTGCAGTTGTGTTTTAAACGTTAATAACATAATAAAGAGTAAAGAAGGAATATTCACATAAATTCCATAGCAGTACAACTATACTGTACTAAGTGAATGAAAAACATCATTCATAAAGAAAGTAATATCCCAAAGAAAGAGATTGAGTAAGACTTCGTCCTAACCGATCAAGAAAAACAGAAGCAGTGCCTTCTGCAAGTAGTGGAAAAGTACCACTAACGATACCCAAATCCAATAAACTGAAAATTGTGCACTAAATCAATAAAAATGAATTTACATAATTATAATCTGAAATATCGGTGTATATTGCCATTACGATTCTAATAAAAATGTTCAAGTATATTGAGCGACCTCTAAATAATAACTAAATGTTTTCAAATTTTGTATTTAATATTTAAGTAATAAAATGAACAAAATTGAAGAGTGAGACATTGACTTTTCAAAATTTTACTTTTGAGTAGCATATATAGCGACACACCTTTCAAAGGTTGATTATAATGTGATCAGAATGTTTCCATAGATTTTCCGAAACGTTGAAAAGAATCCATACTCAGAACAGTTTATTCTATTATCAGGCAGTACATGTCGCTTGACGATATAACAGAGGAAGAACAATTGTTTGCATACATCTGAGGTCTGATTAGTGTAATATGTTACTAGTCTGCGATGTAATGGAGAAGGATAGGAACTGGCCACTCTACCCCATTATCTCCTGGCTTAGTTCTCTCATGAGTGATGTCTTATTGGTGTCACTTATGAGGTTCCACCAAATCTTCGACTGCTGACTATATATAATGTGTTAGAGTGTTAGAGAAGGCCGTATGGCCTTAACTCTGCCAGGTTAAATAAACTATTATTATTATTATTATTGTTTATATATAGGCTGAATATAGGCCTATATATATTTTTTAATTCCCTGCATATAATGTGTGTATCCAAATGCTTATATTGAATGCTTAGTGCAGGCATGTCAATTGATGCCCACAGGAGCAAGCGTGCGCTTTAGAGCCCAGGAGAGCTTAAGCGCTTTACAGCGGAAAGGAAAGAGACAGACGAAAGAGGTGGTATATGCCGCTTGGTCGAGCTATATTCAGGGATAGCTAGCACTGATTCAATAGATAAAGGGAAGAGAACTTATTAAAACTGTATCCATGTTAATTTTTAGATTTGCCTGAGAAGTATAAGTAAGTGCATTATAAGAATGTAAGTTTTAATTTTAATGCTCATTTTTCACATTTTTGATTTTCTTTATTCAAAAGAAATATTTTCTCAATTTTTCGTATAGAAAAGTGAAATTTTCAGGTATAGGCCTATTTATTTTTTAGCCTTACAGAATGTTTTCGTATATCTAATATACCGTAAATACGTATTACTGAAGATAGTGTATTGAAATTTTTGAAAATATTCGCATGGAAATTGTTTGTAAGGAAATGAATTAACATAGCAACTACTGTTACATCATAAGCAAAAGATATGTGCCCGTGTGTTGTAAAAATGTCAGCTTTATAGCTTCAGCAGATTTCGAGAAAATAATTTAATATTCTGATGATAGGAAGTTGCTCACAAATATAATCTTAAAAGCATAATGCGATAAGAGTTTTGTTATGTAATATTAGTTACACTTAAAACAGATAAACCTACAGTACCTAGGTAACTTTGCTTTGTACTGTAATATTGTTTTGATTAGTTTATTGATTACTTTTGTAAGGCTAAAGATACCATCAATATAAATTCCAACTTATCATGCCATAATCAATCTCTTTCTTTGGAATATCACTTTCTTTATGAATGATGTGTTTCATCCACTTAATACAGTATAATATTATACTACTATGGAATTTAAGTGAATATTCCTTCTTAACTCTCTATTATGTTATTAAGATTTAAAACACTAGTGCAATATTAAGAAATCAGGCTTAGTACTTTTGTTTTACAGCTAATATAGATAATATTAAACAAAGAAGCCATATAAAAATAACGATATAAAATTTCACGTTCCGTTTGAAGTTTGTGCACAACTGTTTTCTTAATCTAACAGGTTGCTTATTCATATACACAACCGTTCCTCTTTCCATATTTAACGCTTGCTGCCCGCGCACGACGTCAAGGTCAGAAAAATGCGCTTGCTTTGATATCACTGGCTTAGTGCAATGATTATGTCGACTATTACACTCTTACTACGTCATACTACTTTTGACCAATAAAACGGTACGAAAGGACGTATTTCAACCAATCATGGCTGCTTATCGCACAATTTTATCGCGTCCCTAGCATTTGTTTAATTTTATCGCGTCCCTAGCATTTGTTTAATTTTATCGCGTCCCTAGCATTTGTTTCTTTGTTTGCCAACATTTGAAACTGTGCTGGTCTGGACGTCAAAAATATATATAAAATTACAAACCACTCCATTCGATGCACAGCAGTTTCAAATATGACTCGCATTGGCATTCAAGAACAAGAATTAATAAAAATCACTGATCATACCTATGCATCTTCTGAAATCCGATTTACAAATAAATGAAGAGCACCATTCGGAAACCTGAATAAGTTGAATACACCATGTAGGCCTAAATCAACGAGTTCCACTTCTATTATGCACACGTCCAATATAATATCAATTGAACCACCAACCACATTCAAATTTGAAAATTGTACATTCAATAATTATTCCTTTTAAAATTATTCATGTTTATTTTTTATGTCATCGTCGTTAATTAAAACTTTTCTAACACTTGTGTATATTAGTTAGGTTATGTTATAGCTTCTGCTCTGAGAGGATAAAAAGAACTTCTGCTATATGATATTATGGATAGTCAAGTATCAGAGATTGTTTAATATTAAGATTTATTGAATAGTAATCATTACAGTGTCTGTATAAAGACACTACTGCCATCTAGCATGCATCTAGCGTAATATTTGTAATGTTGAGATGGCACAATAATACATTTGAAGACAGTTGTATTTTCGTAAGTCAATTAATATTTTATTGTATTGGAGTACTTCGTTACTTCTAATCTTTATATACTTTCTTCTAATCGTGTAATAGTCAATTAAATCCCACTCGAGTTTTGATTTTCTCTAGATAAATCAAAACGTCTAGTGAGATTACTGTTGATAAAATTGTCATGAAAACTCCATAAGCTATAAAATTTACGAAAATAACTAGTTCGCTACTAGGTTCCCCCCCCCCCAAATATTTGTACTCGTACGTTGGGCATATTTAGAATTTTGAAGGCCGTCAAAAGTTGCAATGTTGTAGCGTTTTTAAACATGAACAAATGAATGTAAGACTACAATAATATTAAAACAGTAGTTCTTGTACAGTTGATATCTAATTCGCTTTGCTTTTAATTAATCCTTCTACTTTTTTTAGTAACAAAATTGTAGCATTGAATGCTCCTATACACACAGGAAATAAATTTCATTTCCGCTTCCTTCATTGGAGGCTGTCAAAGACAAAACGATTATATATATATATATATATATATATATATATATATATATATATATATATATATATATATATATATACATACATACAAAAAAGCACTAATGCTTTGAACAGGGTACTAAAAAATTAAATACACTGAGCAAATTCATAAATTAATAATACAGTAAAACTGAATAACTTATAAGCAATAGGTTACATATTATTTTTAAGTTTTGTTAGTTTTCCTAACGCAATATAAGTGATAAAGTTGGCATATAATTCGAATTATTTGCAGACGTTATAAAATAGTTATGTATGCTACATGTTCGTAAAGGTTCTCTTTTTTGGCACGACTGTGTAGCATGCAATGTTTTTTTTCTATGATAGCAAATAAATATTTCAAGTTTGAAAGGTTAAAAGATCACGATTTCATGGTCGTCTAAATTTAGAAACATTAAGAAATAATTATTCATAGAATTAAAGTCTCTTTTATAAGAAGCCAAAAGGAGAATAGGAATGGCAAAGGAAGCTTTTAGTAGAAAAAAGAACATCTGCGGACCTCTGGAGAAAGAAGTAAGGAAGAGACTAGTGAAGTGCTTTGTGTAGAGTGTAGCATTGTATAGGATAGAAACGTGGACATTACGACGAAGTGAAAAGAAGCGAATAGAAACATTTGAAATGTGGATATGGAGAAAGATGGAGCGTGTGAAGTGGATAGACAGAATAAGAAACGAAGCTGTGTTGGAAAGAGTTGATGAAGAAAGAATGATGTTGAAACTGATCAGAAAGAGGAAAAGGAATTGATTGAGAAGAAACTGTCTTCTGAAGGATGCACTGGAAGGAATGGTGAACGAGAGAAGAGTTCGGGACAGAAGAAGATATCAGATAATAGACATTAAGATATATGGATCATATGTGGAGACAAAGAGGAAGGCAGAAAATAGGAAAGACTGGAGAATCCTGGGTTTGCAGTGAAAGACCTGTCCTTAGACAGGACACTATGTATGAATGAATTATTTATGATCACGATTTCATAGCCGTCTAAACTGGCCACAATCAACAGAGCGGTTATAAAATGTTAAGAAATAAGTAACCCTAATTGAATCACAGCTATTAGACAGATTAAAAATGAAGTTTCTTCAGATCGCTGAAGCAATGCAAACATTTAATACTACATATTATGTAACGGACTAAAATGTAAACATTAATGTTTAATTTGTTATGTATTTGTGTTACGTGTAATACGAGGGTCATTTCATAAATAATGCACAGGTTGGCAGAACTGTGAAGTGGATGACGCAACACCAATGAAAATTACGCCAGTTGCAGTTGAAGGATTGAGGAAGAAGCACGTGTGTTCCTTTCGTCCATAGCATACTCTGTTTTTAGGCAACGAGAGCTAGAAATGGAGCCTACACGTGTCTCGGGTACTGTGACGATTGAAGATCAAAGCACTTAGAAAGGAGTAGCACGACCTACCGTAGTTTCACGCGATAGCATGTTACAGAACTGGATATTTCTGTATGTCCCTTGGAAATATCATTGACGTGTGTACATTCTGGGGAGCTGTCACTTCAGTTGTGTGGGATTACAACATGTGCGATGATTAAATTCGAATGTATTTTTTACGCTATGTAGAGGTCACGTACTCCTAGTAATTAACATTGCCCACTCTTGCGCATGGAGCAGACATTTTACTAATGTGAAACTGTCGTCCCCATTTTCTACAAATGTTACTACCCTGAAATAGGCTGACCATACGTCCCGTTTTGAAGGTCCTGTCCCGGTATCCAGACCAGTTTCCGAATTGTCCCAGGAAAATATAATAAACGAATAATAATTACTACTATAGTGTAATAACTACAACTACTACTGCTACTGTCATTACTACTGTTATTGTACAGGGACATCATTTTATTTTTATTAACATTTCTAATATTAACCTGGCTATGTCTTTGAATTAACGGTTGAGAATCGGAAACAACATTTGTTACCCCCTTCCACGACTGGAGTTCGATGATACTGGCGTAAAATACAAACAAATTCCTTTACTAGGTATAGGAGGGAAGAAAAGTAGTTAATCCATTTACGTAAAGTAGAAAATAATATCCTGATTTTGAGTTTGATAATTTTCATTAGGTTTTTGTGTAATCAAAATACAGTACTGTATTAAAAATGAGTGTTTCCACTCACGAACTGAGCTATCAATTCGGAAGTATTCATTATGCAGTGTTACTGTCTACAGCACATTAGCGTACAATTTAGAGAATGAAGTTAAATTGAAAACTAATCATAATATGGATATTTAAACTCAATTTTGAAAATGGTGGCCGTTCATTTCGATACAATCTTCAGTTCCTTTCTGTATATTATCGCACTATAGACTATTGTACCTAATTCCAATTAGCAGTTTCGTCCTTCGTACTAGTAACTCATGTTGAAATAATTCTGTACCTACTCTGTAAAAGAGTACTTTACGTACTGTAAATTCAGTCTTCACTTCTGCCCGATCATAAAATATAAAAATTACTCAGACATGCTATCTACTGTCCGTCCAAGTGGTTTTGTCGCAGATTCGTAGAAAGGAGATAAATCACGTGACAGTTTTGATTAATTAACGAGGCCCTTTTATTTAAGTTATTTTAAACAGCTGTATAATATTACGTTGACGTCCAATTCCTGACAGAAATTAATGTTTTCAGAAAAGAGATGACAGCCCAGCCACTAGCCTTTGCAGAGGGACGAGCAGAAGAGGGTGCGGAAAAACGTGATGCGACATAGGCAAACGGACGACAGTACCTGTTCGAAAATATGATTCAATATTGAAAGCTCTTTCGTCACTGGAAAACGCGAACATATTTCTGGAACATATTATACTCACTAACTCAGAACTGTTTGTGTTTACTATGACCGTAAGGCGACTTTGACTGTATACGATTGGTTCTGTGTTGAGAACGGTTGGAAGTTTACTAGTAGACGGGATGGGAGTGAAGTACATTAAAAAACTCAGCTACAATGAAAATTGAAGTAAAAATAAATTTGAAGTCCCTGTACATTGTCGTGAGTTGGAAGTAAAAATAGGCATTTATAATAATGATGCTGCACTGAATTATACAGAATGAACCGTAATTAAGGTAATAATTTTCAAGCGATTATTCTTTGAGATATTTAAACAAAAAAGTGGAATACAGTTTTGCTCGTTTTTGCTTCCTTTTCGAGATAAAAATTGTTTTATATGAAACATTTCGTAGCCAGTTTTGGAAAAACTATTGATTTAATTCACAATATCCACAGTCAATTTAATAGAGAAATATATTATGATAATGAATGAGTGAGAGTATTTTAGTTTTGTCCTTTAAATGTGCAGAAATTTGATCCGAAAAAATGTAACTTTTCGTTGTAAAAAGGAATTTTAAAATTTTACATTTGTTCGTATCAAATTTCTGAACATTTAAAGGACAAAACTAAAATACTTTCAATCAACTATTATCATAATACAGTTACTTACTTATGGCTTTTAAGGAACCCGGAGGTTCATTGCCCCCCTCACATAAGCCCGCCATTAGTCCTATCCTGAGCAAGATTAATCCAATCTCTATCATATCCCACATCCCTCAAATCCATTTTAATATTATCCTCCCATCTACGTCTCGGCCTCCCCAAAGGTCCCTCAGGCCTCCCAACTAACACTCTATATGCATTTCTGGATTCGCCCATACGTGCTACATGCCCTGCCCATCTCAAACGTCTGGATTTGATGTTCTAATTATGTCAGGTGAAGAATACAATGCGTGAAGTTCTGTGTTATGTAACTTTCTCCATTCTTCTGTAACTTCATCCCTCTTAGCCCCAAATATTTTCCTAAGCACCTTATTCTCAAACACCCTTAATCTCTGCTCCTCTCTCAAAGTGAGAGTCCAAGTTTCACAACCATAAAGAACAACTGGTAATATAACTGTTTTATAAATTCTAACTTTCACATTTATTTGACAGCAGACTGGATGATAAAAGCTTCTCAACCGAATAATAACAGGCATTTCCCATGTTTATTCTGTGTTTAATTTCCTCCCGAGTATCATTTATATTTGTTACTGTTGCTCCCAGGTATTTGAATTTTTCCACCTCTTCAAAAGATAAATTTCCAATGTTCATATTTTAATTTGTACAATATTCTCGTCAGGAGACATAATCATATACTTCGTCTTTTCGGGATTTACTTCCAAACCTATCTCTTTACTTGCTTCCAGTACAATTCCCGTGTTTTCCCTAATCGTTTGTGGATTTTCTCCTAACATATTCAAGTCATCCGCATAGACAAGCAGCTGATGTAACCCGTTCAATTCCAAACCCTCTATGTTATTCTGAACGTTCCTAATGGTATACTCTATTTCACATATAACAATTTTTATCTCGAAAAGGAACCAACAACAAGTAAAATTGTATTTAACATTTTTGTTTGAAATGTATCAAAGAATAACCCCCCGACACTAATGACATTATTTACGATTCACTCTGTATACTATACTATATTTCGAGCAGAGAAAGTGCCTCACAGATCATTAGCAAGCGCTTCTGGCTGCACCCTGCTTCAAGGTCAGCATCAGCAGAAAATGGAAAATGTTGCAGTTTATTCATAGAGACACAAACCGCACTGAATTCTGTTAAGTTGTCATGGAAACGGACTTAAAAAGAGAGAGAGAGAGAGAGAGAGATAAATAAATCGCCCGGCCTTAATGAAGGATGACCTCGAGGATCCGGAAATTAATAGCAAATAAAATATAATTAATTAAATATGTTATAAAAATAAAATGTAATAATTAAGCACCACTGATTATCAATTATAAAATAAAATCTTAGAAGATGACTATAAAATTATACTTATAAATAAAAGATTTTATTTAAAATTAGCGTATCCTTAATTAAGGGCTTCTGAGTGGTATAAATGAAATTGTATAATCATCAGGGAATCTTTAAGAATTTGAGAGATGATTTTTTGAATTTCAAAAGATGATATTGATAATTGTTTTAAAAAATTGTATGTAAATTTTGGTAAAGAACTCCGAGCACCAAAAAATAAACCTGTCACTGACAAATTGAAGAGAGGGATGTTATACTTGGCACTAAAAAGTAAACCTTCACCTGAGGTAAAAAATAATGAAAATGAAACTTATATTTTTGAAATAAGCATAATAAAATATGAATAATCCTCAAATTTCGTAACTCGACTGCAATTATGAAGTGCGATACACAGCGCAGAACACGAGACTTCAAGCAGCAAGTAAACATACCTTGAACTAGCGATTAATGCATAAGAAGGAAAGCGATGATGTGGTCATCATGTTACTTAGCGCATCGTATTCCAGGATCTGATTTGTTTTTATCCAGAAACATATGTATGTCGCACAACAGTGATAGCTAATGCAAAATGTTGGAAACACAAATTGTCAGTACACCACCCGCACTTTATAAAGGCTGGTTTTGCACATATCGTACATATTCCTTGTACATTTCGAATACAGTACTCTGTAGTGTTTTGAAAACGTTGTCCACTTCAGGATCCCAATCCAGCTAACACCCAACCATACCCATGTGCCTGTTGGAATCATGGAGAAGGAAACTTTTGGTAAACAAGCGACTGTAGTTTCAGTATATTGTCGCGTTGTTGTAATGTATCAGATGAATCATCAGAATCTACATTATGAGAAATGTGTCGAATCATATGGTTGTACATTCGAAAAAAGTACCTGTCCAAAGGTTGCAACTCATAAGTCGTATTTGATGGTATCATTTTCACTACTAGTTTTTCAAGATCAGTCCCCTTCTTCTAACAGTTGCTTAACTCTATTGGTCATTTTTCCCGACGAAGTCCATTTTACTACAAGGTTATCACTCTGGAAAATGTGTTCTGCAACTCTTTCACTTATACCTTTCGGTTCTTGCAGAATCAGTAGTAACTTTGGCAACAATTTTCCAGGTTTAGAAACCACCGGCATTATAGTGTAGGAATGTGTAGTTGCCCCTTTCGATTGCACGACATCATACACTTTACTGGTTCTTTGACGTTCTAATGTTCTGCCGAAAGGCATTTCCTTATGGAACCCACATTCGTCTGCATTAAACACATGATCATCATTGTACATGTCCATAAGTGGTGTGCACTCACGTCTGATTGTTCAAGAGCTGTCTTGTCGCGTACCTGACGCTTTGTTACATATGATGTTATTTTGCGGCTGACAATCTTATAATGCTTTTTAAAGCGATGCAACCAAGTAGGACTTGCGTTGAAGTATTTCTGATCTATGCCTAATAAATCACGAGCTGTTGTCAGTGCAATTCTTTTTAAGTCACTTTCTTTTACAATTTCATTTGACGACCGTTGCAGACAGAATTCCTCAAATGTTCTTCGGTGCACTTCTTTCATTTTATTCATGACATCGTTTTGTTGTTCGATAGCTTGCTCCATTTTGTAGAGTAGACTTTCGTGTGTTAACCACGTGAATTTATGCTTCATACTGCTCCATGACCTACGGTTGAACTTTTTCTTTTTGTTTGTCGGTACACTTGGCAGAATCCAATACTCTATTACCTTACATTTTTCTTCAAAGTCAATGACTCGGGATGTTTTTGGAGGGGACGGAGCGTATTGAGAACCGGAACTTGTTGAAGTACTTGATTCCTCTTCTGACGTAGTATTTGTTTTTTCAGTCTCCCATTCTCGTACATTAGACATGTCATTATCATCATTTCATGGTTCATTTTCATCAATGTCCAGAGTATGACTTTCTTCAACTGCTTCCGATTCATAACTCTTGAATAAGTCATATACGTCATCAACAATTTCAAGTTCCTTCCGTGACATTTCACAGTCTGTCTCCTTATAACCCTCTTCTTTTAGTTTATCCAGAATTTTAATCACTATATTCACTGGGTTCATCTTCTTCAGCTCACTGTACATAACATTAACACAATGAACTGCAAGGTACAAACTAGCTGACAGCGCGACTATAGCAGTAGGCCTACTGTCTTCGCTCTCGCGTCTAGCATTGCTGCGTGGTATAGTTGTTTGCAATCTAAGTAGCCCATGTCAACTTGATCTTGATTGGTCGCGATCTCTGGTGTTCATTGCGTTCGAGTTGTAAAATTTACGTATTTTGCATTGGTTTTAAAGTTTAATCGAGTGGTAATAAAGGTAAGTCTCTGTTTTTTTACCCCACCTGAAGGTTTACTTGTAAGATAGGGAATACAAGGTTCATAAATGGCTCTCTTTTCTTGATCAACCTGATGAGCTTGGTTTAGATCTCTCTCCATGCGTATAGTTGCATCTATGATAATAGCCTTTTGTTGTTGCCTGTTTATTGCTATTATATCCGCTCTTCTGTGAGAGTTGCCGGTTATTTCGCAAGTACCTCACGGGCACACTTCGCTACGCGAGAGTGATTGTGACAACACTGTTTCACGTCAGACACTTTCTCCTACAGCTGCAGAGTCCGCTCTTCCAGGATAGATTCTAAGTTAAAATCCTTGAACAGTGTTCCTAATTTGTGGGAAAAGTTGCTGAATCTAAGAGATTCGGGAGTCATGGCAGGGGCGAAATTTCGTATTTCTGATTAGCGACTTTCATGGAGTTATGTATTAGACTCTATGAGGAAATCGTGTGTATTTTAACAATAAGTTATGTTTATTTTGTTGACACATCTAACAAGAAAATTACTTGGACAATTCCGAGAAAACTCTTCCCCAAGCACACCCACACCCATGTGAAAGATCACATGAATCATGTAAACCTGGTGAATTCTCGATTATTAGATTTATTCAGTCTCTTATTGTGTGTAAACAAATATCAGTGAAAGTTCTCTATATGAGACTTTATGTATTCAATTTCGAAGTGTTGTAATCGAAAATTGAATAATGACCTAATTATGAACAGCATTACAGAAGCATTTTAGAACATACAGCCCCATTTCAAAGGTTGATTGCATCTAGTGGTAAAATATTCAATAAGAAGAGACTATTTTTCTCTCGCTGTTATTTATACTCGCCTAACATCTTTGGTCACATCGCGAGTTAATCTTTTGGGTGAAATCCGAAGGCCTGTGTATTATTGTTGAGACTCGTTCTATTGTTGTGAACTACAGACTGTAACAAAAGTTTCTGGTACAATGACAATTTTAGTTTTTTTTTTTTTTTTCAAATATTCGATGGTAAATATCATATTTTCAGCCAAATTACTGATAAAGGATTGCATCAGACCACAATCAAGTAGTACCAACTCATACACCATAAAATTTGGACATGGTTCCTGAGAAAATAGAAACTAAACAAGAGAATAATTTTAACACACTGTTACAGAAACTTTTGTTACACTCTGTAGATGGCGACTGTATGCCTATATGTATTACTGATTTGTTATGAATATGATTTCGGTGATGAATGAGGCCGGTGATATTCAGGGATGTTGTGGGCTGAATTTCCTGGCATTTGCCTTATGGTTGAGGAAAAACCCTGAAAAACCTCAACCAGGAAATTCAACCCACCGGGAATCGAACCGGATATTGACAAACTCGTGAAAAGGGAAAAGTGTCACAAATACTCCGCACGCCATGAAAACTAATTGCAAGTTATTAAATAACTAATTAATTTGCTAAAGTTTGAGGAAAATTTACAATCTGAATGAGATGAAAGCTACGCAATAATAAATTACTTCAGAGCTTATTAGACATAAACTAGTGGCTTGTGCAGCAAATGCTGCAAACTAAGTTCATTACAATTCAAATTAAAATGTTTCAAATTTATTTCCAATTAAGAATAACAGACATTTTGGAAGTTAATTGCTTCCATAATAATGAAAGATACCCCTCTGAATAGTTTCCTTCATGCTAAATACTTTTTATTGAACCTATACTATTACTATTCTAGTCTTGGCTTCATACAAGACTACTAACCCGGTCCAAGGTCTTCAGGGTAGGCATTATGCTGTAACTGTAGGCACTTGGATAAATCTTGTCAGACGCGTCCAAGTCGCGGGGGTGGACACTATTTTAATAGTGACTAAGTTCTGACAAGGACCCAGCATCTCGGGGTATATCGAGATCCCCTGCACAGGGAAACGTGTGAAGACTCCAACGGTCCTCGAGGCACGAAGTCTACAAGAATGGACAACAAAGTGGCGAGAGAAGCGGAAGGAGCAACCCTCCCTGCCGGGTTAGTAGACAGGGGAGCATGTTTGGGAGCTCTGAGGAGGCAGCCCCTCCACCTTTCTAGGTTTGCACGGCGCTCGTAACGCAGTCAGACCGAAATTAACCATTACTGAGACTCAGCACAGCATACAACCGGATGGATCTGAAATACGACACCTAGGCGAGAAAAGGACAAACGATTAGGGATCAAAGACAAACTAAATATTGTAACATGGAATGTAAGAGGATTAGGAATGAAGGAAATGGAATTACAAAAAATACTGAAAGAAAAGCATACACATATTGCAGTTATAACTGAGACAAAGAAAAAATTGAAAGGAACTAAAGAATTAAATGATTATACAATGATTTATAGCGGCGTGCCACAGAATATATGAGCCAAATGTGGAGTAGCAATACTAGTAGATAATAAATGGAAAACACGTATAGAATATTATACATATGTAAATGAAAGAATAATCACCGTAAGACTGAAAGTAGACAGAGGTCATTTAACAATAATTGGCGTTTACGCTCCTGAGGAAGGCAAGAAACAAGAAACAGAACAGTTTTATGAACAATTACAAGAAACAATTGAAAAGGTAAATAAGAATGATTACATGGTGATCTGTGGAGATTTCAACGCAAGAATCGGTAACACACCAATCCCGAAAATAATGGGCCCAAATGGAGAGAAATGTTTGAATAAGAATGGACAACAACTTATACAGTTCGCAAGTATGAATAATTTTAAAATTACTAATACATTTTTTAGGAAATTAGACATTAATAAATATACATGGAGTGCTAGGGGTTTGAGATCCATTATTGATTATGTTATAATAAATGACAAATTAAGATCACAGGTAATAGATGTACATGTATACAGAGGCTGCGACATTAATTCAGACCATTATTTAGTAATGGCTAAACTTGTATTATACTCGAAATGGAAAGAAATGAAAAGTAAACCAAGAAGCCATAACACAGAAGTCTTTAAGGTATACCTACTCAGAGATGAAAGCATAAGGAATTTATATCAACAAAGATTACAACAATATCTATTAAGTAACTTAAATGGACAAAATATCGAAGAAGAATGGCAAATTATCAAGAACTGTATAGAAAAAGCAGCACAAGAAGTTATAGGTAGAAAGAATAAATTCAGAAGTAAGAAAGGCCTGAGAATTTGGAATCCAGAAATAGAGAATGCAATTAAAGAGAAACAAAAAGCCTATAAACAATGGCTGCAACAAAAGAATGAAGAATCTAAACAGATTTACAAGGAGAAACGAAACCAGGCAAAGACAATAGTTAGAAATGCTCATCAAAATTCTTGGGAAAAGTTTATAAGCGAAATAGAAGACGATATACATGGCAGGCAAGATTTCGCATACAAAGTAATCAAACAATTGAATAAAACCGAAAAAGATGTAGCGAGATTAAATATAATAGGTAAAGATAGATGGATAAAACACTATAAGGAATTGTGGTTGGAAGAAACTGATAGTGAAACTGACATAAATAATGAGAAGACGGAAATGCAAGAGATTGATGGGATTACGTTTGAAGAACTTAAAGAAGCTATAGAACACACTAAAAACAGAAAATCAACAGGCCCGGATGGTATCAATATGGAGCTATTAAAATATGGAGGAAACGCTTTGCATGGAAGACTGCTACAGCTAATTAATAAATGTTGGAGAACTAGAATGATTCCTGAATCATGGAAAATAGCAGAAGTTATATCGCTATTTAAGAAAGGAAACCGTGAAGACTGCAGAAATTATAGAGGAATCAGCCTTTTAAATGCAATATACAAGATCTATACAAGAATAGTAAATAAAAGGCTAAGAATAATAACAGAAGTTCTTATGGAGGAGGAACAAAATGGTTTCAGACCCGGACGCTCCACAATTGATAATGTGTTTATCATGCAAAAGATGTTTGAGAAGAGGAAGGAATTTAATCTCGAAACTCATGTCGCATTTATAGACTTTGAAAAGGCTTTCGATCGAGTAAACAGAAAAAAGTTATGGTTTATAATGAAAGAACAAGGATACCCTCAACACTTAATAGATGTAGTGAAAAATATGTATATAAATTCTAAAATAATCATTAACACAGGGGATGACAGAACAGAAGAAATAATAGTAAATAAAGGAGTTAGACAAGAGTGTAGCATGTCGCCAACCCTTTTTAATATTTATATGAATGACATTATTCAAAAATGGAAACTCATTATTAACCCAGGCATAAAAATAAACAGAGAAAGAAAAATAAATATTTTATTATATGCAGATGACGTGGTTTTAATACAGAAAGCCGAAAATGACTTACAATACTCTCTCCATATATTAAATCAGATAGCGAAGAACTATAACTTTAAAATCTCGAAAAGTAAGACTAAAATAATGGCCTTCTTGGGAAAAATGCAAATAGGATCAAAAATTATAATTGATGAACAACCCTTGGAGCAGGTGTCCAATTATAAATATTTAGGTTGCGAAATGAGTGTCTACTCAGGAAATTTAAAAGACATAGACACTAAACTGTCCAGATTTAAGATGATATGCAGCACCATCCATAAGACATTAAGAAATAAAACAAGAAAAGAAACTAGAATGAAATTTTACAAAACAATGGCAGTCCCAACGTTATTATATGGAAGTAAAGTCTGGGTAAGTTCGAACAGAAAAAAAAGAAAAATTCAAAGTGCAGAAATGTATTTTCTAAGGAGAACCAAAGGTTGCACACTAAGGACAAAGTTAAAAATGAAGAAATTAGAACAGAATTGCAGACAATTTCTATAAACGAACAAATTGAAAGCTACCGTAATAATTGGTTATATCACGTAGATAGGATGAGCAATTCGAGACTACCAAAATTACTGTATCAATACCGACCGATTGGAAGGAGGGACGTGGGACGACCAAAGAAGAGATGGAGAGATATGCTGTGAGGACGGAACAGGCATTTTGCCTATACCGTGAAGTGCAGAAGAAGAAGAAGAAGATACTATTACATCTTCAGATCTTGAGTTTCAATGCGAAAACGCAAGCAACAATGTCAGGACGATCAGTCGGTTTTTCATGTGGGAGTGAAGCAGTAACTATTTCAGATCATTGCGGATTGTGAGAGTTAAGGGGAGGCAGAGGTGAAATTTCCGAACGAAACAGAAGAAAAAATGAAAATTCGGTTTTTTTCCATTTTTATTTTCTTTATTTTGATATGCCGATGTTAGTTTTTGATTTTGTGCCCTTAAAAGTATGAAATTAAAACCAAGATAACTGTATTACTATATTATTCCCATAATAAACTAATACTTATCATTATTTATATACCTTCTATGAACATATAAATAAAAAGAAATATTGAAAATTTCTTACAATATGGTGCATGGAGCATTTTATATCAAACGATATAAAGTTTTATAAAATTATTAATATTTACAGAACTATTGTACTTAGAAAGTTGAAACTTGGTATGTCCATTACTAATAACATACTTAGTATTCATGATCAATTTCAAACAAATCGGATAAATAAATTTTGTGGATTTTAAAATATTCACCTCTGCCTCCCCTTAAGAAAATATCAGGTTTGTCATGCTTTCAAACAATAGATATAGGCCTAGCGTCTTCGTATAGCTGCTTCATGTTTCGTGAACTACCTTGAAATGTAGAGGGTAGAATCATTTTATCCTGCTAAGAGATCTTGCTAAAGTGATCGGGACACTACAACATTTTGTAGGCCTCTTATTTCATCAGAAAGTAATACCTTTTGGTCTTTCCTTAGGCATTATAATTTTTGCGCTTCCTCTAGACAATATTAAAGAGAATCACACATATAAATATCTATATCACTTACTTACAAACGGCTTTTAAGGAACCCGGAGATTCATTGCCACCCTCACATAAGCCCACTATCGGTCCCTATCCTAAGCAAGATTAATCCAGTCTCTATCATCATATCCCACCTCCCTCAAATCGATTTTAATATTATCCTCCCATCTACGTCTGCCTCCCTCAAGGTCTTTTCCCTTCAGGTCTCCCAACTAACACTCTATACCATTTCTAGATTAATCCATACGTGCTACATGCGCTGTCATCTCAAATGTCTGGATTTAATCTTCCTAATTATGTTACGTGAAGAATACAATGCGTGTAGTTCTGCGTTGTGTAACTTTCTCCATTCTCCTATGACTTCATCCCTCTTAGCCAAAAATATTTTCCTAAGCATCTTATTTTCGAACATCCTTAATCTCTGTTCCTCTCTCAAAGTGAAAATCTAAGTTTCACAACCATAAAGAACAACCGGTGACATAACTGTTTTATACATTTTTTCAGCTTTAAATATCTATACCACACCGCCATTAAATATATGGAAAAGACTCACACCACTTGATTAATAACTATAAAAATATTTCACTTTAATAACAATATTGTTATGTTACGTAAGTTTTGTATAGACTACTATATAGGCGTCACTAAAACGAAGGATTTCTCTGGCGTGGAAGGCATTCTGGACTCTCACGTTCATCGTACTGGAGAGAACACTCAGCAAGAAACTCAGAATAGAAATATTGGAGACCTGCGTAACTCCTGTACTGTTATATGGGTGTCAGACATGCTCTCTCACTACCAAACTTCGTAACAGTCTCCAAATATGCCAAAGAAAGATGCTGAGAAGAATACTAGGCTTATCACTGAGGGACAGAGTTCCAAACGAAGTGCTACAAAGGATGTCAGCAATTAAAGATCCAGCACTGCAAGCCACCAACACCAAATGGAAGTGGGGAGGCCATGTTGCACGACTTAGAGACGGAAGATGGACGCAGACAGCCACATTATGGGATCCCCGCATTGGCAAGAGATCACGCGGAAGACCAAGAAGAAAATGGGCCGACCTCTTCAGTGAACGTGCAGGAAGCCATTGGTCAAGCAGAGCAAGAAATAGGAAAGACTGGAAAAACCTAAGAAGACAAGTGAACAGCGACTAAAACCAGTGCGACAGAAACAAGCGAACAATATCCAACAGTGCACAAATTCCAAGGCTGTAAACATCTCTTACGCGGAGTAGCTCACCGCGTGAGACAAATAGAGCTCTCCCTCTAGGAGGAGGTCTTTGCCCTTAACGGGAACTTTCAGGCTAATCATTTCATCATTTCATTTCAGTAAATATTATAGAAATGAAGATCTAACTTCAGATATTATTTACGCCTACTTATATAACCTCAAAAGTTTTCACTTCCATATCATCAATAAAGCATTAATCTGTATAATTGGTGACAAATACATCATGGCATTCACTACAATGATATTTCACTTTTAATGGTAATAATGTCATCAAACATTCTTATGTTTTGTAGTTTTTAATATCCAATACACAGACAGCTGTATTCAGAAAATTACACACCAAAGAAATGTTCTTTTTAGTAAGTCTTGAAGTTTTTAATAACCACTATTACAGAAACGTTCAGAAAAAGTTACGCAAATGAAGATCGACATATTGGCATTTTGTCAGCCATCTGAATTCTAAATATGTCAGCAATCCTGCAGGTTATAGCCTTCGTGCGATATTGTTTATTGTAGTGTGTTTGTGTTTTGTTTTGTTTTATTCTGAAAGGGCCATTACCTATTTCTCAAAACTGACGACAGATGGATTTTGGAAAATAGGAAAATTTTGTAGGAAAATTGACATTTCACTAAAAATTACTATTTTTCTGAAAAACATTGGGTTCCAAGCTTCAAAATGAGGGGTCATTTATTAAAATCCGTTCAGCCGTTTTCCCGTAATTTCCATTACCAGTTCAAATTATATATATAGATAGTTCGTGTTAAATTCTTAATGTAGATAGGCCTCGGTTTTCCACGCTGGCACCCCGGGTTCGAATCTCTGTAGGTCCATATAAATAATTTGTAGTGAACAAACACGGTGTTGGGTAATAGGTTTTCCCCTAACGGTATTCCAACACTGCTCCATTAATCATACCAATCATCACACTGGTGCTGTAAACCACATCCTACGGTGCATCAAAGACAAAGAGTCTACAAGTACAAAGTGTTTTAATTGGTTTATTTTACGACGCTTTATCTACTGTGATGATTACCAGGGACGACATTTTGTCCCAGCGTGGACGGATTTTAGGTTGGTTGTTGCTTGCCTATATTGACGTCACGGAGGCCATGGGTTCCAAGGTACTGCACTGTGACAGGAAAGGGCAACCTGTGTGTGCTGCGCCGAAGAACGAACGTACTTTTGATTTGTTTAGGATTCGAACCTATGCTGCTCTCCGCCGCTGCCTGCTTGTTTTTCATTTCATTACCTATAATTCCTAAGTACTACTGGTGCCGTTGTCACTTAATGGCAAGGTGGTTGTGATCGTGACTCTGTGTGCAGTAGTGTAAACATAATACAATGTAGTCAGACAAGAGTCTAAACTGAATGCAATTGCAACTACGATTGGAAGTGAGTATTTTACTGTAGTGTGGAGGGCGACAACTTACGCTGTAAACTGTGCAACACAGAACTAAAGGTAAACATTCGTTAAGATTTGCAAAAGCATTGTGAAACGAAAAAGCATAGTGAACGTTTGCTATTATTTCTCTCATCTGCAGGGTTTACAAACTTTGAGTTTTATAACGATTTGTGCCAGATGATGGTATGGGCTCAGTAATCCACAATTTCAGCGGTTTATGGAAAAATACACGTCTAGAAAACTGCCTAGTATAACATCAATGCGTACAACTCATTTATCGTCTGTATACGAAAAAACTCTGAACCCATTTGAACAGCTGTATGTAGTAACAAAATATTTGTATCTAAAGATTTGACATCGGATGCTGTGGGACAATAAGTAGCTCACGTTGTTGTAGGAGTGATGTCCTTCAATGAACCAGGAACGCAATTTTTTATGACATCGGAAATACTAGAAAAAGTAAACAGTGCAACTATTGTTAATCTTTTTGAGATGCACCTATGTATAACATCGAGCGATGTTGAGCGAACTTTCTCGCTCTACAAGCATATTTTTAGTGAAAACAGAAGGAATTTCACTTTTTCACACTTAAAAATGCACATTATTATATATTGTAACTGACTACAGTTTGTATCAGAATAATGTTGTGCCTCGATTGCAAATACTTGTGTGTAATTTGACTAACTCGTCGTTGTTGTATATGGTGTTGTAAATATGTGTAAGTAATATTGTTAACATGTAACTAATCAAGGCATATGTTACGCACATACATACTATATGGCAGTGGTAGCCTGTAGAAACGTTGCATTTTCGTTCCGCCGATCTATACCAGCGTGCTGTCGCTGGACTGCTCCTATTAACTAGTAAACACAGGTACTCTATACACCAGCACCAGTGAACCTCGTGGCGAACTGGGACAAAGTGTCGTCCCTAATGATTACCTAGCGTCTGAGTGAAATGAAAGTGAAAATGACATCGAAATGACTCCAGGGTCCAGAGCCGAAAGTTACCCATCACTTATTGTTGAGAGAGAACTGGAGAGTAAATTAAACTCAGGATAAATATGAGAAATGCGGGTTATTATTCGGTTGAGAAGCTTTTATCATCTCTCAAAAGAGCAGAAAGTTATAATTTATAAAACAGTTATATTACCGGTTGTTCTATAAACTTGGACTCTGACTTTGAGAGAGGAACAGAGGCTAAGAATGTTTGAGAGTAAGGTGCTTAAGATAATATTAATTATTAAATATTAATTGTAATATTCGGTTATTCAACAATCAATCTCAGGGTATTAATATACTTTATCGACACAAAGTTCATCGCCCTCAGTCGGTCGGGTTATGAAGCTCTACTACTCAAGTCTACATCAAAATTAGCATGAAAGCCGTTTCAATTCGGTTCCGAGAATTCAATTAACGCGAAGTGAAATGAAACGAGATTGTGTTTCAATATGCAAATGTTACGTCTGCAAAGAAAATCTTCTTTTTGAATATATTCGTGGTATGTTCTGCCTCCGGAGTTTCTCTAACGTCAAATTTCTGCTACAATGAAAAAGGCTCTCACGAAAGTGTAATGCCCTTTAAATTGTTGGAAAAACTAAATGTCCTCGTATTCCGGTGTCGTATTCTAGTGCATTAATAAGATTGCGAATTAAGATACATTGACTATTATCCGTAAAATAAAGGCGAATCTAATGTTGGTTACCCGACTCTGAACTATTCACTCTATGAGTGACGCATCATAACAGATGGGTTATTTATAAAAGGGCCTAAGTCGCTAATTTTGTGGAAATAAGTTTGTAATGTAATAACTGCTCAATGTGTGTAGATACATCGATTTAGATATGAAGAAGACTAAGTTTCACACTCTAATGCTTAATAGTAAAGGCTTTATACTGGACCCAACTGTTAGATTTGAGATGAGCCAGACCGAACCATCCGAGGTCAACAAAGAAAAACAACAAATTTATGAGCCTACTATTCCGTATTTTCGAGAAAAATATCAGATGGAAGGCACCTGGGAAGTACATGGTTTAATGATCGGAGCGAGGGGCACCATCCCACGATCAACTGTAAACACTATCAAAACATTTGGAATCCATGACATCATTCAAAAATAATTACTTCAACCATTAAAGGGTCTGTGGCAATTCTGAAAAATCATTTATACGGAATATCATAATACCCCCCCCTTTTCTATTCGTTAGTGTGTGATTGTTACAAATATATGTACAAATTTATTATTTCTTAAACTTAAGCTCCTAGTTCACATTTAAATTTGGCTATCTATCTTACTGTAATCATTACTATTCTTATATGTGTTTTATTCTGTGTTTTTGGCAACCCAGGATGCCTGGGCAGACTATTTCTTGAAATAAATTATATAACCTAGGATTTGCCGTTTGATTTTGAAAGCAACTAAGTCAATGACTTAGATCGTTTCATAACTAAATATAAGTTTTCAGAATTTGCAACACTGAAATGTTAAATTTTCTATTTTTTTTATCTTAAATTTCTGTTTTGTCATTGTTGGGTAAGCGAATTGGCATTCCGTATTGCAGGTTAGATTTTGTTACATTCTGTGCGCAATATTAATTCATAATAAATAATAAGATTAGTAAAAAGAGAAAGAAAGGTGTAAGAAACATTTGTGTTTATGAAGGTGAAAAAGTCAATCGCGCAAGGCTATTGGGTATGGAATGTGTGAACTACAAGGGAATCGTGGTGCCTACGAAACGAAGTGGAAAGTCTTACAATTTAGAATCTTCATTTTATGTTAATTTTTAATAATAATTTCAACATTAATATTTGGTGAAGGAGTAAGGCTGTTTCTATCGATGTCGTTTCCCTTCCTACTTGAATATCATTCAATTTATCTTGTGACTTTTCCTGTCACACACTCTTCCTTATCGAACTGTTTCTTTCGCATTCCTGTCGTCGGTAATCCCTGCTTGCGAGACCTATATCCTCTCCCTACTACCTTCCCCTTTGCTGCGCATTGTAGGCAGCATTTTATATGAAGTAATCTTTGCCGACCGTAATGTTGCCCATCTTGAATGCGTAGGCATTTCAAATGCAAGGAAGAGAAGATAGGAGACATAAAGAAGACAGTGAGGTAAGTTATATAGATGGCGAAAACAAGGAATGGCATCAAGAAATAATTGCCTGCAACCGGTCTTAAGTCCGGTTTGATTTCCATCGCAGTACAGATGAACGGAATTAACGCTTAAATAATAATAATAATAATAATAATAATAATAATAATAATAATAATTTATTTATTTAATCTGGCAGAGCTAAGGTCAGTAGGCCTTCTCTTCCGCCCAGCCAGACTCTAATTCTAATTAAATACATTTGCTTACATACAGTAGTTATTACATTAATATCTAGATCATAAAACAACATGAAAATAAATAATGAAAATTGGATAACTAATGTTAGTGTGACAATAATAAACATTGGTAAGAAATAGTTGTTATAATAATAATAATAGTAATAATAATAATGAGATAATTTAGATATTTATCTGTGATAAGTTATATATAAAACCATTAAACATTGAGAAACCTGAAACAGCTATTATTGTTAACAAGAATTGTTAGAAAAATATCTCGTTAGCCTATTCTTAAATTGGTTCGATGTCTGACAGTCCCTGATATTACTCGGTAGGGAATTCCAAAGTCGAGGAACAGCCACAGTGAAAGAAGATGAATATGAGGATGTTCGGTGGGAGGGAATGGATAATATTGAGGAGTGTTGTGATCGTATGTCTAGGTTATGATGTGTGGATAAATTTTGAAAACGAGACGCAAGATAGACAGGAGTGGAGAAATGCAACATGTGAAAGAGAAGGGAAAGACAGTGGATTTTCCTACGATCTTCTAGACGGAGCCAGGACAACATTTCGAGGGATGGTGTTACGTGATCAGCCCGGCGAAAATTGCAGACGAAACGGACAGACATATTATGAACACGTTGTGGTCTCTGCGCCGAAGTAACGCTTAGGTCAGTAAGCAGAATATCACAGTAATCGAAGTGGGGCATCACGAGTGTTTACACTAACATTTTTTTCATGGAAAAGGGTAGAAAATTCTTCAATCGTCTAAACGAGTGGATTAATGAGAATACTTTTTAACGGACACCTTGAGAGAATAAAATAAGTTCAATTTGCACAAAAATAGTACATATGTGTGTTTTCCTTTGAAAAAATAAAGTATATTTTTTAAAAACCTGGTCATTAAATATTTGTTTTCAAAAGGGCCTATGTTTTCATATTTAAAACTTTTTTTCTAAAAAAAATATAATCAGCGAAATATTAATATCTGGCTGGTCAAATTTGTTTCGAAGTAGAATTTATGATAACATTTTTATTTCAGCCTTCATTTGAAATTTTCCGCCTATAAGTTGTTTTTCTTAAATTGCCAACAATTTAGTATTCAAGACTTAGGCCCTTTCATAAATAACCCATTCATTACTATAGATCATTTTTCCGACGAAGTGTTGTTCTCGGTGTACTATAGGAAGCAATAACATCGCATGATGATTCTTAATGAAGCGGTGGTGGAATAGGGGTATGGAAAACTACAGTATCCCGCGAAAACCTATAACTAAGCACCGTTATTGTCCATTATAAATTCCATTTGGACACGTCGAGATTCCAAACCAGGTTACTAGCGTGGAATGCTGATGCTCTAGCCATTTGGCTAAAAGTTCGCAACAATATACGCATATTAAAAATCGATCATTGACTGTCCTACTTAACTGTACACGGAATGAAGAAGTGTTAAAAAGTTATGATATTAGTGTGCAAGAAAATGCACAATAAATTTACTATTCGCAAACTCTCTGTATTTTACGGAGTTACTTGTGGCTGAATGCTAGATGTGAGTCAAAAAACTCAGATAAACAAAATCGCAGACGTTCACAAAATCCATTAATGAAACAAATTCAAGATTTGAAAAATTTGAAAACTCTAAGGTCCATTCTCACCAACCCTTGTTAAATATTTAACATGTCGTTGAGCCAGTTTAACAGTAAACTTAACGGAAGAAATGTTTCATCAACTGTTGTTACTGCTAACATCATGTTAAACCCACTGTTAAATTAACCTAGCATACTCTCGCAGTTAAATCCTTAACATCCTGTTACAGCATGAATCGTGACTGCCAGGGAACATATGTTACAGCCGCATTATTATATAGAGATATATTTGCAGTGAAAACAATTAGCTGCAATCGCTGCTTCAGTATTTTTAATTATTCAGAATAGGTATGTCCATAAATACTAAAATGACCGATATTAATATTAGCACTGCATCCGCAGTAAAGAAGATAGCCTGTGTGTTTATTAACGTAAGCACTTCTGTGATTATTATTCCGTATTAATACACAGATACAATTGTAAATTTTCAAAACGATGATTCAACAGTTCACATGTAATTATGACTAATGACGTGTGAAGATGATGTTATTTATATAAGACATAAAAAATGTTAACGCTTACCATTGTAGTATTCAGCATCAAAATTATCTTTATGCTCGACCATGCCGAAATGTAGTAATTATACACCTGGTAGCAGTCCTTTAATGCATGTCATTAAAGTACACCTATTCATTAAAGTTCAGGTTTTCGATTATTCTCGGATATGCAATCGAAAGACGAGGAAAACGTCACGGAGGCTGGAAATCCAATACTGTCGCAGAAGGTAATTAATTAGCATTAATTGTAAATAATATTCAAATAAATTCAATTTGTCATCTCATTTTTCAATTCTGAATCAATTTCCAGGTTATACATTCTCTGCATTACATCAAGGTCAATGACATTATTGTTCCTCGGAAAAAATCAATAGTTTCGCGTCTGCACACATCTCACAATTCACGAGCTATGAGCTATGATCTTCTTTCAGATACAAATAAAGTGAATACGTCTTAATAATTTCAAGTTAGAAATATGGTCGAGCATAAAAAGTCGTATGAAACTTGCCTATAATGGTAATTAAGACGCTCGTATGAAAATTATGAAACTCGCTTGCGCTCGTTTCATAAACAAACATACTTGCGTCTTAATTACTGTCATTATAGGCTCTTGAATAATGTACTATTATTTTCTATTGATTCTATTTGATCCTGGATACCTGAAAGAATCTACGTACAAATATCAACTTTAAATACATTAGGACTGTCGGTGGGCAGTCACCTGAACACACGTTTCAGCGTCACATTGTTGACAAGTAACTCCATCTGTTAGCACAACCATAAAGCATCTATTACCAACAACGGAAAAAAAAAAAACAAATATCAATTTTGCGAGTGAAAGTATAATCAGTTTTAAAACGTTCCACTGTATCTTGTGCATCACTCGTCTTAGTATTTCTCTTAATATTTTCATAACATTGATTCGTTCCATAGTATGCGTTTTCACATCCAAATGGCGATTGAAAATATTAGGTTAAAGAAACCCATGCTTCTTCCTTTTTCCTAATGAAGGTTCCATCACTATGTTTGAGTTCAATGACATTCTTATAATTAATTACTAGATCTACTAAAATAATAATATTTCTCATATGAGATAAAATTACTGCTCCTAACACGATTCTTTTTGTCGATTTCCGTTGTAATTATGTTAGTCTCTAATACTTCCATAATGTAAAAAATACAATTTTCCACTAAAACAAATGACTGCACCAATTAAAGGCACTTTCAGTAAACTTTCACACCATCACTGCTTCTTTGATTCCTGTTGCATTACTCTTAACATCATGTTATCTAACCAAAGTACCTGAACTGGTTGGTGAAACACTATTACACTAATAGGATTTTTAATTTTTTTAACAACACGTTACTTAGCATGCTGTTAGCGTTATTTTAACGAAGCTTGGTGAAACTGTTTTTCATTAAATCATTTTAATTTGATTGTCCTTACTTAAAGATATTCCTAAATGTGTGGGAAATAATAGTAGTGGTAACAATAAGACAAGAACAAAGGTAAAAGCATCCCTTCTAGACACCACCGAGATCTCGGAATAGAAAGATGCTAAGGCCTCCACCTGTAGAAAATCAGCATGATGAGCAGTATGGATATCAGCAGAGTCGTAACGCAGGTGAAAGAATTAGATCAACTGGAAAACTCCATGACCTCATCAGAAATCGAACACGTGTCTGCAGTGGTAGTAGTAGTAGTAGTAGTAGTAGTAGTGGTAGTGGTATCAGTACAGTAGTGGTAGTATTTTTGGTTTAACGACAGTGTATCAACTACTACATTATTTAGCGTCGATGGAATTGATGATAGCGGGATTGTACTTGGCAAAATAGGCCGAGGATGTCATGTGATTACCTCACATTCGTCTTACAGTTGGAGAAAATTTCAGAAAAAATCAACCAAATCATCAGTCCTAGCAGGCATCAAATCCACATCCGAGCTATCCTCTGAATTAGAAGACAAACGCGCTACCACCCAAGCTATGCCGTAGTAGCAGCAGTAGTAGTAAATAGTAATATCATAAGTACTACCAAGTATTATCGCTATTATCAGTAGTAGTAGTAGAGTAGTATCAGTAGTAGTAGTAGAGTAGTATCAGTAGTAGTAGTAGTATCAGTATCAGTAGTAGTAGTAGTATCAGTAGTAGTAGTAGTAGTATCAGTAGTAGTAGTAGAATAGTATCAGTAGTAGTAGTATCAGTATCAGTAGTAGTAGTATCAGTAGTAGTAGTAGTAGTAGTAGTAGTAGTATCAGTAGTAGTAGTAGTAGTATCAGTAGTAGTAATAGTAGTATCAGTAGTAGTGGTATCAGTAGTAGTAATAGTAGTATCAGTAGTAGTGGTATCAGTAGTAGTAGTATCAGTAATAGTAGTAGTAGTATTCTATTTGACGGCGCTCCTTAGTGCAAAAAGATTATTTAGCTTCGAAATTTAACTTGAGAGTCAAATGACCGACAAATATTGCCTCTATCAGGGACAATACGTGCCTTATATATAAGACTCGGGACTATAGATTTACTTTCAGCTCGGAGGATGCTACAGTATGTCAGAGATTTTATCGCTCTTTAAAATCTGTCACCTTCAACCCGGTTTGAGCCCGCGAACCTCTGTCTGTTCTGAGTGATTGTGAATCAATATCATTCACATTTGAGAGAGTTCCTCTTCTACTCACATGTTGTCAGTATGGCCTCCTTTAAGACAATACAGAACAACCTCAAGATAAAGGATATAATTATATGGCCACGTGCATCAACGTCTGTCGTTTAGTGTGTCCACCGGTTAAAATTGTCACCTAACCCTGATTAAGCATTTTTACGATGCATTAACCTCGGTCAAGAACTGACCTGAGGTTAACCACGGTAATCCCTAACCAGCCATATGCGAGCGGTTAAAGGAGATATCCAGTGATTAGTGTGCCTAGGAAAGCAAAGTGGCAGCTTATGACTTCGAAGACGATTATTATTGAACTTGGATTATTATTTAACTCTTATTTAATACAGCCGTGACGAAAATGTGATCGTGCGCCGAGCCACTGTGTAATCTGCAACGTGCATAGCACCTATGGAGGGAGGCGGACGCCCGAAGGGGAAGTGAAGCAACTGTCTGACTTATTAACGGATTTTCATTTTCCTTACGTCAAGCACTTAAATACAATGTTATACAGTACAAAGCTACAAACTAATGTTTAGTACGTGTAACGAAGAAAGAAATGAACAATAAATGAACAATATCAGAACCTAAAATTAACTGTCTTCAGAATGTCTCTGCCACAAAGTTTCAAAATCAGGAATTATATCACTTACTGCCAATCGTAGTTGATCACGAAGGTATTTGTCTGTCAGTCGTGATCTAAATTTGGTTTTTACTATTTTCATTGTTGAAAATAATTTTTCACAAACGTAAGTTGTAGCGAATATAGCTTCAACAGAGCAAGCGAAAGAACGAAGCTTCGGATATTTATTTTTTGGCAAAGATTTGAAAGTTCAACATTTGTCAAGTCCTTACATTTAGCTTTCATTTGACATCACATAGTAAATCAGTGAGTTCAAATTGAAGAGCTAACCGCATTATTCGTACATCTGCTTAAAAAGGGTCGACATACAGAGATGATAATGATGATGATGATGATGATGATGATGATGATGATAACACTTAAACTTTTAATGTTTCATGAGTGACATGTAGTATAATGCCGTTTTATGTTATACAACCGTTTTCCACCCAACACTCGTGAACAAATCATACATTTAATATTCTCATCATATTGACAGCAAAAAAATGCGTCCTCCCATCCCATTTGAAACTTTCGTTTTTGTAGAGGTACATGGTTTCGAGGGAGACATACGCCACTCGCAGGTCAGAGACAAATACAAACGGAACGGAGTGTGGCTCCAGTGAGTGAGAAGGTGGGGGTTGGGGGAGGTTAGAAGCAAGAGAAATGCATAGCTACTATCATTGCGAGCCACAATGTCTCGCGAGTCACATTCTTGCCACGGCTGCTTTAGATGTAAAACGGGGTAAGCGCATTCGGTTTTAGACGTTGACTATTATCTTTGTCGTGAAATGGGTGCTTTCTTTTTGTCATTTTCTAGAAACAGTGTACCATCACATACTTTATCATTATATGAATATTTTTGTCTTGTATTAAGTGTCAAATCAGTGTCCTGCAATGTTCGAACATGAAAGAGAGAACCAACACATTATAAACTTCATCTTATTTTGTATGAGAAACTAATCGTGAAATCTGTGCTAAAATCCTTAAGCGATTAAAACATGAAGGCGTGAGAGTGGAGGATGGCGAATATTTTTATAGCTGTGATATGTGTGGAATGCATAGCATAACACTTTTTGGATATTTGTGCTCTTATCAGATATTGAGAAGCCATTGTTAAACTTCCTGCGCTATGGATTTTTAAATCACTCGCCCCCTTTTATCGGTTCACGGTAACTTAATTTTTTTGCTACATTGCCAGACAAAAATGGATATAATTTCTGAACTATTAAAGATGCATGCATGAAATTTAGAGCACACATTCTTTAGACTATTAGGAAACTTTCCTCTGTAACAGAATTTTATTAATTGATTTCATTTTAAAACTACGTCCGTTTGTTTGCAAGAAAGGAATTCAGAAAAGTGTTATTAAATTTTAATTTTTTAATTTTACAAACGTAGTGACTAATATCAAAATTCTGTTACAGACAGTTTGTAGAACATGCTTTTGCAAATACATTGCAAAAAACTGGATGAATCTACCTTTGAAAATGGTTTAGATATATCGGTTTTAGTAAAATCCTGCATTGAGTATATTCTTTTCAAATCTGGGCCCCCAAATATTTTCTTTTATTATTTATTTTTGGTTGAATTGCTACAGCTATGAGCTCTCTACATACAAAAAATTAATATTTTACACCAAATAGCAAAAAAGTTTTTAAAAATACCATCCTCTCCTCAAAAACTATTTCTCTAGAGCCACAAAAAAGAGATAGGCCTACTGCAGGTTATATTTTAGTAACTTATTATTTATTCAATAAGCTGCACCAAAGAATGGTACGTGTCGAGGTGTGAAATTCAGTCCTCTCGTGCCGTTAATTAAACCAGCAGCAGACGTGCGTGCACAGCCACACGACGTCGTGCCAGCCTGTCTCTGGGCGCGTCCACTCCGCGGAAGGTGGCGCCACAACGCGTCTATGCATATTACAATACTCTGTTGACTTGTGTAACGAAGGCACAACCACACTTCTAGTCAAATCTTGTTCATCGTGTTCCTTATCTCTAGACACTGGTTTAATTTGTGTTCTGGTATTGTACTGTAATTCTTTAGTCTAGCCTTTATTAGCCAATGGTTACGTCCTTATTCTAGCCTTTGTTAAACTACGGTTACATTCTTATTCTAACACTAGCCGTACCCGTGCGCTCCGCTGCACTTGTTAGAAATAAATATAAAGTAATTACATAATTAAAATAGGACATCTGCCCCAGGGAATATTCGTGTTTGATAGAAGGATAAATAGTTTAATATGTTACTTAATTTAAATTGTTTAATGCGATCATTTTGGTTCAGAGACCACTCCTTTGGTGCAATGATAATACCTTTAACACATTTCTTATATGTTATTACATGCAAATAATTAAAATATGATCTTTTGGTTCAGAGAACATCCGTTTTTGATGCAAGGATAATCCGTTTAACATTTTTCTAAATTAGTCTTGAATGCCTCTTTAATAAATCACTCCAAATTAATAGAGTGGATTGTGTACGAAGATAATTTTTCTGTGCGTAAAGATCTATTTTCATCTTACCTCATTCCTTATTATGTAGTATTACATCCATCTAGAGAAACTACAAATTTCAAATAGTGAAGGAATTATCCAAATTTGCTTCTGAGATTACTTCATTCAAACAGAAACATTTACTATTCTCTGTATTTTAATATTGATAAACGTCAAGGCCGCCTTAAATAGACGGAGTCATTTGTTTTCATTTCATTATAGCCATCGATGTCATTTGTGACATATCGATTTTCAGATTTTTGCTCTATTAAATAACATAAATAATTATACAGCAAATAATACTATCTCCTATATGTAATTATATTTATTTCTTTCGAAAATGTAATAATTCACGATTTCCTATGTACCACTACCATAGAATGAATAAATCTGTTTTTTCTTCCTACTGAAAATTTTTATATTTTGCATATAGGAATTACGGAACAACGACGCTATAATGTGAGGCGGCGTTGAAAATGTATTGTATTGTTATTTTAAAACTCTTGTATATCCTTAAATATCAGTCCTATCAAAATTTTGCCTGGAATAAAACTTATCGGAAATAATGTTCAAAGAAAAGTTTGTTATGTAACATTTATCACAAAAATCAATAATAAGCGAGATATTTCGATTTAATTCAGGCCCCTTTATAACCCCCCTTTTAAATAAAGTATTTTGAATGCTATATAGCCTAAAATCTAAGTTACAACGAACTTAATTTATATTCCAATTTTCATCGAAATCCGTTCCGCCATTATCGCGTGAAAAGGTAGCAAACATCCAGACAGACATACAGACTTAAATATCAGTCCTATCAAAATTTTGCCTGGAATAAAACTTATCGGAAATCATTTTAAAGAAACTTTTGTTATGTAACATTTTTCACAAAAATCAATAATAAGGAAGATATTTCGGTTAATTTAATTCAGGCCCACTTATAACCCCCCCTTTTAATCAAAGTATTTTGAATGCCATATAGCCTAAAATCTAAGTTACAACGAACTTAATTTATGTTCCAATTCTCATCGAAATCCGTTCAGCCATTATCGCGTGAAAAGGTAACAAACATCCAGACAGACAGACAGACATACAAACGAAAATTTCAAAAAAGCGATTTTCGGCTTCAGGATGATTAATTATACATGTTAACACCAATTATTTTTGGAAAATCGAAAATTACCAGACAAATTTCGCTTACAGATTTATTATTAGTATAGATTTATTAGCCTATGGTTACGCCCTTATTCTAGCCTTTAATAGCCGATGTTTACGTCCTTATCCTAGACTTTATTAGCTTATGGTTAAACAAATACCGGCAGTTAAAAGACACGAAACTGGTGACTGGGTAAACATTTCTTCACATTCGTACGTAAAATTTAAGAAATATTCGGTATATGTTTAGGGTGTCGTTAAAAAAAATTACTGTCATACCTTGTATAACTGAATAACTATTTTTCTGGTTTCAAATTGTATGGTTTATTTACTATTCACTTGCTTATGCATATCTCAGTTATGCCGTTTTCTTATGGGGTAACTCTACCGGTGTTAATAGGATATTTATTGCACAAAAAAGAATTATACGATCCATTTTTAAATTAAAAAGTTTTGACTCATGCAAACCTTATTTTAAACAATATACAATTTTAACATTTCCATCCATTTATATTTACAAATGCCTAATTTTCTGGAAACAGAATGAGAATAAATACAATAAGAATTTAGATTATCATAATTATAATACACGAAATACACATCTGTTCTCAACAAAAAAATCATAGCCTTGTGAAATATGAAAAATCGCCTGCATATACTAGCATTGTGTTTTTTAATAAATTATCATTGCACATACAATCTTTACCTTACGCAAAAATTTAAAGTGAAAGTTAAACAGATTTTAACTGATGAGACTTTTTATTCAGTAAAAGAATTCATAAATCACAAGTTATGATACATGCAATACTACTTGATTATATTATTTATTTTAAATATATTTTAACTTGTAGTGTTTTTAATTTTATTGTGTTTTTTATTTATTATGTAATTGACGTGTACATCCATGTATATGGCCATGTACAGAATAAACAATCAATGAATCCAATAATTTTGTATAAATATTTTTGTTTGTAAAATTAAAATTTAAGAAGTTATTAGCAATATTCCATATTTATTGCTCGCTCTGTATATACATAGGGGAGAGTCGGGTAGTATCGGACATCGGGTAGTATCGGACAGTGCGTTTCTTTCATCTACCACCATATGGTAGTACCTGAATGACATGGTTACGTTTCTCTATGCGACATCACAGAACCGTAACCATGTCAATCAGGTACTATCATCGTGTGGTAGATGAAAGAAAGTCACTGTCCGATATTACCCGAAGTCCGATACTACCCGACTCTCCCCTACATTATCAGTATTATTGAATATACTACAGTCCGTCACGTATTTGAAGGAGATAGTGAATGGAGTTAAGGATCACTTTTTTTTTAAATTGAATTGGTATGTAGTGTTCTTTCACATAACATCTTATTTCAATTTGTTTTGTAATAGAATACAGAAGTTCAAAGACGATCAAGGATCTAGTTACAGATGGAATTATGTTTTTAGTGGATGAAAGTATTATTTGTCTATGGCAGCCGTGGCGAGAACGTGACTCGCGAGACATTGTGGCTCGCAGTGATAGCTGTGCATTTCGCTTGCCAACCCCCACCCTCTCACTCACTGGAGTCAAACTCCGTTCCATTTGCATTTGTCTCTGACATGCGAGTGGCATATGTCTCTCTCGAAACCATGTACGAAAGTTCCAAGTAGGATGGGAGGACGCATTTTTTTGCTGTCAATATGATGAGAATATAAAATGTATGATTTGTTCACAAGTATTATGAGGAAAACGGCTGTATAACATAAAATGCATTACACTACATGTTACTGATGAAACATTAAAAGGTTAAGTGTTATTGTTATCGTTATCATCATCATCATCATCATCATCATCATCATATCTGTACGTCGACCCTTTTACAGCAAAAGTACGAATAATGCGATTAGGTCTTCAATTTGAACTCACTGATTTACTCTGTAATGTCAAATGAAAGCTAGATGTAAGGACTTGACAAATGTTGAACTTTTCAAATCTTTGCCAAAAAATAAATATCCGAAGCTTCGTTCTTTCGCTTGCTCAGTTGAAGCTATGTTCGTTACAACTTACGTTTGTGAAAAATTATTTTCAACAATGAAAATAGTAAAAACCAAATTTAGATCACGACTGACAGACAAATGCCTTCGTGATCAATTATGACTGGCAGTAAGTGACATAATTCCTGATTTTGAAACTTTGTCGCACAGACATTCTGAAGACAGTTAATTTTAGGTTGTGATATTGTTCATTTATTGTTCATTTCTTTCTCCGTTACACGTACTAAACATTAGTTTGTAACCTTATACTGTATAAAATTATATTTAAGTGCTTGACATAAGGAAACTGACAATCCGTTAATAAGTCAGACAGTTGCTTCACTTCCCCTTCGGTCGACTTGGTTGGCAAGTTGGTATAGCGCTGGCCTTCTATGCCCAAGGTTGCGGGTTCGATCCCGGGCCAGGTCGGTGGCATTTAAGTGTGCTTAAATGCGATAGGTTCATGTCAGTAGATTTACTGGCATGTAAAAGAACTCCTGGGACAAAATTCCGGCACATCCGGCGACGCTGATATAACCTGTGCAGTTGCGAGCGTCGTTAAATAAACCATAACACACACACTTCCCCTTCGGATGTCCGCCTCCCTTCATAGGTACTATGCACGTTGCAGATTACACAGTGGCTCGGCGCACGATTACATTTTCGCCACGGCTGGTCTAGGGTAACATTCATAACATAACCCTTTCATCCACTAATATCTTTAAGTATCTCCTCTATCACAAAAGAGCAACGAGCCATTCGAAAGGGAAATGTAGTCTACATTTGATTCCTAGCTTGCGAGTCCAGACCTAGGCGTGTTGCTTAAGTAATCCATTGTCCCAGTGCAATTGTGCACTAAATAGTGATAGGTGCTTAATGCAGTGCTATTACATAACTGGTTACAGGAGCGGGTAGAGAGTCAATACTATTAAGTATTTGTACATGGACGCACAGCCAGAGAGGCGCCTCACTCCACCAGAGAGGCCTGCCGACAAAGGACAAACATTGAACCCGCGACTAGGCCGTACCCCAACAATCGTACGTAACACGACTTATGAATACGCCCCAAAGTTCAGAATTCCAAAGATTATAGCTAGGGTCAAGTAGGATTAGGGGAGAGTCGGGTAGTATCGCACGTCGGGTAATATCGAACAGTGAGTTTCTTTCATCTACCACATGATGATAGTGCCTGATTGACATGGTTACGTTTCTGTGATGTCTCATAGAGAAACGTAACCATGTCATTCAGGTAGTACCATATGGTGGTAGATGAAAGAAACGCACTGTCCGATATTACCCGATGTCCGATACTACCCAACTCTCCCCTATTATGATTCAAAAAATAAATATTTGCTGTAATTTTTTTATCAAAGCGTACACAAATAAAAAAAATACTTTAGACGTACGTATTTTTGCTGTTGAATTTATTTTTTAACTGTAATAATGGATAAAATAAAAAAAAACTAGTGTACCATAATATTCTTCTGTGTGGCTATTGTGATACACAAAGAGGGCTATTCTAATACGGTGCTATAAATCTGGCCATATTAACAGAGCAATGAAGTAAGGCTGTTATGATAACAACAGATGCTTAATGTATCACCTATAAAAGTTTGGTTGAAATCATAATAAAATTGATCTTCAGTCTGTAAGCGTACTCTGTAATCTACGTATCCGTCTTCAGCCTATATGCATATTCTGTAATCCATTTATCCGTATTCAGTTTATAACAGCCGTGGCAAAAATGCGACTCACGAGCACATTGTGGCTCGCAATGATAGCTGTGCATTTCCCTTGTTTCTTACATCCCACAACCCCCACCCTCTCACTCACTGCAGTCAAACTCCGTTCCATTTGTATTTGTCTCTGACCTGCGAGTGGCGTATCGTCGCAATGTCTCTCTCGAAACCATGTACCTCTACAAAAACGAAAGTTTCAAGTGAGATGGGAGGACGCATTTTTTGCTGCCAATATGATGAGAATATTAAATGTATGATTTGTTCACAAGTATTACGAGGGAACGGTTGTATAACATAAAACGACATTATACTACATGTCACTCATGAAACATTAAAAGGTTAAGTATTATTATTATTATTATTATTATTATTATTATTATTATTATTAGGCCTATTATTTCTGTACGTCGATCCTTTTTCAGCAGATGTAGGAATAATGCGGTTAGCTCTTCAATTTAAACTCACAGATTTACAATGTGATGTTAAATGAAAGCTAGATGTAAGGACTTGACAAATGTTGAACTTTTCAAATCTTTGGCAAAAAATAAATATCCGAAGCTTCGTTTTTTGCTTGCTCTGTTGAAGCCATGTTCGCTACAGCTTACGTTTGTGAAAAATTATTTTTAACAATGAAAATAGTAAAATCCAAATTTGGATCACGACTGACAGACAAATATCTTCATGATCAACTACGACTGGCAGTAAGTGACATAATTTCTGATTTTGAAACTCTGTCGCAGAGACATTCTGAAGACAGTTAATTTTAGGTTGTGATAATGTGTCCTATGTTTTCTTGTTCATTTCTTTCTTTGTTAGCCTACACGTACTAAACATTAGTTTGTAGCCTTGTACTGTATAAACTTATATTTAAGTGCTTGGCGTAAGGAAAATGAAAATCCGTTAATAAGTCAGACAGTTGCTTCACTTCCCCTTCGGGTGTCCGCCTCCCTCCGTAGGTGCTATGCACGTTGTAGGTTACACAGTGGCTTGGCGCACGATCACATTTTCGCCACGGCTGGTCTATAAGCATACTCTGTAATCCATGTAGTCGTCTTCAGTATGTAAGTACACACTGCACTCTGTAAACCATTCATTCAATAATCGAAATAAATTCAAAACATTTCTTTTGCTAATTTCGCCCTCGCTTACAAACGTACGAGTAGTTTCAAGTCCATAAATTCTCCGGCTCATTTCACTAGTAAGTCACTGCTGTTGTCCCCCCCCCCAGAAACGAAGGCTTTGCTTTCCAGATGTGATAATGCAATTTTCTAACAATCTTAATCGTCATCAAGAAGAGGTATAGCTTGAAATTTGTCCATTATTTCTGAGTAAGCCTATACCAAAAACTCTCAACGCACAGAAGATTGAATCTACAGTATATCTACGATCTGAAGTAAGTAATAGTATTTTATTAAAAGACGTTTTCAACAAGAGATGTTATTCAATTTCGAAATTGAATATGGACGAGATATTTCAGATATATTTTTCCCTTAGCTGTCTACCAGGAATAAAGTTATTCTACTACGACAATGGACCAACAGCTTTATTTTCCTCCAATAGCAAGCCATATAAATGCTTTTGTCTTTTTTGTTTACCCAATGTCGAGTACATTCGCCCAAGTGTTCCCATCTATTAGACACGGCTAAGCTGTAGCTATTCTTGTCACCTTAGCACAATTGATCAAAACGCAAATCTAGCTGGACAAAATATTATTAACTTATATTCTATTAAGCAAGTTGTCATTAAATTTTACATAGGAATTACAGGTAGCATATACTTTTGTGTAAAAACTCTCATTACATTTGTGTAAGAGGAACTATCCCTTTATAGGGGTTGGTTTTAGACAAAATAACTTTTCTCCTACCACACAGATTTTCATGAAACTTTGTGCAGGAGTTACAGGTAGCATACATTTATTATATAAAAACTCTCATTATGTTTGTATAAGGGTAGTTTTAGCAAATACCTTACTATAATTATACCGGACAGCTGTACATTAGCAACATTGATGTGAGTGTGAAATATCGCGGACCTGACATCTTGCGGAGCGGCGTGGAATTACGTCCACAAATACAAATATTTAACGTAGAGGGATTCGGACTATTGTTTAAAACGTTAGTTACTAATGTGGAATAATATACGAGACACTGAAGAAATGTTGAACAGTATTAAATGTAACATTATTATTTTGTATGAAAGCTGGATATTATAAGAAATATTGCACACTTCGCATTACGTTCCGTAATTAATTGTTGTGTATTTTTTCTTTGCTTTAGTGAGACAAAATTAATTTTGACATTAAGAATGAATTTACAATAAAGCTTTAGGGCTATATACTCATTGCTGACAACTGCAAAGGTTAAATTGATAGTAATGTGATGCTTGTAAAAATTAGTAAAGGCATGTGGACAACAATAACCTTAAAATTTTCAATACATTTTAACTTCTATTCATTTATTAGGCTTGAATAAAAAAGCCTTTTTTTATTGTTCTATCAACAAAGAGAGAAAGGCATTAGGACTAATAAAGAATTTTGTAGACTCACGTTTCATGATCTCTCGGAAATCGAAAGTACGATTTGGAGCAATTTGTAATGCTGTAATTTTGTAGCAATTATAAACATCAAATATACACCCTGACATTTTAACACAGCACTAATTAATAAAACTATTAACTAGCCCAGTAACAATATACATTGCAGTTGATTACAGCTTGTTTCGCGGGTTTCACCACACCGGTCGCCTAGGTAGCAGCACCAGCGTCGTTCGCTCGTAGAACTGCTAGCTGTCCGGTATTATTATAGTAAGGTATTTGGTTTTAGTTAAAAGACGTTAAATGTGAAATAATTTGTTAAGTTTCTTACAGAAGTAATGTTTTAAAATTATTGAATATCTATTGTAAATAATTGAAGCGTCGGCTGGAACAACTTTATAAGTTACATTTGGTAAAATTTACAGGAGCTGCAAACGTTGTTCTTATAGGGTAGCAAACTTTTGAGTGGACAAATTTCACGTACTGCATTGATGGACAGTTGCAAGCCAAAGAGTATAGCAAGGTAACATGACATACAACATTATTACACGGAAACACGCCGAATGAAAATTTTGTAACTTACAACGTTGTTCCAGCTGACGCTTCAATTACTAAAACTACTTAAAGTACAAATTTATAAATTTTCGGCTACATGCTCTATATCGGAATACCACAATAAATACTCAGACAACATAAATACAACTACAGTCATTCACCAGCCTCTAAACAACTCTGCGAGATGTTGTAAACAACGCGTGCAGGGATACCTCATATGGGGTTGTGCTGTGTTGTCAATATTGCACTGAGTTGAGATTCTAGTGAGAGGATTTGGGAACAGTTACTTGTGGATAATATACAGTACATGATTTTTTGATGATGAAGAAAAATATTTCTATCCAGCCAGATTCGTAATCTGATCCACTGCGCGTAGGCATTGTCCTTGGTGCACCATGGGAGGCGAACTACATAGCACCAAATGGTGACAATGATTAATGGAGCAATGATGAAATTTCGACAGGGGATCAGGAGTACTCTGCGGAAATCTACCACAAAGCACAAAACACAGCCTCTGTCCACCACAAATTCTACTTGAATCCGTCGGGATTCGAACCCTGGTTACCAGCGTGAAAAGCAGATTCTCTAGACGGGCGGACAAATGTGCGCATCATTACAGACAAATAAACCCGCGTAAATGAACGTCTATTGACAAAAGGAGACGAAGTATTACGAGTCTTAACATGACACGTTTGTATGTTTCACATTCGATAATTTTGTTCACATTTCTGTTAATACGGTGACGTCATCCGAGCACCCTACGTCACGCAAGTGATAAGGGCAACGCTGTTCAGCTCATGTACTGTACTATAAAAGTAGAATCTTAACGAAACATTCAACTTTATTTTAATTTAATCAAAATTGTTACTTACTTACTTACTTACTGGCTTTTGAGGAACCCGGAGGTTCATTGCCGCCCTCACATGAGCCCGTCACTGGTCCCTATCCTGAGCAAGATTAATCCAGTCTCTATCATCATATCCCACCTCCCTCAAATCCATTTTAATATTATACTACCATCTACGTCTCGGCCTCCCTAAAGGTCTTTTTCCCTCCGGCCTCCCAACTAACACTCTATATGCATTTCTGGATTCGCCCATACGTGCTACATGCCCTGCTCATCTCAAACGTCTGCATTTATGTTCCTAATTATGTCAGGTGAAGAATACAATGCGTGCAGTTCTGTGTTGTGTAACTTTCTCCATTCTCCTGTAGCTTCATGCCTCTTAGCCCCAAATATTTTCCTAAGCACCTTATTCTCAAACACCCTTAACCTATGTTCCTCTCTCAAAGTGAGAGTCCAAGTTTCACAACCATAAAGAAAAACCGGTAATATAACTATTTTATAAATTCTAACTTTCAGATTTTTTGACAGCAGACTGGATGATAAATGCTTCTCAACCGAATAATAACACGCATTTCCCATATTTATTCTGTGTTTAATTTCCTCCCGAGTATCATTTATATTTGTTACTGTTGCTCCAAATTATTTGAACTTCTCCACCTCTTCAAAAGATAAATTTCCAATTTTTTTATTTCCATTTCGTACAATATTCTGGTCACGAGACATAATCATATACTTTGTCTTTTCGGGATTTACTTTCAAACCAATCTCTTTACTTGCTTCCAGTAAAATTCCCGTGTTTTCTCTAATCGTTTGTGGATTTTCTCCTAACATATTCACGTCATCCACATAGACAAACAATGCTAAAGTAGGACGGGAAAATATTTTTAAACCGTGTATTGGAAAAGTGAGTCTACACATAACTAGTAATGACAATGGAGTTAGGTTAGTCAACTTTGCCACATCAAAAAATTTAATTGTCAAAAGTACAACATTCCCCCATAAGGATATACATAAATAAATCAAAGTTGTTATTCATATATATATATATATATATATATATATATATATATATATATATATATGGGATTCATTAATAAATGCGGGGAGTATAAACACAGAAATAGTTAATTAAATAAAGTCTAATTCTAAAGTACTTAACTGTGATATAATTTAGATATGAATCCAATCTAATATATAAAAGTGAATGTGGGTATGTATGTATGTATGCTCTCTATACAAATCTACAATCTTTGACCAATATGTGCCAAAGTTTGCACATTTAACCTTCATAAGCAGGAGAAAACCACAGGCTACATTAAAATTGTGCAAATGGACGTTAGATTAATTAAACAATAAAAAAATTAAAATAAGTACAATCAAACATTCATATTTAATACTAAATTGCAATCTTCTATAGTTAATTGTTTTTATTATTATCTGTTGTATTCAATATAGACTTTCACGAGGCCATGGAAATTATAACACGAAATTAAATAACATTATTGATACAGCATGAACGCTAAAATCTAGGCAATTCATGCAATAAATATCTTTACGCAGTCCAGGACCATATTATGAATTTCTCGATGCTGTTGTAGATAGTGGGCAAGCTGTGTTTTATTCAACTGAATTCTTGAATTCTTTGAGACTACAAGGATTGCTACCATATAATTGTTTTAATACTTGATAATGAATCATCAATAGTACCATTGCGAAATATTAACGCAGCAAAATCATGCAATGGAGCAAGAATTGGTGTGAAAAAACTCAATCGAAACGTAGTAATAGAAATGACAATATTAACTGGAAGAACGAAACGAGAAGATGTTTTTATCTCACGTATTCCTATGATACCCACTAACATCCCTTTCGATTTTAAGTAATTGCAATTTCAGTGCGACTAGCATTTGTAATGGCCATATTAAAATTATGATCAAGGACATTCGCTCAAAGTAGCAGACATTAACTTAAAAACTGCGTATTTTTCACATTCTTAACTATATTTTATACAAAGAAGTAGGGAAAAAAATTTTCACACATCAAAAAGGAATTCAATGATACTCTTGTCATATTGCTAATGTAGTATGTGAATGTACGTAAGGCGACTGAAAATAACACTGTATTAATTCTAAAATATACGTCTCTCAAAATATTGTTGTTCATGTCAGAAAATGTGTTACTACGAATTTCTAACTACATAATCACGTTGCCAATGTAGTATGTTATACGTTGTGGAAATAACAATCTCTTAATTTCTAAAAAATAAAAACCGGTATATACGTCCCTGAGAATATTAGGTCTTTATGTTAAAAAATGACTTATTGCGAATTTATATTGTATCTGTATTCTGTGTATAAAATAAGAATTAATATAATATGTTCTGAATTTGTGAGATATAGTTTCTCATATCATATTTAAAAGAAAGGGTGTACAGCGGTTAAGGGTAAAAAATCTTTCAATATAAATTAAATTACGTACGTATATATTGATTCTTTGGTATGATCGATAGAGAGAGAAATTTTGGCTCTCGATGACACCCCAACGGGTTCAGACTGGGAACAAGGGAATTCCCTGTTTATTGTCTGCTCTCTCTGAAATGCAAGTGAAAGCACACACAGACACGAAATTACGTGAAATGCACAGCTTCAGATCAATGTACAAATCCTATAATTATTTTATCTCTGCCTCTGTGCAACGTCACATTTGCGGGGGAGGAAAGGAGACGGCAGTAAGATTGTAATGCTTTTTAATACCTTGACTCCCATGACTAAGATAAGCCACTTGACCGGCAGAGATAAAATGTAAGATCTGTAGAACATTGATACAATGCTAAGTGGGCCTATAGGGACCGAGGAGTGTATATTTGTTTTGCTGAACTTCAAGATAATGCTAATTCATTTAAAGTTTGTGTGACTGTAGCCTATAAGTTATATGTTCGTTTGGTTATACTTTGTTTATAGTTTGGTTTCTTTATTATTTTATTTGTATTTCTGGCGATGTGGAAGAGAAGGCCTGATGGTCTTAATTACGCCAGAATAAATAAATAAATATATATATATATATATACAGTATATATACATACAAATTAAAACACATTTGAAAGTAAGGCAAGTGATGAAATGTTTCCTTTCGTTGCCTGATCTGTAGTTGTTTTAAATTGGGTTAATCCTTTGAGGCATTTGGCTAAGAAGTTCATCAATTCATGTAAGTGACACTATATAAAGATTCATCTTTATGGACGAGGAAAGCTTATTGAAGACAAATCGTTTTGATTGTCTATAGTTGAGTTTCTGAGATTCCCGAAAAGTCTAACAACCAGTTTAATAAAAAAAAAAAAGATGCAAAAAGGACAACCCGGGCAACGCCGGGTGCTTTCAGCCAGTTCTCTATAATCACTAATTTCAAACAACTCACTGGCGTTATATTGATGTGTGGAACGTTTCGACTTTATTGGATTGTTGTCTCAAGACTAGGCTTCAATGAATGAAGAAGCAATTATTATGAAGTGGGTATCGAGAAGGCTCTGACTTGTTAAATTTAAATGCCGGAGTTTCAAGACAGAAGTAAACAGAAATCCCAAATATTCTTACAATCCCAACCATGTTACAGTAACAATCACGAACAGCACAGACGTTCAACGTTATAAAACTATAGGCAGAGGCAAGATTTTATGGTGAAGCACGAAAACGCGTAATGTGTTAATATGAATAGTAAAAGGTTAAATTGGGTATTTAAATGGTTCCTGACCGTTGATATACAGAGTGTTTCCGGGCTAGTGTTACAAACTTTCAGGGATGATGGCGAAGGGCACATGTATCAATTTGAGATAAGGAACCTGGTCCGGAAATGACCGAGTCGAAAGTTAAAAGTAAAAATAGTTGTGTGGGAATGAAATAATTTTATTCGTCTGTACACCTTATTTATGTATATTTATCTGTACATCTTACACATACTGTATTCATCTGACGTTGTTTACGTTGTCTACTTACAGTATTCCATTCAGTGCGCTGTCTGAGGGGTGGGGACAAGAAACTACACTAAAGCAATGCAGATAGCGTAATGTGTAACGGACATGGTCGGTCCTGATATGCACGTCTGTAGACAGCAGTGTATGTGTACAAGTTGCAGTGTCAAGTCGATCAGTCCTAGTGAAATGGAGGAGTACACGAGAGCGGAATAAGCAGACCTGATTTTCGAATACGGATGAGCCAATGGGAACAGTAGACAAGCTCACAGATTGTATCGGTACAAGTACCCACGTAGGAGACATCCGGCCCATATCATCTTTCCACGACTGTTCCAAAGGTTAAGGGAAGGAGGGCACGTAGTGCCAAATTACAATTCCATTTCCACACAACTATTTTTACTTATAACTTTCGACTCAGTCATTTCTGGATCAGGTTTCCTGAACTCAAATTGATACATGTGCCCTTCCCCATCATCCCAGAAAGTTAGTAACAACAGCACGGAAACACCCTGTATAATTTTATGGTCGCGATAATACTTACATGAAATCCTGGATTATTCGCGAAATCTACTTTTACCACAAAATATCTAATTTATTCGCGAATGCAGGGGAATTTCGAAGTTTTAAAGACATTTTGTGCAACAACTTTGCGCTTCAACTACAGAGATGATCACTTACTTTGAGGGTTCAACTTATGCTCTTACCTACAAGGTAGTGCCAGTAGTGAATGACATTGGCAAATACACGTTGGTGGAAATGTCAGTGTTAAAACAAAGTATTTCGAAAACCATGAAGGTACTGACACTGGAGACCAAGCATAGTGCAATGAAGCGGTTCTAAGATCTAGGTGTACCGTGTAGGCATACAGCAAAACTGACTGACATGCTACTAAACACCCTACAGTTTCTGAATCGCTTTTAACTTGTTTCAGTTGCCTCAGCTAAAAATTGACAGTATTGACTGCTCTCATGCTGAGATAATTAGCAATGTTTTCATCCTAGAATTAATAACCATAAGGATTTTTTAAATTCTATTTCCTACTTCAGTCTGAAGTAAAATCTTCTTTGTGTAAAAGTACTTGCTTCCGGATGTGTTTAGGGGAATGTTGCATTGAATATAATTTAATTAAATTTGTGTCAACAATTTTTATTTTTCAGTGTTGAACAGGGTTGCAGTTTTGTTTTGTTTTGTTTTTATTTATTTTAATTAATCATTAATTTGGTGAAACCTCTCGAATTTTGTCATTAAAATGAGTATTTAAATTGTGTTTTGAAAAAATATTATTCATTCATTTAGTGTCCTGCCCAAGGGAAGGTGTTTCACTGCAAACCCATCTTTTTCCAATCTTTTCTATTTTCTGTCTTCCTCTTTGTTTCCTCATATGATCCATATATATTTATTTATTTATCTAAAAGATAACAGCTCCCTGTATTAACAGGCTGCCACAGAGACATAGCATATTGTGCAATAGGCAGTTGGAAGTATAAATAATATATATATATATATATATATATATATATATGTTTAAGTTGAAGGGAGTCTTACAACAATGACAAGAAATTACTGAATAAATAAGTAGCTACTAATTAATTAGCTGAAGATCATTGTTGACCGTAGAGATGGTTGCGGAGTATAAATATTGATCCTCTCAGAGCTGCAAGAACGATATCATCAATTGCCTTCCTCTGTAGGCCGAAACGTTGCCAGGTCTGGAAGAAGAAACCGGGAATAGTTCCGCGCGCTCCAACCATAAGGCCTATTACTTCAATTTGTTATAGACCGTATTTATATATATATATATATATATATATATATATATATATATATATATATATCGTCTATTATCTGATATCTTCTTCTGCCCCGAACTCTTCTCCCGTTCATCATTCCTTCCAGTGCATCCTTCAGTAGACAGTTTCTTCTCAGCCGGTGACTCATCCAGTTCCTTTTCTTCTTCCTGATCGTTTCCGCATTATTCTTTCTTCACCCACTCTTTCCAACACACCTTCATTTCTTATTCTGTCTGTCCACTTCACACGTTCCATTCTTCTCCATATCCATATTTCAAATGCTTCTATTCGCTTCTCTTCACTTCGTCGTAATGTCCATGTTTCTGCCCATACAATGCCACACTCCATACAAAGCACTTTACTAGTCTCTTCCTTAGTTCTTTTTCCAGAAGTCCGCAGAAGATGATCCTTTTTCTATCAAAATTTCCTTGGCCATTGCTACAGTGAATGCCTTTTCGATCTAGACCAGGCCGTAATGTATGTTCGGGTTTTCTATTTCAGTGTATGTAGCTCAGTGAAATATTATATTATAACTTTATTGCGTATCATTGCTAAGTTTTATTTAGTGTAATGTGTCCATAAGCTCCGTTTACTTCTTGTTGCATAATATGTTGCAGAAATAATTACAAAACTGTGTTATTTTAATGTGAAGAGAATTTTACATGTTAACATAATCTGTTCGCATCAACATTTTAAGTTCACAATTGAAGCTATTTTGAGGTTTAATAAAAAAGAATTTATATTGTGATTTTAATTTAGCAAAGCTACCTTCCTTAATTGTAGACAGAAAATTTACCATAGCACTCCTATGAAATTAGTCTACGTACAATTGTGTTACATCGTCTCTTACGTAGTAAGTACAATTCAGTACTCAATTGTAGTATTAAAGTAGAGACAAATTGAATGTGAGGGGTGTCATACATGACATTATGTTTAATTATAGTGTATAATTGCGAATATAGGAATATAAGGTAAATATAGTGAACATAACCTATAATTTCCATATGACATAATGTACATAATATGTAGTGGCAGGGCATTGGAGACCACTAAAATTAGACAGAGAGGCGCAACTGGTACAGTAAACATAACCTATAATTTCAATATATCTAAATATCCGTGCGGTGCAACTGAAAATTATTGAATCGTGCATAAATGAATGTACAAGAATTTCTCAATATTTAATCGAAATAAAGGCAGGTATTACACATACGAACAACGTAATTTTCACATCAAAAGTAATATTACACCTTAACTCGCAAGTGAATTATGTCTGAAGTGTCTCATAATCATTGTTTTAAATTCTATTAATGCAATTATACTATATTTTAGAGAAGTATATGCTACTCTTTATGCATTCCAACTAATTTATATGGTTGAAACGCCGCACTTCGTGATCGGGTTAAGCGAGTCAACATGGTCTGCCTTAAGGCCTGTATTAGATCACGATGACAGTGGCACAGTCTATTGTTCCTGGTACTCACAGCGCTCCAAGCGGCTAGCAACTACCGCAAGATATGCAAAAAATCATCCCAAGCTTCGTGACTGTGGTAATACACTGCACTCTTAAACTGACTGAGCATATTGGGAATTAAATTAATGGCTTTCGAAAACACGCTATGAAATGTTTCGCATATTTTTTTTTCTAAAAAATTAAGCAAAAAGAGCAAAAAACTGTATTAGACTTTTTTTGTTTAAAATATCTCAAAGAATAACCCCTTGAAATTAATGACGTCACTTACGGTTCACTCTGTATATTCGATCCAGACACGCGGTGCAATGTCTCAGTTCTTGATGAACATAAATGATCAGCATGCGAATAGAATCAATACTCGATGCAAGGCGGCTTGGCTTCCTGTGAGCGACATTCGACTGTCTATCTCGTTGGCGCACATGCTGAGTCGTATCTGGGATCTGGCCGCATGCAGGCAGATGATGGCTGTCACGCCGAGGAGGAAGCTCCATTTACAGCTGCCGCGGACCGAGTGTCTGGCTGCGTGGTATCTTCGCCGGAGATCGCTGCTGCTACGTCAGCCTTGCTGTTGTCATGCATGTGCATCCCCCTTTTTTAAATCCTCTAGTCTTCGTCTCAAGGTAATCAGTAATGAGCTGGGATCGCAGCTCTAGATCAGAGCGATAAAATCTTGTGTGACTTACTTCCAAGAGCAGTAAATCCCTCTCTGATTAATATACCGGTGTCTGAAAATACACCGTGTCCGAAATGAAACCTACCGATAAAGATACTAAATAATTTATTCCTTAATTATGGCTAGGGCTAGGATTTTGATGAAATTACATCTTTTTTCTAGTAAGCCAGAAGTATAGTTGTTTTAGTGTTATTTATATGTTATGTGATAAACTAAGTATTTTAAGACATATTTGTTAGGGTATTTTTTTTTTGTATTTTTTGCCTATTTCAACTTATAAGAGCATTTTTTTGTTTTATTCGGTCATTTTTTAGGCCTTTTCATTTAATTTTGGCAATAAATCTTAATTATTAATGGAAAATAATGTTTATTTCCTTTGTTATTTTCTCTACATATTTTGTCCATTAATTCCCATTTATTTTGTATGATATTTTAATCGTTTTTCTATTTTGTATAATATTATAATCGTTTTAAGACATATTGTTAGGGCATTTTTTTTGTTTTTTTTTTTTTTTGCCTGTTTCAACTTATAAGAGCATTTTTTATTTTATTCGATCATTTTTGAGGCATTTTAATTTAATTTTGGCCATAAATCCCAATTATTAATGTAAAATAATGTTTATTTCCTTTCATATTGTCTCTACATATTTTGTCCATTAATACCCATTTATTTTGTATAATATTTTAATCGATCATTTTTTAAGCATTTTAATTTAATTTTGGCCATAAATCCCAATTATTAATGTAAAATAATGTTTATTTCCTTTGATATTGTCTCTACATATTTTGTTCATTAATACCCATTTATTTTGTATAATATTTTAATCGATCATTTTTTAAGCATTTTAATTTAATTTTGGCCATAAATCCCAATTATTAATGTAAAATAATGTTTATTTCCTTTGATATTGTCTCTACATATTTTGTTCATTAATACCCATTTATTTTGTATAATATTTTAATCGATCATTTTTGAGGCATTTTAATTTAATTTTGGTCATAAATCCCAATTATTAATGTAAAATAATGTTTATTTCCTTTGATAATGTCTCTACATATTTTGTCCATTAATACCCATTTATTTTGTATAATATTTTAATCGTTTTTCTATTTTGTATAATATTTTAATCGTTTTCCTATACAAATATTACCATTTTAACCTAGTACACCCCATCTAATGGATCAGTCCAACCACCCCTTCAATATAGACTCCTCTATACCTGCTAGTTCCGGATAAGAGTGGCCTTGTGGTGGACTACATGGAAACTACATCAGGTAACATAATTAATTAAAGTATACTACTTAGAAAAATTATGTAAAATTAAATAAACTTACGTGTAGGTACTAGAATTTAATTTAATTACTAGTCTAAATATTAAGTAGTACAAAACCTCTTTTCCTACTAAGCCAAGATGAATTTTTAGAGCATTTTAAGGGCTTTCTTTTTTAGATTTTTAGGTCATAAATGCATTGTTTTTAGGACATTTTTTCATGATATATAGATCATCAAAATTCTGGCCCTAATTATGACACACAAAAACAAATCAACTCAAGTTTATGTCACCATCAGTAAATCTCAACATGTCCCCCTCTAGTAGCACGACACACATCTAACCTATATTCAATCTCTCTCCAGACATTGTGTAACATCTGCGGAGTTACAGATCTTACTGTGTCGATAACCCTTTGACGTAATACTTGAAGATTATCCACTCTGGTGTTGTAGACATGATCTTTCACGAATCGCCAAAGAAAAAAATCCAATGTAAGATCAGGAGATCATGGGGGCCATGCAATGGGACCACCACGACCAATCCATCGTCCCGGGAATTTTTTAGTAGGTTATTTTACGACGCTTTATCAACATCTCAGGTTATTTAGCGTCTGAATGAGATGAAGGTGATAATGCCGGTGAAATGAGTCCGGGGTTCAACACCGAAAGTTACCCAGCATTTGCTCATGTTGGATTGAAGGAAAACCCCGGAAAAAATCTCATCCAGGTAACTTGCCCCGACCGGGAATCGAACCCGGGCCACCTGGTTTCGTGGCCAGACACGCTAACCGTTACTCCACAGGTGTGGACATACCGGGAAATGATTGTGTAAAGTTTCAACGACTGGTCCCCAATAATGAAAGAGAGCTACGTCTAGCTGGAAGGTGAACCTCTCTGGAATCTGGGGTAGCGCAAAATTTTCAAGCATATCGAGATATACTGCACCATTCACTGTATTCTCTATGAAGGAAAAAGGTCCGATCACTTCTGAACTGGTTAATCCACACCAAACATTTAACTCTGTTCAAAAATAACACGAGGATTCTCAGAACCCCAGATCCTGCAATTGTGGCAATTAACATAGCCACACACGTGAAACGTTGCCGCCACCAAGTCGCTGAAAGTCTCCATTTTCTAGCAAATGTTTGTGCCACTGAACAATGGTGTGCCTATCAGGAGCTGCACGGCCGTATTTTTCACGAAATCTCCGCTGAACTGTAACCGGAAACTTAAACTCTGTTAACCAATAACAGCACTGCACTTTTTCTTGCGGTGTGAATAGAGCCATTTTGGAAAACAATCTGTGTATACAGAACAATAGGAATAACAGGTTCGCCAGTTTCACGACATAAAAACTTATTGAGTGTGTCTACATTTTTGTGCAAGCTGGCCGTATGTAACTTTTATGTACGTCTAGTTAGTTCATTTATTTATCGGTAGGTTTCATTTCGGACACGGTGTACATGGAAAACTTAAGAAACGAGTTCATGTAGACAATAAAATAATTTAAATTAACATAGTACGGTAAATGTACTCTGCGGAGGCTCAGTAGTCAGACCTTCAGACATCATTTAGGCGGTCTGAGTTCGAGTCCCGGTCAGGTCTGGGATTTTTATTGTAAAATCCATAGCACCACTTATAGCGGACAAGGTCGCAGTTGGAGTTCTCAATGACGCACAAGCTGGATATACATCATCCGTCAACATTTCTCCATTTCGTCATCATTCCGTAGAATTCCCTGAACTTCAGCTGGAGACACACGGAGGTACTAGCCTAGGGACGAGTGGGGTTGTCTGTTCTAAACCTGAACACGCAGCGGACATTAGTACAGCCAGCAGATATGGGTAGGTATATACATATACATACACATATACATATACATATACATATACATATACATATACATATATATACATATATATATACATATACATATATACAGGGTGCGTCAAAAAGAACGGATGGATTTCACATGGCAAGAAAATTGTAAAGATTCATCAAATCAAAAATTTATTGTTATCAACATATTCACCAATACATGCAGTTTATTTATGGAAAACAACATTATCCATATGATGTCCTTGGCTTTCAATACAGGCATCGAGGCGTTTTCTGATGTTCGCCATCACTTTCACAGTCATAGCTGGTGCAATTGCCACGATTTCTTCACGAATCGCTGTCTTCAGTTCGTCCAGTGTATGTGATCGATGTTTACAAACTTACGCCTTCAAATGGTCCCAAAGAAAGAAGTCGCAGGGCGCGAGATCTTGCCGTAGCCTCGGACAATCTCAGTGCAATAGAATTTCGTCCAGGTGATTTCTTCTTTAATGTTGAACCTGTGATACGAAATGAAGCCACCCACCGCAAAATTGTATTCCGAGTTGGAATCCTAGCGTGACATCCGATGTCGAAATGAGTCCTGAGTGGCGATCACAGACTCTTCATTTTTCAAAAATGTCTCTACGATGAAGGCACGTTGTACACCAGACCAACACCATATTCTCAACTGAAACTGCATTCTATGGCTGACCTAACAGTCGTGGTCCCCCTCACTATATCTCTCTCCTCGTTGCGTATCGATAGTTTGAAATCCATCCGTTCTTTCTGACGCACCCTTTATATACATATACATATATACATATAAATAAATAAATAAATATATATATATATATAATTCTGATTTAGTTCAAGCTCGTAGTCGATATTAATCAAATATGATATAAATCTACTGCTTTTCGACGAATGAAATTTATTAATTAACCACGTCCATAGGAGACAAACTGTCAACGTAGAACAGCCGTGGCAAAAATGTGATCGTGCGCGGAGCCACTGTGTAACCTGCATAGCACCTATGGAGGGAGGCGGACACCCGAAGAGGAAGTGAAGCAACTGTCTGACTTATTAACGGATTTTCATTTTCCTTACGTCAAGCACTTAAATATAATTTTATATAGTACAAGGCTACAAACTAATGTTTAGTACGTGTAACGAAGAAAGAAATGAACAAGAAAACATGAGACACAATATCACAACCTAAAATTTACAGTCTTCAGAATGTCTCTGCGACAGAATTTCAAAATCACGAATTAGGCTATGTCACTTACTTCCAGTCGTAGTTGATCACGAAGGTACTTGTCTGACAATCGTGATCTAAATTTGGTTTTTACTATTTTAATTGTTGAAAATATTTTTTCACAAACGTAAGTTGTAGCGAACATGGTTTCAACAGAGCAAGCGAAAGAACGAAGCTTCGGATATTTATTTCTCTGGCAAAGATTTGAAAAGTTTAACATTTGTCAAGTCCTTACATCTAGCTTTCATTTGACATCACATTGTAAATCTGTGAGTTTAAAATGAAGATCTAACCGCATTATTCATACATCTGCTGAAAAAGGATCGACGTACAGAGATAATAATAATAATAATAATAATAATAATAATAATAATAATAACACTTAACCTTTTAGTCTTTCATGAGTGACATGTAGTATAATGCCGTTTTATGTTATACAACCGTTTTCCTCGTAATACTTGTGAACAGATCATACATTTAATATTCTCATCATATTGGCAGCAAAAAAATGAGTCCTCCCATCCTACTTGGAACTTTAGTTTTTGTACAGGTATATGGTTTCGAGAGAGACATTGCGACGATACGCCACTCGCAAGTCAGAGACAAATAAAATAGAACGGAGTTTAACTCCCGTGAGTGAGAGGATGGGGGTTGGGGGAGCTAGGAAGCAAGAGAAATGCATAGCTATCATTGCGAGCCACAATGTGCTCGCGAGTCACATTTTCGCCAAGGCTGACGTAGAAGGTTACGACAGGAAAAACTGTCGAGACTTATTGATTGTTAAATTAAGTCGAAAAGAACAGACTTCTGAAGTTTTTTTTTTTTTTTTGAATGAAATATTCTATTATTACGACAATTTCTTCAGTTATAAATGTCTCTATTTTCACTTGTTTCTGTTACCTTTATTAATAAGATTTATCTTCACATTCTGTTACTTCAAGTAATAGTTTATGTTAATTCAATCACTAATCATTCAAACAAATAGGGATTAATAAACTTGTTGAAAAGCCATGTAGTGAATTATTATGATGGTCTAACGGATACAATAAATAATACGATACATTAGCAGTAATGCGCTTGTTTAGTCGAATCGAAGTCTCGTGTTCCGAAGCACTACATAGTCACGCACACGCACGAATGTCTGGCAGAAAAAATAAATAAAAGAAGAAAAGGAAAAAGGCACGTTACCGAACCGACTCATCACGCGAGAGTAGACAAATATGGGGTTCCCAGGACGGCCAACCTCTTGGTTAGAAACACTGGCTATTGGCCAAGAGGTTTCGGGTCGATTCTAGACTATGTCAATGTATTTTCCCTTGGATAGGAATTGTTCCTTGGTATGTATGGCCAAAAAGTTTGTGTTGTTCTTAGGTTTAAGTTACAGTAGAGTTAGATATTCAATGAAGCACGAACTGGATTCAGAAGACATATATCTACAGTTGATAATACGAGTATATAAACGCTTCTGCAACACAAATGTGAATTTGATCAAGACTACACATGCTGATTTTGGGCAACTGCTAAATATACATAGGCCAAATAGAAATGATCGGGAAAAAAGTGAAATACAAACTACTGAGCCATTTATACTCGAACCCACACTTCCTGAAGTCGAAATTGCGATAGAAACTCTGAAAAATTATAAGTCTCCAGGTATCGATCAAATTCCAGCAGAATTAATACAAGAGGGTGGAAGCTCATTATCTAACGAAATTTATAAGCTTGTACTTGCTATTTGGGAAAAGGAAATTTTACCAGAGCAATGGAAGGAGTCCATAATCGTACTTATCTTTAAGAAGTGGAGTAAGACTAACTGTAGTAACTTTCGAGGAATATCACTTTTGTTGACTTCGTACAAAATTTTGTCCAATACTCTTTTGAGAAGATTAACTCCATATGTAGATGAAATTATTGGGGATCATCGGTGTGGTTTTAGGCGTAATAGATCAACTATTGATCAGATATTTTGTATTCGACAGATAATGGAGAAAAAATAGGATTATAAGGGTACAGTACATCAGTTATTCATAGCTTTCAAAAAGGCATATGACTCGGTTAAGAGAGAACTTTTATATGATATTCTTATTGAATTTGGTATTCCCAAGAAACTAGTTCGATTAATTAAAATGTGTCTCAGTGAAACGTACAGCAGAGTCCATATAGGTCAGTTTCTGACACATGCGTTTCCACTTCACTGTGGGCTAAAGCAAGAAGATGCACTATCACCTTTAGTTTTTAACTTTGCTCTACAGTATGCCATTAGGAAAGTCCAGGATAACAGAGAGGGCTTGGAATTGAACGGGTTACATCAGCTGCTTGTCTATGAGGATGACGTAATATGTTAGGAGAAAATCCACGAACGATTAGGGAAAACACCGGAATTTTACTTGAAGCAAGTAAAGAGATAGGTTTGGAAGTAAATCCCGAAAAGGCAAAGTATATGATTATGTCTCGTGACGAGAAATATAAAAATTGGAAATTTATCCTTCGAAGAGGTGGAAAAATTCAAATACCTGGGAGCAACAGTAACAAATATAAATGATACTCGGGAGGAAATTAAACACAGAATGAATATAGGAAATGCCTTTTATTATTCGGTTGAGAAGCTTTTATCATGCAGTCTGCTGTCAAAAAATCTGAAAGTTAGAATTTATATAAAAAAAAGTTACATTACCGGTTGTTCTTTATGGTCGTGAAACTTGGACTCTCACTTTGAGAGAAGAGCATAGGTCAAAGGTGTTTGAGAATAAGGTGCTTAGGAAAATATTTGGGGCTAAGAGGGATGAAGTTACAGGAGAATGGAGAAAGTTACACAACACAGAACTGCACGCATTGTATTCCTCACCTGACATAATTAGGAACATTAAATCCAGACGTTTGAGATGGGCAGGGCATGTAACACGTATGGGCGAATCCAGAAATGTATATAGAGTGTTAGTTGGCTGGAGGGAAAAAGACTTTTGGGGAGGCCGAGACGTAGATGGGAGGATATTATTAAAATGCATTTGAGAGAAATGGGATATGATGATAGAGACTGGATTGGTCTTGCTCAGGATAGGGACCTATGGCGGGCTTATGTGAGGACGGTAATGAACCTCCGAGTGCCAGTACGTAAATAAGTATACACATGCTATTTACTTGGAAGTGGGTTTTCTAGAATATATTTATCACTTCCAGTTACATATGATTTCCCACTCACACGTGCTTTGTGCATTAACTTCTTACTGGAACCTATTTTTTTTTCTTGTGTTTCGTCATTAAATGCAGCTGATTCCTCGATCATTATTAGCAAAAAGTACGCCAGAAATACAACAAACCAGTCACCACCCCGCCTTCCACCCAATAGAATCAGCTGCACAAAGAGAATGCTCCATAGCTCCTTTAGAATTGCAAAGGGGTCTTGACATATACCCTGTGCCATTTTTGGTCACTGGTGGAACTACTAAAAACTGGTAAACAATATAGCTCTTTTAGATGTGCATTGGCGCTGGTTCATAGACTACTTAGGTGTACAAAACTAAGTTATTTTGAAAAATTTGTCACTTAGCTCCTTTGGGTTTGCAAGGCCTCAAATGTACTGAACAAATTACAAATGATTACATGTCAGTACATCTTTACAAAATTAATGTACATGCAGTGGTGGTTTAAAGGCGGTTCTCAACATGGCGTCCACTCATCTCGTTGTATACATTGCATGTCTGCAAGTTCTGCATTTGTGAAATGCTCCATTGCAACTTCTAAAGAAAAAGGAGAATATTTAAAACTAACAGGAAGTTTAACAGCTACGTAGTACAATGGACAAATGAATGAATGTTTACTTGAAGATACATACGTATTGCATTCCCTTAGCGTACCCTAATGCTACATGTAAGAACTAATTAGTAAATAATGTTCACACAAAGTACTGAAACCCCTTATTATTACGCAATCAAATATGGAGATACGTTCAACAGGTTTCTGAAATTCCAGACATTTAATACAGAAAAAGGATGAGTCAAAACCAGCCGTGGCGAGTATGTAATCGTGCGCCGAGCCACTGTATAACCTGTAACGTGCATAGCGCCTATGGAGGGAGGCGGACACCCGAAGGGGAAGTGAAGCAACTGTCTGACTTATTAACGGACTTTCATTTTCCTTACGTCAAGCACTTAAATATAATTTTATACAGTATAAGGTTACGAACTAATGTTTAATACGTGTAACGAAGAAAGAAATAAGAAAACATAGGACACATTATCACAACCTAAAATTAACTGTCCTCAGAATGTCTCTGCGACAGAGTTTGAAAATCAGAAATTATGTCACTTAATGCCAGTCGTAGTTGATCACGAAGGTATTTGTCTATCAGTCGTGATCTAAATTTGGTTTTTACAGTTTTCATTGTTGAAAATAATTTTTCACAAACGTAAGTTCCAGCGAATATGGCTTCAACTGAGCAAGCGAAAGAACGAAGCTTCGGATATTTATTTTTTGACAAAGATTTGAAAAGTTCAACATTTGCCAAGTCCTTACAATCATCTCGCTTTCTTCTAACATCACATTGTAAGTAAATCTGTGAGTTTAAATTGAAAATCTAACCGCATTATTCGTACATCTGCTGAAAAAGGATAGACGTAAAGAGATAATAATAATAATAATAATAATAATAATAATAATAATAATAATAATAATAATAATAATAACACTTAACCTTTTAACGTTTCGTAAGTGACATGTAGTAAAATGACGTTTTATGTTATACAACCGTTTCCTCGTAATACTTGTGAACAAATCATACATTTAATATTCTCATCATATTGACAGCAAAAAAATGCGTCCTCCCATCCTACTTGGAACTTTCGTTTTTGTAGAGGTACATGGTTTCGAGAGAGACATTGCGACGATACGCCACTCGCAGGTCAGAGACAAATAGAAATGGAACGGAGTTTGACTCCAGTGAGTGAGAGGGTGGGGGTTGTGGGAGGTAGGAAACAAGGGAAAAGCACAGCTATCATTGCGAGCCACAATGTGCTCCCGAGTCGCATTTTCGCCACGGCTGGTCAAAACTGTCACGAGAAAAACTCGCTGCTTTCAACGGTATGTAGATTCGTATTGGAGCGTCGCCGGATATAGGTTTATGACCAAACGTTGTTTCATTTGACAACATTTATCATATCTCAAAGTTTGTCACACACTCACCCAAACACCATATAAGGTATATGATTTTTTTTTAGACTTTTATCATTGTATTTTAAGCTTCTTTTCTTCCAAAGCAACGCCAATTCAAAAGTTTGTGTTATTGTGCATGTTAGACCGTAGATCGATGGATTGAAAAACTAGCCCAGTCCTTTCATAAAAATGGACCGAACGCGTTTTGGGTTCACACTCTTCAATATTGTAATCCAGTAGTACCATCATTATTTTTCACTATGCGGGTCCAGATTAAATCTTTAATAATCATAGCTTACGAAAGTACTTCTGTCTTCGCTATGTCCCAGGGTAAATCTATCTACCTATCAATCAAAGAACATACATCCAAGACGTGCGAAAATCCTGAACAAACCAGACTTAAGGGGAGAGGGCGGTATTTTTTGGTAAAAAAATGAGTGAATTAAAAAAAATCTTTAAAATGTTCTGTGATATGTGTTGAATACATTGCATAACATTTTGTGGGTATTTGTGCCTTTACAGAATGCTGAGACGCCATTTTTAAACTTCCTGTGCTCTAGATGTTTAAATCATAGTCTACGTCCCCTTTGATTGTTTCCGGTAACTTCATTTTTTTGCTACATTGCCAGACAAAAATGGATATAATTTCTGAACTATTCAAAATATATGCATGAAATTTAGAACACACATTCTCTAGACTGTTAGGAAACTTTTCTCTGTAACATAATTTTGCTAATTGATTTACATTTAAAAAAATATGTCTGTTTGCAAAAAAGGAAAACAGAAAGGTGTCATTAAATTGTAATTATTTATTTTACAAATGTAGGTACTAATATCAAAATTCTGTTACAGACAGATTGTAGAGCATGCTTTTGCAAGTACATTTGCAAAAAACTGTTTGAATCTATCTTTAAAAATGGCTTAAATATATCGGTTCTATTAAAATCCTACATTGGGTACATTTTTTTTCAAATCTGGCTACCAAATAATTTTTTCAAAATATTTATATTTAGTTTAGTTTTTATAGCCATGAGCTCTCTATATATACAACAAGTTAATATTTTACACCAAATAGGAAAAACGTTTTAAAAATACAATCCTCTTCCCTTAACCTGTCACCCATCTTCAATCTTACGAGAACTCGCTTTTTTATCTTTCCAGATATTGGCAACACTGCGATACGTATTTTAAGACTTAGATTAGAACTATAACCGGCAGATATCTCTAAGTCCCAATATTTATATGTAACGGACAGTTCTGTGTGTGGAAAAGCCATGTATGAAACGCAATATAGCAACACACCGTGTACACCTGATTTGCATCTCTTGTATACTGTAGGCCAGCCGTGGCGAAAATCCCATCGTGCGCCGAGCCACTGTGTAAGCTGCAACGTGCATAGCACCTATGGAGGGAGGCGGACACCGAAGAGGGAGGAAGCAACTGTCTGACTTATTAACGGTTTTTCATTTTCCTTAGATCAAGCACTTAAATAAAATTATATACAGTACAAGGCTACAAACTAATGTTTAGTACGTGTAACGAAGAAAGAAATGAACAAGAAAACATAGGACACATTACCACAACCTAAAATTGTCTTCAGAATATCTCTGCGACAGAGTTTCAAAATCAGGAATTAGGTCACTTACTATCAGTCGTAGTTGATCACGAAGGTATTTGTCTGTCAGTCGTGATCTAAATTTGATTTTTACTATTTTCATTGTTGAAAATAATTTTTCACAAACGTAAGTTGTAGCGAACATGGCTTCAACAGAGCAAGCGAAAGAACGAAACTTCAAATATTTACTTTTTGCCAAAGATTTGAAAAGTTCAACATTTGTCAAGTCCTCACATCTAGCTTTCATTTAACATCACATTGTAAATCTGTGAGTTTAAATTGAAGATCTAACCGCATTATTCGTACATCTGCTGAAAAGGATCGACGTACAGAAATAATAATAATAATAATAATAATAATAATAATAATAATAATAATAATAATAATAATAATAATAATACGTAACCTTTTAATGTTTCATCAGTAACATGTAGTAACTTATAATGCCGTTTTATGTTATACAACCGTTTTCCTAGTAATACTTGTGAACAAATCATACATTTAATATTCTCATCATATTGTCAGGAAAAAAATGCGTCCTCCCATCCTTCTTGAAACTTTCGTTTTTGTAGAGGGACATGGTTTCGAGAGAGACATTGCGACGATACGCCACTCGCAGGTCAGAGACAAATAGAAATGGAACGGCGTTTGCCTCCAGTGAGTGAGAGAGAGGGTGGGGGTTGTAGGTAGGAAGCAAGGGAAATGCACTTCGAGCCACAATGTGCTCGTGAGTCGCATTTTCGCCACGGCTGCTGTAGGCTATTTGTAAAGTTATTCCATCTCTCAATTCCATTTCATCATGAAATAACGGAGTAGAAATTAGAGTGTGTTGTGTGTAATCGAGATCGATGATTCAATGAAAATACAGACTGCACAAAAAATCTGGCGTGTTTTACAGCGTGCATTGTATACAATCTGTTGACAACCTTCACAAGATTAACTCCACCCTGTTCACTTCCTCCTCTGGTGTTACATGAACCAAATGGATTTTGATATACAAATTTAACCTTTTCCCCTACAGGCGAGCCCCGCCCAGCTACCTCCCTCTCTGGCGCAATCCAGTTCAGACTGGAATTACTGTAGGGGAGTAGTGGGTACAGTGAGACACTAAATATTAAGACATATGTATGCAAGTGATAATTCAACTATTTTTAAAATCAGTGCAATAGAAATAGACATTAAAACATGGAGTATAATAATACATAAACAAAAGTGTTAATACAGGGACAACATTTTATTTTTACTAACATTTTTAATATTAACCTGTCTATACCTTTAGAGAACCGGAAACACCGCTTGCTCCCCCCCTCCAAGACTGGAGTTCGATGATACTGGCGTAAAACACAAACAAATCACTCTATTAGGTATAGGATGGAAGAAAAGTAGTTCATCCATTTACGTAAACTAGGAAATATCGCGATTTTGAGTTTGATAATTTTCATTAGGTTTTTCTTTAATCAAAGTTACAGTACTGTATTAAGAATAAGTGTTTTTACTCACGAAGTGAGTTATCCATGCGAACGTATTCATTATGCAGTGTAAACTGTCTACAGCACATTAGCGTACAATATATAGAAAGAAGTTAAATTGAAAAATAATCATAATAATAATATTTAAACACAAGTTTGAAAATGGTGGCCGTTCATTTCGATACAGGCTTCAGTTCTTTTGTGCATATTATCGCACTATAGACTATTGCATCTAATTCCAATTGCCAGTTTCGTCCTTCGTACTAGTATCTCATGCTGAAATAATTCTGTACCTACTCTACGTACTGTGAATTCAATCTTCACTTCTGCCCGACCCGAAAATATAAAATTACTCAGACATGCTATCTACTGTCCGTCCAAGTGGTTATGCCGCAGGATTGTAGAAAGAGAGGAAATCACGTGACAGTTAATTACTTAACGAGGCCCTTTTAAGTTAAATTAAATAGCTGTATAATATTACTTAAACGTCCAATTCCTAAGAGAAATTAATGTTTTCAGAAAAGAGCTAAGACAGCCCAGCTTTTACAGAGGGGCGAGCAGAAGCAGGTGGGGGAAATCGAGATGCAACGTAGGCAAACGGACAGTACCTGTGCGAAAATATGATTCAATATTGAAAGCTCTTTCGTCGCTGTAAAACGCGAACATATTTCTGGAACGTACTATACTTAGTAACTCAGTACTGCTTACTACCTGCGGGCTTGGTTCTGTGTGGAGTTGGAACTTCCTTAGTAGAAGGGGTGGGAGTGAAGTACATTCAAAAACTCAGGTACAATAAAAATTGAAGTAAAAATAAAATGATGTCCCTGTAGATAAAGGATATAATATACAATACGTGCTTGTCAAAAAAAATGCAAATGTCTCACTGTTCCCATTCAGGAGGGTACAGTGAGACACCACAGTGTCTATTCACGGACATTGAAATGATTTACATTTATTTCAAAAGAAAGGAAAGCTTGCTGTCTCTTTATCTTGACATGTTCTGTATGCTTATTTAGAATCATTTTGATGTCTGACTTCGAAACCATTGAAACATCTGGGACGTTTGGAAAAGTGAATTTTCCATGACATTTCAAACTTTTGCGAAAAAATGAAATGAATTCTTGGTGATAAGAAAGCTTATAATTATAAGAATTTAACGTATTTCTTTATTATTTTTTAACATTTTCTTAAATTTTGTGAATAATTTTTTATTTATGAAACCATTAAAATGTAATGTATCCATTATTTTAAGCTACAGTCCCTAAATTGGCTACTAGTATGTTCATTTTTAATGTTAATTATTGGTAAATGTAATATAATTACAGTTTGTTTTTGCAAATCATTGGTACATGGGGACAGTGAGACGTCTCAGTGTACCCTTCGATGGCATGTCTCACTGTTCCCTTTACGCATAGTTAAATTAAAAATGAAGCCATCACTTCAAAATTAAAACAAGACGAAACTTTGCCAGACATAATCTCAAATACGATAATATTAGGTAGCAAAGCATTCATATTTATATCTCATTTGTATATCCAATATAACCTTCATTGAACACAAGCCAAAATTTTACTTTTAGAGTTAAAAATTACGAATTATTTGTTCATCACTCACCTTTATAACTAGAATCAAATCGAGTATGAAAATACTGTTACTTTACTCATGCAACATACAACTCCACTGTTACCAACATCTCAACATCAAAATTTGCCACCTAATAAAAAATGTCTCACTGTTCTCCCTGTCTTACTGTGCCCATTTCTCCCCTACTAGTGTCTCGCTGCTAGCTTGGGCGGTTTAGTGCTGCAATGAATTCAAGGTCGCAATTTCAACCCCGGCCGAGGGATGTGGATTTCTTAATCGCTTACTTATTAGGTGTGAGATAATCTGGTGGCAGTGGAAATAGTACGATGATAGATGATAGATCTATTTAACATGATAAGTTCGACCATTTGTTACAAGATTACCTGATATTCAGTCAACGGCGTCGCTCAGACGGTAGCGCGTTTGCCTGCTCATCAGGAGCTGCACTTGGGCGTGGGTTCGATTTCCTTTGGAGCTGATTATCTGGTGGGGTTCTTCCGAACTGTAAGGTGAATGTCAGGTAATCCATGACAAATCCTGGTCTCATCTTGCGAAATACGATATCGATATCCCTTGTGCAGACACTTGTATTTCCCTATTTTGACTATGCTGACATTTTACTGACTGATCTTTCTAGCGACAACAAAACGAAACTTCGACGTGCTCATAATTTGTGTGTACGTTTTGTAAGCAATGTTCGTAAATATGATCAAATCACCCCATCCCTGGAAGCAATAGGTTGGCTTAAACTAGATAAGAAAAGAAATTTACATTCACTTCTCTTTCTCTTCGAAATCTTCAACTCTTCTATTCCATTGTATCTGTTGTCTCGCTTCACTTACCATTCTTCCCACCACAATCTGAACACACGCTCTCGCCATGAAACAATACTAACAATACCATCCCATCGCACCTCCTCATACTCATCCTCTTTCACAATAGCCCTGCCAAGACTCTGGAATTCGCTACCTGCTAGCATCAGGGACTGTCGAAATAAAATTGAATTCAAACGCAAACTTACTATGCACTTGTTCAGTAATTAATTTCTTGTAAATAGTTTCCTTAATCTATCACAAAATATTTCAATATCTAGTAATTTCATCACTATACAATTTTGTTATTCTGGGTTTAATTTGTAATTCAGTAAACATAAAATATTCTTTGTTTCTCTATGATAAATTATCTAGCTTTAATTAGTGAGGTAATCTTTTCGTACTTTGATTTTTATTGTAATTGTAATTGTAAATTTAATACTAATTGTAATTTTATTTGTAATTGTAATTGTAAATTTAATACTAATTGTAAAATTATTGTTCATATTATAGTTGGAATCTCCTGGTAGAGAGGCAGAGAAGGCCTGACGGCCTTATCTCTACCAGGTTAAGTAAATAAATACTAATACTAATATCACCAATCCAATCGACGATAAATAACCTGGTAGTTGATTTAGCGTCATTAAGCAACCAGCTAAAAATATTCACCTTACTGTCAGGGAAATCCTTGGAAGACCAACCACGTAGGCTTAATCGACCCAAGCGGAATTCGAACCCATGCCCAAACGCTGTGTCAGATCACGAGACGAACTGCTACTGAGGTCGCCGGTGAACTCGTGGAGTTTTAAGGGCAAAAAAAGTACTTACAAGCGAACTTTCTACAAAACAGATCGAAACTAAACCCCTTTGAAAGTATGTAGTATGCAGTCTCTACCAAAAGTTTAAGGACAGCCCTTCAAAAGTTGTTTCACTCCTGTCCTTACACCCATGATGTTTATATAGGGACCTAGTGCCTGTGAGAAAATGAAGTTTTTTACTGCAAACCCAATCTCTCTATCTTTGAAACTGTGGATTATATAAAACTTTTTTCTCTTATGAAAACTTACTGAAAAATCATATTATGATGACGTCGAACACCAAGTTCACTTGCTTTTTATCTAAAATTGATTTGGTCAAGGAGAAGATAAGTATTGTCTCTGAATATGAATCCGGCACTTCATTTTATATGGCCAACGTCTTACTTGAGAAAGTCAAGACAAAGTGAAGTTTAAGTGAGGTTCTTGAATACAGCCTTAGTATTACAAACGAAAGTTTACTTAATGTTTTATTCTCACCTACATTTAAGAAACCTGCAATTTTATCCCAATTTTTAACCATTATAAATCCGTTAATAATATATTTACAAAAAAATATTGCACAGATAAGATGCAAAAATCTCTTAAACTCTGTCATGTTCACCTTCATTAACAAAATTTGGGAATATTTGAATTAAAAAAAGAAAAAATATGAACAATTTTCTTCTGCTTGAAATATCTACAACTTTCCCATGATTAAGAAATTCATCTTCAGTTGGAAATTTCTGTACAAAGGTTTCTCTTTTTTTCGGAAGATATAAAGACTCTATATATATATATATATATATATATATATATATACATAGTTTGTAAATATTTTTTCCTTTTTATAGTGACTATTACACTTTTACTACGTCACACTACTTTTGACCAATAAAACGGTACGAAAGGACGTCTTTCAACCAATCATGGATGCTTATCGCACAATTTTATTGCGTCCCTAGCATTTGTTTATTTTTATCACTACCCTAGCATTTGTTTCTTTGTATGCCAACATTTCAAACTGCACTGGTCTGCACGTCAAAAAACAGAAAATTACAAACCACTCCAGTGATGCACAGCAGTTTCAAATATGACTCGCACTGGCACTCAAGAAAAAGAATTAATAAAGATCACAGGTCATATATGAAGAGCACCATTCGGAAATCCTGAATAAGTTGAGGGATACACCATGTACATCAACGAGTTCACTTCTTTTATGCACACGTCCAATATAACATCAACTGAACCACCATCCACTAAAACATTCAAATTTGAAAACTGTACCTAATTTCAATAATTGTTTCTTTTAAAACTATTCAGGTTTATTTTTTATTTCATCATTGTTAATTAAAACGTTCCTTGTTTATTTCATCATCCCTACTTAAAACTTTTCTAACACTTGTTTATATTATTTAGGTTATGTTATAGCTTCTGCTATATGATATTATGGATAGTCACGTATCAGAGATTGTTTAATACTAAGATTTATTGAAAATCATCTGTCAAATGACGTTGATTACTGGGATCCGGATGATTGAAGTGAAATGCAAATGTTTTAATAAAAATGAGACTGAATCAACAAAGCCTTCTTGACTAGTAACAGTCCACAGAGTTCAATGATGATTCCATAGTTGGCACAACTGATACCAGTAACAAGAAAACATAATCATAAAACACTACTGCCATCTAGCGTAATGTTGAGTTGGTACAATAATACATTTGAAGACCGTTATATTTTCGTAAGCCAATTAATATTTTATTGTATTGGAGTACTTCGTTACTTCTAATCTTTATTTACTTTCTTCTAATCGTGTAATAGTCAATTAAATCCCACTCGAGTTTTGATTTTCTCTAGATAAATCAAAACCTCTAGTGAGATTAATAATAATAATAATAATCCGTGGCGCTACAGTCCGTGAAGGGCCTAGACCGACCAGCCGGCTGCTGGCCTCACGCCCACATGCCGAAGCAGAGGTGGCTAGTGAGATTACTGTTGATAATTTTATTTTCCGTCATAATTTTCACTTTGACCATAATGCCGTAATAGAGGGGAAATTCTGTAATAGTTGATACTGCTGACAACTTTTCGTTGTGCTATTTTCTTCTTACTGTATTTAACAATATTCAACAGAGAAAATTCTCTTGAAAATATGTGACTGGTTCTCAGTCAATAAATTAGTATTAAATTGTAACAAAACTAACATAATTCAATTTAAATCCTGTCCAAATTCAACCTCGCAAATTTCTAGCGTAATAATTAACAATAGAGCCCTATTAGAAACAACAACAACCAAATTTCTTGGCTTAAAAATCGATAATGTGTTAAATTGGAAAAATCATATTAAAGAAATTACCCCCAAACTAAATTCAGCATGTTTTGCTATTAGATCTATGCAAAAGATAGTAAGTATCAATACCATAAAAACAATATACTTTGCATACTTTCACTCGGTAATGAGTGTTTGGAATAATATTCTGGGGAAATTCCACAGATAGTAACAGTATATTCCTATTACAAAAAAAGGGTAATTAGAATAATAGTAGGTGTCAAATCTAGGGAATCTTCTAGGACTATTTTCAAAAAACTACAAATAATGCCCATGGCTTGTCAGTATACTGTATCTTTTCATTAATAATCTTCCTCTTATGTAATCGTGAAAATTTTGTAACTAATTCAACAGTTCATAGAAATACACGTCAAAAAATGACTTTCATACTCCATCGCCAAGTCTATCATGCTATCAAAAAGAAGTGCGTTATATGGCAGTAAAAGTCCACACCTGTGGAGTAACGGTCAACGCGTCTGGCCGCGAAACCAGGTGGCACGGGTTCGAATCTCGGTCGGGGCAAGTTACCTTGTCGAGGTTTTTTCCGGGGTTTTCCCTCAACCCAATACGAGCAAATGCTGGGTAACTTTCGGTGCTGGACCCCGGACTCATTTCACCGGCATTATCACCTTCATATCATTCAGACGCTAAATAACCTAGATGTTGATATAGCGTCGTAAAATAACCCAATAAAATAAAAAAAAATATGGCACTAAAAATTTTTAATAGCCTCCCTATCGATATAAAAATGAAACTCAAAACATAAGATTATTTAGGGCCAAATTAAAGAAGTACCTAATTTCTCACGCCTTCTATTCTGTAGGTGAATTCATGACATTCAATAACGCTTCATGAAATTGATACTAAAACTTTGTGTTGTACTAGCAGACTATATTGTAAATCTCGTCTGTATATATTTGATATAGACTATGACTATAAATTAAGACTTTATAATAGTATTAAGTTTTTTGACTTGTTCCATATTCTAGCTGTGAAGCAATGTATGAATACCCTGGAATGTTAGTAAATACAATACAATACAACAAAGACTGTCCAACCGATGGTCATGTCGAAACGCAGAAAATCACGTGACAATTACTTATTTAACGATGCCCTTTTCTTTAAGTTCTTTAAATAGTTGTATAATATTACGTAGAAGTCCAGTTCCGAGCAGCAAATGTTTTTAGGCAATAGGTAGCTAAGACAATCCAGACATAAGCCTTTACGGGGGGGGGGGGGGACAGAATGGGGTGGGGGAAACCAAGACGCAATATAGCCAACTCGGATGGACAGTGATGCGTCAGGCACATTTCAATATAAATCCAGGACGAAGATACTCCCACGGTTTCACTGAAAAATTCATAGTGACATTTGTGGCAGATGAGGTCACAGTTTGGTTCTTCCTTTTCTCCAATAGATACATCGACATAATTCCATTCAGCTAGTCTCCATTCTATTACCATATTCATCACTATATGCATTAAAAGTTAATATTTTTACTCCTTATAGTTTATAAACTACGTATAAGCCATGTCCAACCCCTTTTATAAGGTTGGATAAAAAGTAATGGTAACAGTTCGATATTTCTGACATGGCTTTATTCACAGGGGTACAACATTTACGTACCTTCTATATTCGCCCCCCCCTTATTTATTACCTTTTTCCAAATGTTTGGAAGATGTCGTACACCAATAGCGCGTCCATATTTGTTGATGTTACGTATTGACCGCCCTATAGCATGGATAAGTTCATCTCTGGTATTGTACCGGGTCCCTCGCAGTGGTTCTTTCACTTTGGTGAAAAGATCGTAATCGCATGGACTCATATCGGGTGAGTACGGTGGATGTTCCAGAATCTCCCATTGCCAGCGGCGCAAGAGGTCCTTGACAGCAGCAGCGTAACTCCTTGCATTATCATGAAGAATGATGAGATTCTGTACCACCAAATGTCGTCGTTTTCTTTTGAGGGCTGGACGAAGGTGGTGCTGCAGGAACCTGCAGTAGTAGTCCGCGTTTGCCGTCTGCCTTGGAGGTACAACGTGGTCCAGTATTACCCCATAAATGTCATACGCCACAATGAACATCACCTTCACAGCACTTTGTGTAGGGCGCACTTTCTTCGGACAAGGAGAACCTGGATGCTTCCTTTCATTTGATTGGCGTTTCAAGTTTGGTTCGTACGAGCGAACCCAGGTTTCGTCCATAGCGACGATTCGTCCAAGAAAGTCGTCATCTTTCCTTTGGTACCGGTTCAACAAGGCCTGTGCGACTGCATAGCGGTGCCATTGTTAAACCTCGGAAATTTCATGGGGTATCCAACGCCCTGTAATTTTGCGGTAACCCAGAATGTCTTGCAGAATATGGAGCACAGTTTTGTGACATACTCAGACTTCCGCTGCTAACTCACGCGCAGTCCATCGGCGATCAGCATCCTAAAGGGAAGCAAGGAGTTGAACTGTATTGTCCTCCACGCGGGGTCGTCCTGTACGGAGGTTGTCCTGAACGGCATCCCTGCCTTCCGGGAACGCTTTAACCCGTCGTGCCACTGTGCGATATGGCAACGCTGCATCGGCACATGCTTCACGCAGTCCCTGAAAACATTCTTGTGCACTACGACCTCGTGTCACTTCAATTTTGATCCAGGAACGTTGCTCTAGTTTTGTAAATGTGGTCTTAGGGCGCTCGCACTATCCCTATGAAAGTCAACGTTCTACACACTGCAGTAGATTGACAGAGTACTGTCGCCGCTGGCTGCACTAACTCATCTGACAGTCCTTCTTCACAGCTGGCAGCTCTCGAACGCACCATCGTCACGTGACAGCAGTGTTGCCATAACTTTTTATCCTACCTATGTAGATGTCATTCTTGTAATTCAGCATTTCTCTTTGCTGCCGTTAATGGTCATAATTGAGGGATTTGATGAAAGAATCAGGTAAACTACTTCCATTTTAGAGCATTCCGAGATAATTAAAAAAAAATTAAAAAATTCAAGCTCTTTTTATGAATTCAGAATTTTCGTTTAACATGTAGGCCCTAGTAAGACATTCATAAGTACTTCACTTACAAAATAAAAATTTATTATAATTTCTGCCTCAAATATCACTATTTTTATTACATGGAGCTACCCCATTATACCACCAACGCTGTGTAGTATAACACTGATTTCAATATTTCTTCCATATTTACATGTTTATTCAGTAAACTGGTACAAGAAGTCACTTTTAAGTTCTATACATTGGTTTTCATTTATTTTAGTAAAAACTGTTGGTCCATATATTGCTTTGTAGACAGTTCTGAAGACTCAATGACATCATATTTTATTACTCTTCTGATTCAGAAGTTACATCTGCTGGTGTATTCTTATTTTCACACTGGTGTTTTGTAAAATGGCATGCCACATGGTGGTATATATGCCCAGAGCTACCTTGTTCTTTCCTCAAAGATAATACACTGATAAGAAGAGGCAGATCCTCAGCAACTATGTCTGTATATGAAAGGTTCAGAGCTATAGCGGGCCAAGTGCCATTTATTAAAAACGGAGAAAGAAAGGATTAAAGTTGAGTAAATATTATAATTAAATGAAGATTGACATATCATTTAATTTTAATATGCATACTTTATAGTACTTCCTATATGTTTTGTTGAATTATCGTAATCACTTAATTTTAGCCCTTGTTTTCTCCGTTTTTAATATACGGTGCTTGGCCCACCGTGGCTCTGAACCCTTCATATAAATGTTAAATGTTATGTTTTATTTAACGACGCTCGCAACTGCAGAGGTTATATCAGCGTCGCCGGATTTGCCGGAATTTTGTCCCGCAGGAGTTCTTTTACATGCCAGTAAATCTACTGACATGAGCCTGTCGCATTTAAGCACACTTAAATACCATTGACCTGGCCCGGGATCGAACCCGCAACCTTGGGCATAGAAGGCCAGCGCTATACCAACTCGCCAACCAGGTCAATCCCTTCATATATGCTGTGGAGCTACGTACATGGCTTTTTTTTACCAAATGAAAGATGATTTTTTTTTCTACATATATGAATATAAAACCTGAAATGTGGAAAAAGTGGAGCTACTTGGTTCTTTCACCAAACTCCTCAATAATTGCCACTTGAGACAAGATATATTTTGCTGTCATTTTGACTATGTTCTTTACAGCTAACTTTCAGTGTCTTGTGATCAGAAAAAATACCGATGAACAGAGCATGGGATTTAAGTCGAGAATTCAACGAGTGTACTAGAGTGAATGTGGTGTCTGTTACAAAGGTTCTTAAGCCTGATTCGTCCATAGTTACAATACGATCCAAATAGTTTGAGGGATCCTCTTCAAAACGGCGGGAAAGTGGCCCATAATGTATATTGAAAACCATTTTAGTAATGACAAAATTCTGCGTATGCCACAGCAACAAGGTAACTTGTCCCAACTATGATTTGAACCCGGGATCGCTCGTTTAACGGTGCCAACAGTCACTCCACAGCAGTGGACCACACATGGCATCAATTTTCTTTCTATCTTAAATTACTCAACCAATTTTTATGGTAGCATACGAAGGAGACCGTTCCCTCAATACATCCACCATACTTACTTACTTACAAATGGCTTTTAAGGAACCCGAAGGTTCATTGCCGCCCTCACATAAGCCCGCCATCGGTCCCTATCCTGTGCAAAATTAATCCAGTCTCTATCATCATACCCCACCTCCCTCAAATCCATTTTAATATTATCCTCCCATCTAGGTCTTGGCCTCCCTAAAGGTCTTTTTCCCTCCGGTCTCCCAACTAACACTCTATATGCATTTCTGGATTCGCCCATACGTGCTACATGCCCTGCCCATCTCAAATAAGTTCCTAATTATGTCAGGTGAAGAATACAATGCGTGCAGTTCTGTGTTGTGTAACTTTCTCCATTCTCCTGTAACTTCATCCCGCTTAGCCCCAAATATTTTCCTAAACACCTTATTTTCAAAAACCCTTAACCTATGTTCCTCTATATCCGTATAAATTTCCATGTCCTTTAAAATGGCACTATTACCGACTATATATCAAACATCATCACGGGTAACTATTTTCGCTTTTGTTCATAACGAAGGACCAAGGCTAACTTTAGATTAGCGGTCATCAGAACACTGCACTCTTGGGCTAGAGTCTCTTACCCGCGGACAAGACACTGCCCTAGCGTGCATTCGTGACTGCTGGCAAGTATGCTACCTCTCTATCCCTTGTTCACGACGGAGCATATTAGCTTTTCCTTCTTTTTTTTGTTGGTTATTTAACGACACTGTATCAACTACTAGGTTATTTAGCGTCGATGAGATTGATGATAGCGAGATGGTATTTGGCGAGATGAGGCCGAAGATTCGCCATAGATTACCTGGTATTCACCTTACGGTTGGGGAAAACCTCGGAAAAAACCCAACCAGGTAACCAGCCCAAGCGGGGATCGAACCCGTGCCCGAGCGCAACTTCAGACCGGCAGGCAAGCGCCTTAACCAACTGAGTCACGCCGATGGCTAGCATATTTCCTTACCCTTCATGCACTCTATCATTTCAGCGAGTGCTGACGATTACTGCTGTAGATCATTCGGCCTACCCTAGTATAGGCAAACGACATATGAACAGGGCATAGGCACACAGCCAGAAGGTTGGACCAGCGAATAGGGATTGTAAAGAATGGACACTTCGCGTCGGTACCTTTGATGTAGCCGGACCGATTTCAATGACCTTCAAGCCAGCTAGAGCGTCAGATTCTGCTTTCTCCCTAGAGTTGGCGCTCACATCACACCAGCTAGCAGTCGACACAGCGGAAATATAACACATACAATTAATACATCTAGGTACATTATGTACTCAAATAAAATAAATTGGATTCATAAAATAATAAATCCTTCATTAACTGTAATGTCTAGACTCTAGAGTTCCTTTATAATGAGAGTTCAGACGTTGACCCCTACAACAATTAAAATATCTAATGATTTGATAGCGCTGAAAATGGAAAAACAAAACTCTTACGAGAAGTAAAACCATTATATTATATACAAGTACTGTATTATATTATATACAAATATTAAACGAATTCGATACTTAATTTTATAATATATTATATTATTTTATAATATAATTTATGATATCTGAAATACAAAATATTATTATTACAACTAGTTCGTCACTGAGAAATAAGGAAAAGCTGTTAACTTGAATTTATTTGAAGCAAAGCGTTACTGGATTATGCAATAAGGTAGGCGATGTTTGGATCCTGTGCCTTAATTCTATTCTCAATCATTATCTTAGCGTATGCTCGATTACACTACCTCTAGCGCTTGAAAGTGGAACTAGCCGATGGTGCACAGAGAAACAAAACACAGGAAAATTCGCTCAGTGTCCATTCTTTATAATCCCTATTCGCTGGTTGGACTATATGAAACATTTTCTTTCTAGAATCATTGGGAGGAAAAAAACTTGTATTTCGGTGGAAATATCGAAATATGTTTTCTGCAGCGTCATAATCTTTCTTTTCATACTTCATATAATAATATAGTAAAGAAAATAAAATGAGAGCCATTGAGTATGTCGCATTGAAAGTGGAAACAAGTTTACTGACGTCATCACATTATCCCACTATTGAAAAGAATGGAGAAAGAGAGAAGAATATAATATATACCCTATGTGTCGCGTCGCTAAGCAATAAGTCCAATTTATGGTCTCGTATGTTTTCGGTATGAGCATACTGAAAAATAAACAAGTGAAGTATTTCTATCGAGCTACACGTGTGCCCCCTTACGGGATAATAATGCCCTACAATAGGTCTACGTTCTACTGTTTCAAAACACAATATGAGTTCGCTGTTTTCAGTGCACACACATACACGCGTGCCTTCATGATGTTTCTGATGTTCTAACAACTTATTCGGCGAAAATGGCATCTATCTACATATCTGCGTGGCATCCGTATAAATCCCCATGTGTTCAAGTTAATAACATAGGCCAGCCGTGGGGAAAATGTGACTCACGAGCACATTGTGGCTCGCAATGATAGCTATGCATTTCTCTTGCTTCCTACCTTCTCCAACCCCCACTCTCTCACTCACTGGAGTCAAAGTCCGTTCCATTTGTATTTGTCTCTGACCTGCGAGTGGCGTATCGTCGCAATGTCTCTCTGGAAACCATGCACCTCTACAAAAACGAAAATTTCAAACTATGATGAGAGGACGCAGTTTTTGCTGCCAAAATGATGAGAATATTAAATGTATGATTTGTTCACAAGTATTGCGAGAAAAACGGTTGTATAACATAAAACGGCATTATACTACATGTTAGTCATGAAACATTAGAAGGTTTACTATTATTATTATTATTATTATTATTATTATTATTATTAAATCGATAACTAGAAAGTAGTAATAGTACAAGTTAAAGTGCAATCAAAGATAAAATATTATTTCTAAATTAAACACATAGTCTAATAAAAGTAAATATCCAGAAACAAGCAACAAATAAAACATTAACAATACATTTAATATAAAGAAATAAAAGGAATCTAGATACAATCTACTGACCAAAATGTAAATTAATTTACCTTCGATGTCAATTCCGAAATCAATTTATTTCTCTCTTCTCCTGAATAATGCCTATATTTTTTTCCACGTTACGTCTCATAATGCCGTTTTATGTTGCTTTTTTTGCAAATGATATATTTTTTACACAGCAAACACTGGACTTCATCACCATGTTCGAAGCATAAATATTGTATCTTCCATTCTTCCTTGAAAGCTTTAAGCGCTTCCGTTCCGTCATGATGCGCTGTGTTCTAAGATCTGTACATCCTTTAGCAATGTTTACAGGTAGAAGAGCTCCGCGCACGTGCAGCGGGCATAAAAGAGCTCTCGCTCTAAAGTACTAGTTGCCATCGCAAGACTGCATAAAGCGTCGAATACAAGGTTTATTTATATGTGCAGTTGATGGTGAACTCGCACGTGTTTTAATAGCCTGACAGAAAGGTTACTTCATTGTGGATCTTAAATACTTTGGGAAGCTGATTTTGTGCTTACAGTTCGTATTACACGAGAAGATTTTTATGTACAGAGTGTAACAACTTTAATGTTTAGAATTTCTGGAACATGTTCTCTGACACATTCTACGTTGATTAAACCTAACATACCTATATCCGAAATTGAGAGGTTACAGAGATAACAGAGCTGGAAAAAATAGAACTTCTTGCAGTTCCAAACATTATACCGTTTATACAAGGCCTATTTTATGGCATTACTAAGTAGAGATACATAAGAAACATTTTAAAAGCAGTGAATGAAGGAAATTTTACTTTTAAGAGAAATTAAATTAAAATCGTTTAGGTTGCTAAGGAAACGAAACAGACAACAGTTTAAAATAACAGCTGTGAGAAAAATAAACCGTATTGTGACTAGTCTTTGTATTGAGTTTTGACCATTAAAACATGCCTTTTGTGTACACACATCAGGAATACGCCGACATAGTTTATGTGTATGGACTGTGTGATGGCAATGCAACAGCAGCTGTTTTGGCATATCAAGCACGGTTCCCAAATCGTAGGATTCCTAGTGCACAGGTATTTTCACGTGCCTATTGGCAAATTTCAAGAAGTACAGTGTTTGGAATCTTAAGGACATTTTTTTTTCAACTTTGCACTGCTTCTTTCATACTCACAAGTAGTTGATATTAAAATGTAATATGGTACTAATAAAAATAATGACATAGACATGTCACTTTCGGAAATTGGTGTTACTTCTTTCAGTATTCAGCGATAAATTTAAACTCAGAAATTTAACTTTGGGGTACAAATACTCCAAACCTATAGAACTTTGGATATAGGTATGTTAGGTTTAATCGACGTAGAACGTGTCAGGGAACATGTTCCAGAAATTCTAAATATTAAAGTTGTTACACCCTGTATTCTACTATTCCTTACGCGGACCATACACGATGACACACGCCCCGAGGAATACGGCAATGCATGGGTCTTAGAGAAAAATCTTATCGTATGAGAGCTGGGGCCTGTTTCACAATGTTTACGATCTTTGTAAATTGTAAACTTTGCTTGTAAATTGTAAACTTCTGTTTCACAATCTTTGTTTGTAATGTTGAACTTTACAAAGGAAATCAAATCTTTACAAATTAAATTTTGCTCACTTTACAAGTATTCTGTTTCACAATGAAGGGCAATTTTACAAACGTGTAAACTTTACTTGTAAAGTTAGCACATCAGCTCTGAGATGTGTAAAGTTTGACATTGCAAAAAATTATGAATAAATACAATACATATATATTTATTAAATTAATTTTTGAGTAACTGGATAATATTAAGAATTTAATTAAAGTAATTTTGATGTTATTAAGTAGTTCTAATGACTCAGACGAAGGTACTGAATTTAGGCCTAGACGTATACGTAAAACACGTTCGTATCATGTATGAATTTAATGAAAGGTTTCAATTGAGTCCCGCGCTATACTTCAGAATACCGCGTAAGTATTTTTAACTTATACGAAGACTGTATTTAATAAATACTCGCACTTAATAAAGAAGTTCCCTGAACCAAAAATAAATAATTCAATAATGCAATAACGACACTACTTACGCGGTATTCTGAAGTTGTTTCGAGTCCCGTTTCGCTGAAAACTCTCCTACAAGATATGGGACATCAAGCCAACATCCAAAAGGGAAATGTGGTGCCCTAACCTCAAAGCGAGAACTGTATTGTTTTGCATTAGTTGCATACTAGCTGTCAGTTCCGTGCGTTAGTAGATAAGCACGGAATTTCTAAGATATCAGTGTGTAAACGTGCCCACAGGGTAGTTGATGTTGTCAAAAGAGTTAAATTCGGCGCAGGTTTTCAATCACCAAAATGTTATTTACTGTAGCACAGAATTTTTATGCTGCTGCTGGGATCACTATGTTTGTGAGGTTATGGATGCAGCATTAATAAATAGTGATCGATCAACACAAAAAATGAACCTGATTTTGTGGTTATACATTGTAATTATTTTATCATTTGCACATTTGTACGTGGACTAAATCTGTTATTTACTTATTTGACTGAATTTGGTGCTAACTTTGGTCATTTAAATAATAGACGTATTGGTATACTCGACCAATCACATCACATGAAACTCCATTGTCGTCAATGTATAAAAATATAAGTACTTTTAATTTTCTTTAACAATACTTTATATTTTCTGTTGGTGAAATGTAAATAAGCAAGCTTAGAATAATCGATTTTAATACAAAATATAAACATGTGTATCGATAGTAGTAAAAATACAGCGACTTTAGCTCTGCTCCTTAGCGATTTTTGTAAACTGTCGTTGGAGATATTGTGTAACCAATAATGCGTATTTTTACAATTGAAGACATTATTACAAAAACAGCCCTTAGTCATTTTTAATGAAATCGAGTTAAGGACACATTTGCTACTATTTCAAATGTTTATAGACTCCAAAAACGACCCATGTCAGGTGCAATAGCCACAAGGATAAACACCAGTTGTACGGAAACAGCTGACATGTGTTGTTCTATTTATTTCTATTGTTCTCCTGAAAAATAGCAATTTTGACAAGGGTTGTTTTTGTAATAATGTCTTCAATTCTTTAACTGATTCTGTAGAGTTCGTCAAACTTTACAAGCTAATAAGATAGCATTGTGAAACACAATTTACAAGCATTTGTAATCTTTTACTTGCTAATTGTAATTTGTTAATTTGTAATTTGTAAGGATTGTGAAACGGGTCCCTGGTCTCTCCATGTATCCCATATGAATGATACGGTCTCCCTTGATAACGCCCCAGATGGGAGACTGATATATGACTCGAGACGAGAATTTACATGTTTCAGCGTGTGTATATCGCCGCATGCCTCGAGACCTACACCATATTTGAAATCTGTATTGGAGTGGAGGACAGAGCATTATAAGGTAAGTACATTTATTTGTTAAATAATACTCCCTCTGTCCCATAATAATTGTCCGATATCCATAATTTTACACTGGCGTTTACATAGGAGCAAAATGAAACACGTGAATGAGTAATTCAACTGTATTACTCCAGAATCAGTACAAAATTGTCACTCAATTAGCAAAAGAAAAAAATTATTAATCCGGGATCTGTATAAATTGGCCAATCATTGAGCCAAAAAAAGAACATGAATACTACTTGTACAACTTTATGACTCCAGGATCAGTACAAATTGGCTAGTCATTGAGCCAAAATAAATACTCCTAGGAGTGCAATTTATTAACTGCAGGAGTAGTACAAATTGACCAAGAAGTGAAAGAAAGAAAAACATTCTCCTACGAGTAAAGACGAAAAAACTGCCTGTTAGACCGGGAAGGTTGTCATTCCAACAGTTTGACTAGAACCACAGATCTACTGCTGCATGCTACTGTAGCCTTGTCGTAAATGTTCCGAGGACACTCCAAGCGAGATGGCAGGATGTTGAGGTGGTCCAGGTGCCCCTTTTCCATATGGGGAATCTTGTTGTTGTTCCCGTCATTGACTTTCATTATTTCAATGAGATGGGACTGCAAAGTGAGGAAGACGTGTTGAGCTTGTCGCGTGTCAGCGGAGAGAAAGCTGTTCCAATGGCGCCGATCAACTCATCAATAGTTTCTGGAGCTGACTGATGCTGGAGAGACTGAATTCCCGGAAGTAACCCAGATATAAAACATTCATATCCAGACTGTTTGGCGGTTGGCACGCGAGTTCCAAAGTGATTCCACTGGCTGCTGCAGCGTCCATCCAGGTGCGGTCATTGGGAGCGATATGCGGACGCGCATTGTCCTGCTGAACTGACACCTGAATTCTCCCTGTGCGCGGTCCAGGAGGACATTTTGCATTTATTGTTGGGATTAATTTGGTAATGAGCATAGATCCACTTTCCAAAGATTGCCGCCCCCGTTGCCAAATGCAGCGTGCTGTTCTTTTACTGGCATGACATTTCTCGGCCGCACCTGTTATGGCACCTTTCTTCACTACGTCAACCGTACTGTTTTTCAACAAAAACTCCTATACCGCCTGCCGTTCACTGTCTGTAAGGTTCTTGTTACCCCTGTCACTCACTACCGCCAGTTGTGTTCCCAGGATGTCCATGTCTGTTCAAACGTACGTACTCACTGCAGGAGTATGCTCTACTAACGATTTATAGCTTACTTTGCTACACTGGTTTGTATACAGTGCCATACCGGTGGATTGAAAACCAATACCCACTTTCGGTAATCTTCTGGGTGGTGTGTGTTGCTTGTCTCAATAAGATCACGTTATTGCCCTGCATAACTTTGTGCACTGATCTACAGCGCTTCTCCTCATGCGTGGACTTCTCGTTTGCCCCGTCGTCTGTAATTACTGTAATACCATTTCGGCGTACCGGACAATTATTATGGGACAGAGAGAGTAGTAACTTACTACAAAAGTATGGAATTTATTAATCCTTAAATGTTCTGTTGTTGAGTTTACAACAATTAAAGTTAAATGTGTTTTATAATATGCCAAATTTCTAAGGTTAAGTCAATTTATTAATTTAATAATACTGTAATAATAATAATAATAATAATACTGTATGTAAATTCTATAATTCATTATTGGTTAAATATTATATTGATCAGTTTGCAACTAAATTGTAGTGTTTAGAATATAATTGATGCAGATATGAACTCTGACAACCAGTTTTGGAACTTCCAACACTGACACGACTGCTCTAGCCGTTTCACAAACAACGCGCCTGCTCAGCTGAAGCTCTGTGAACTGTGCTATTCCCACAAAGAGCCGAGCTTCGATCCCAGGCAGATCCCATGACAAAGCGGATGCCATTCCCAGTTCACTGGTATCGCCTTATCACCTATGAAAGCCTCTGCACTACCCGACAAAGACAAGCAGTAAGGACCGTCGGAACTGTAGCAAGCGACTCCATGATTGGTTCATAGACATCAGTTACAGTTAATAGTCGCTGAACAAATGTGAAGAAGGGAAAATACTCCATAGTCAAGCTAGACGAATGGCTGAACGTGTGATATATTATATCACATTATATCTTCGTTTCAAGACAAAAATGAAAAAGGATATCAAAAACCTGTAGTCCACTTCGACGAAACATATTTCAGGCACGTTATAGTGTCCGTAAGTGCTCCCAGGACACAAATGTGTCTCGTGTTTATAGCCTACTAGTGGCTTGTGCAGCAAATGCTGCGAACTAAGTTCATTAGCCATCCAAATAAAAAATGTTTCAGATTTATTTTTAATGAAGAATACCAGAAATTTTGAAAGTTATTTGCTTCCGTAATGATGAAACATACTCCCCTTGAGCGGTTTTTTTATGTCAAATACTTTTTCTTGAATATCCATCTTCAGTTTATGAGTTTCAACGTGAAAACGCAAGTAACAAAGTCTGGACGATCAGTGGGTTTTTCATGTGGCAGTAAAGCAATAGCTATTTCAGGTCATTGTGGATTATAGGTGAAAGTTCAAAAATGTCAGGTTTGCTATGCTTTCGAACAATAGACATAGAATCTTGGGATAGCTGCTACATGTAGAGCTTGAAATGTAGAGGATAAAATCATTTTATCCTGTTAAGAGATCTTGCTGAAATGATCGGGAGATTACATAATTTTGCAGGCTTCTTATTTTATCAGTAAGTAATACCTTTTAGTCTTTCCTTACGAACTGTAATTTTTGCGCTCTCTAGTCAATACCGAAGAGAATGACACATAGATATAAATATCTACATCACACCGCCATTAAGTATATGAAAAAGATCCAACCCCACTTGATTAATAACTATAAAAATATTTGATTTTTAATAACAATATTATTATCTTACGTAAATTTTGTAGTTATACACTATATAGCCGCCACTCAGTAAATTATAGAAATGAAAATCTAATTTAAGATATTCTCTACATCTACTTATATAACCCGAAAACGTTTCACTTTCATATCTTCAATATAGCATTAATATGTATAATTAATGAAAAATAGTCACATCATGGCATTAACTATAATAATATTTTATTTCTAATGGTAATAAAGTCATCAAACCACCTCACGTTTTGTAGATTTCAATATCCAATACACAGCTGTACTCAGAAAATTACACATCGCAGAATCAGACTTGTAAATTATTTTTAGTAAGTCTTGAGGTTTTTAATAAGCAATTGAATTTGAGCTCTAAATATGTCAGCAATCCTGCAAGTCATGGCATTCGTGTAATAGCCTATTGTTTATTGTAGTGTGCGTTTTGTTTTATACAGAAATGCAATTAGTTCTCAAAACTGACGAAAGATGGATTTTGTAAAATAGGAAAATTATGTAGGAAAACTAACGCTTCACTTAAAGTTATTAGTTTTCTGAAAAAATTTTTGGGTTTCAAGCTTCAAAATGAAGGGTCATTTATTAAAATTCGTTCAGTCGTTTTCCTGTAATTTCCATTAGGCTACCAGTTCAAATTATATATATATAGATTAATGATTAGAGTTCCAATTTTGGGATTTCGTTAACATTATTTTAGTCTTTTTTGTTATAAAATAAAGTTTTTGACACCTCAAGTAGAATTCCGGCATTTTATTAAAAACTGTTATCAAATGGATTAAAGTAACATTTGTGTGTCTAATGCCTACCCACTTCACTTGCGGATTAAAGTAACATAAATGATGAGAAATATATTGCTCTTAGTCTACTATTTTGTACATTTCTCCATATTGTCACTATTACAAAACACCAATAAAGGACACAAAATATTCATTTCAACTCAAATAAGAAACAAGTCTAATTAGGTGTTAATTATGAATATGTTTACAGAACAATAAGAGAATAATATAAATTACATAACATCACAAAAGAAGAAAATAAGTGCCCGAGAAAAAAATTTCAGCTGATTATAAGATGACTGCTATCAACAGGAAATGAACACAAAAGGAATTGCCTTAGATTTACCAAATTTAACATTTTTGCAATAAATGGGATAATTAAGATATCTACATATCTACAAACGTAATATAAATTATACAGAGTGATTCACGAGGAAAGGTAAAAATTTTAGGATACGATATCTTAGGCCATTTTGAGTGAAAAAGTTCATATGAACATAGGTCCGTTTTCGAACGATGGTGGAGCTAGATGCATTTTTTTTTTTGGTAAAACTTCTCGCCCCAATGTGAATCAGACGTTACCATATGCTGCTGACGTGAGACAAGATCACCGATGAATGACGTAACATTGGAATCTGCATTGTAAGCGATGTAGATAAGAGAAGAGAAATAAACCGGGTGGTGGGACATTACAAATGTCACAACAAATAAGCTATCACTTATCGATTCAGTGAGCTACCTACAGTACAGTAGTTATACAGGTACAGTTATCGGAAGTGTTAAGTTGTGTTTTTCAAGATGCCTTATAAATTTTCGACTACAGAATACGCCGATATTGTGTATGTTTATGGTTTGTGCGATGGAAGTACCTCGCATGCCGTCGCTGAATATGAACGACACTTTCCGAACAGAAGGGTACCATATCGAAGAGTACTTACTATTTACTGTCTATGGGGTTGGGTGAGTAGATAGGTAGGTAGCTACTTCCTTTCCTTCTCCATTGCATACATCGCTGACTAGTTACATAATTATTACATTAATCAGACTTCAGATATATACAAACAATAGTTTTTCCTCTGACAGATATCGTCAAGTGAGATGTATGCCTGATAATAGATGTATCAGTCAGAACGTGAATCAGAGGTAATACCAGTAATAATAATAAATAATTGAACACCATAATTTTAAAGTTACATTCGATTTTCGGAGTTCGTACTAATTATTTAAAGTGATCAAAGAAAATAAATGTTTAGGTTGGGTCTCACCTCTGATCACCGCCCATATGTGATCAGGTGGTCTGAAGAATCGTAAGCTGTTTAGTCATACCCATTAATTTCATACTGTTGGACAAAATACATTTTAATATTAGATCAATCAATCAATTATAATTCAATAAATAAATAATTAATATTAGTAGACCCTAATACTTTTTCAGTACATAGCAATGTGATTTTTCTGATTTGGTGATATCTGGCAAAAGTCAGTGAGACTGAAAAGACAGCCATATTGCCTTCTTAGGAAATAATCTTACTTAAGCTTATAACAAGCAGAAAAGTTAGGAAATTGAAATTTTGTGGCTGCAATAGGAAGAGATCTATAAAAATTGGGAACGTGGAGAATCTGATAAGCATTTGTTTAATGTAATTGTTTTCATTTCTATAAGACAAAAGAAAAAATTAACAGGGGTCGATTTAGATCGGGTATTTATTCACGCAAACGACAGTATTTCATCCCTGATGCTTGTCATTAGCTGTTTGGCGACACAGTAGTACTTTATCACCATGACAACAAAATAAACATTCGACTCGCGATTGCGTTCTGGTTTCAATTACGTCACCCGTGTCGTCATCTTGTCTGCTGCAGGTACATAACGCGATGCTTTCCGGCCGCAGACATTGCGCCTTCCATGTTTTATACCGGCCCCTCTGACCCCTCGGCCACCGCCGTCCTTATTTTTCCACGAACCTAAAACACGTCACTAGTTATAGCTACAGCAAATCGATATATCGACAGAATAATCGAGGTCCGCTCTGCTATGTGGCTACAGCACCGTGTTTACTGTTCCATTTGGATCAGAATATAAAATAAACAAACACCCGTTGCTAAGACATGTGACGGCGACACTCTGAATACCATCGATATGTGGAAAACAATAGATTGTTCAACATTAATATCCTTATAAAACTTCAAGGACTGATCCGTCATATCGTGACAAATTTCAACAGTAGATTATTATCACCATAAGTAGCAGGATCGGTAACTGCATTATATACTGAAAATGCTATAATGTCTCAGTTTCTCTCTACCATTCCTTGAATTTATTTATTTTATTGGGTTATTTTACGACGCTGTATCAACATCTAGGTTATTTAGCGTCTGAATGAAATGAAGATGATAATGCCGGTGAAATGAGTCCGAAAGTTACCCAGAATTTGCTCGTATTGGGTTGAGGGAAAACCCCGGAAAAACCTCAACCAGGTAACTTGGTCCGACCCGGATTCGAACCCGGACCACCTGGTTTCGCGGCCAGACGCGCTGAACGTTACTCCACAGGTGTGGAACCATTGCTTGAATCTGGTGCTATGTTTCTAGTTCTTAATGACTAAGGAGCGGATTCCTATGTAATTAAATATTCTTTTTGTGTGTGATAAAACACAACTAACAAAGTTAAAAATTCCGAACATGAAGTTTCAAGTTTAAAACCCGAATTTTATTTCACATAAAACACATATTTTCACGAAAAAAATGTAAATACACATTTTCATGAAATCTGTTATAAACACATAAATCTTGGAGTTTTTTTTATTTAAATAATTTTTTTACAAGAACTTTGAAATATTTTAAAACTGAATCAATTATATCACTCAGAAGTACGTTATCTTTTTAAGAATTCTTGGTTGCTTCGTGTTTCTAAGCGCTGTGTGGTGTATCCGTGATCCATTTTCGTAATAGTATCGCCTCAAGTTCTGAGAACTGCTAGGCAGCATATCAATGTTATTATTAGAGAATAAATTAACATGGACAAAGAGGAGAGATCTTGTAACACATAATTAGGAATGTTTATTGCTGCTGAAGATGATTTCACTCCACGCTTTGTTTGTGAAACACAACAGATAAGAGCTCGGGTATGAACATTATTTAATTTAAACAAATCTCTCGCCTCTCGCTCATGTCCATCAAGTAAGGCAATGTATCTTGTTGTGATTCCCTGTTATCGGGGTTCGTCAATCGATATCCTTCAAGATATACTGAAAGATGGTTGTTTAAAAAAGATTTAGCTTTCCTATTCGCAAATCTAAGCTTTTTTGTGTGACACCATAAAAAACTCGAAACATCCAAAAACCTGTTGTCTGAAACAGGGAGGTGCGTGCCGTGAATATTAAACTAGACTCGCTACCAGGTTCAGAAGTACAAGTACTAAGGGACAAATTCCAGAATGTGTTTGGGAAAAACAGTGGCTATAAAAAATGTGTAAAGTTGCTCAAGTATTGGAGGGTGTGCCTGTAGGTGAAATTGACGGTGTTGTGTTTGTGATATTCCTCTCTTTAAATATGCACGTCTGACGTCCTGTGATGTGGAAAGATCGTTTTCACAGTATAAGTCGTTGTTCAGAGATAATCGGCATGCATTTTTGTGATGGAGAATTTGGAGATGACCTTTGTTGTTCACTGCAATTCTCGGCCCGGGCAGCGTGGATGAGCTATACTTGAGCCACAAACGCGGCTTTCATCTACCTTACCGTACCATTCTATATCATACACTTCTCTGCCCTATTCTATCCTTCCTATCTTCCTTGACGTGAAGCGTGTAAGTCTATTACCATTTCTGTAATACTGTATACCAGCCGTGGCGAAAATGTGACTCGCGAGCACATTATGGCTCGCAATGATTCTTCCTACCTCCCACAACCTCTACACACTCACTCACTGGAGTCAAATTCCGTTCCATTTGTATTTATCTCTGTCCTGCGAGTGTCGTATCGTCGCAGTGTCTCTCTCGAAACCAAGTACCTCTACAAAAACGAAAGTTTCAAGTAGGATGGGAGGACGCATTTTTTGCTGTCAATATGATGAGAATATTAAATGTATGATTTGTTCACAAGTATTACGAAGGAAAACGGTTGTATAGCATAAAACGATATTATACTACATGTCACTCATGAAACATTAAAAGTTTAAGTATTATTATTATTATTATTATTATTATTATTATTATTATTATTATTATTATCTCTGTAATATTAGGCTAGCCTACACAAAATTTTGCTGCTTTCTGTGCGAATGGAGCAGTCGCGCTCGAGATAAGTATTATAAAATAAAACGACAATCACTAGAGCCAGGGAAGAAAAATATTATACATCAACCCCTTGTACCTCAAAGTAAAGTAATTGTACTCCCTTCACACATTAAGTTAGGGATAATAAAGAATTTTGTTAAAGGGATGAATCATAAACATGAAGCATTTAAACATATCCAGGGAAAATTTCCTGCTATTAGTGACTCGAAAATAAAAGAGGGAGTTTTCAATGGATCAGAAATTAGAGAAATAATGAAGAACAATCACTTCGAATCTTTATTGGAAGGAAAAGAGAAAGCCACCTGAATTGCATTCAAGGAGGTTGTATTAAATTTTCCGGGTAACCGTAGAAGTGAGAACTATGAACTAGTGCAAAATTTACTATTGGCGTATGAAATTGTGGGTTATAAAATGTCCCCGAAAATTCACTTCCTTCACTTCCATCTTGACTTTTTCTACGAGAATTTTGACGATTTCAGTGATGAGCATGGTGAGCGCTTTCATCAAGAAATTTCAACTATGAAAAAAGATACCAAGGACAATATGCTAGCAGACTATTGTTGAACTTTATCTCGTGATTTACCTGATGCCCCAGTACAAAATAAAATGCAGAAAAAGAAAACTGTAATCTTCTGAACTGTGAATATTTAACCTTATTTTCATTATATAAAGCAGTATTTTAAATAGATATAAATTCGAAAATATCTCAAAAACCGTAACCAACAACTGTTTTTATTGTCATATTCGTATTCAGGAGGCTCAAATTATATAGAAAACATGTATCACATGTCTAGCGCAAAAAAAAGTTAAAATTTGTAAAGCATTATTATTATTATTATTATTATTATTATTATTATTATTACTACTACTACTACTAAAATGATGGTACAAATCAAACTTTGATCATCTTCATTACCAATCAAAGATCTTAGGCCTACAATTTAGTTACGGTGTCAGCGTTCATGAGGAATTCTTCTAACCCAGCGCCGGGCATGAGAGCGGCTCCGTATAGCCAGCCAGAGCTGCTCTCGCTCCGAAAGGCACTTCAATTCCAAGCCAGAGCAGAACGCTCACGCAGTGGCGGACTCGCATTACAGCTACCTTCCCTGCATTAATATAACAAGAGCCACGGTTGTTCTGGTCATTCAGTCTGTCAGTATATAATAGTTTATAAGGACATTACATCAATCCATTGTACAGTGCAGACTTTATAACACTCTTATTAATTTAATGGAATAAACTTTGATACACACTCGCGCGCACGCGCACACACAAATCATTAGGTTTATTTACAAAATCTATATTCACAGCGCTTTAACAAATAATACATAATAGTATTAATAACATAAACATGTGTAATAAAGGATTTCAATCAGAAACACAAGACCAAATCTATACTAATAATAAATCTGTAGCCAAAATTTTTCTGGTAATTTTCGATTTTCCAAAAATAATTGATGTTAACTTGTATAATTAACCATCCTGAAACCGAAAATCGCTTTTTTGAAATTTTTGTTTGTCTGTCTGTTGTCTGTCTGTTTGTTGCCTTTTCACGCGATAATGGCTGAACCGATTTATATGAAAATTGGATTATAAATTAAGTTCGTTGGAACTTAGATTTTAGGCTATATGGCATTCAAAATACTTCATTTAAAAGGGGGTTATAAAGGGGCCTGAATTAAATAAATCGAAATATCTCGCTTATTATTGATTTTCATGAAAAATATTACATAACAAAAGTTCTTTAAAAATAATTTCCGATAAGTTTTATTCTATACAAAATTTTGATAGGACTGATATTTAATGAGGTAAATGAGTTTTAAAATTACAATAACAACGCCATCTAAGGTGCTGTACTGAAATAAAAACAAGGGGCCTTAGACAACAACAATCGAAAGCTATTAAACATAGCCTAAGAGAATGTTTCTGTGTTTGTATGAAGTAATGTCGGAAGCTAATTAATTGTTTAATTATTATTTCACCATTGAAAAGTGTAGTTTCTCTAGATGGACATAATTCTACAATGTTATTACAGTAACTTCTGAAACATATAGCAAGTAATATAAAGTATACACATTAAAACTAAATGATATGTCAATCTTCATTAAACTATGGTTGCATGTAATAACAAGAAACATGTTAAAGGAATTGTCATTGCTCCAAATGATTGCTCTCTGGACCAAAATGACCGCATTTTAATGATTTAAATACAATTTAAATTAAGTAACATATTAAACGATTTATCCTTCTATCAAACACGAATGTACCCTGGATCAAACGTCCTATTTTAATTATGTAATTACTTTATATTTATTTCTAACAGGTGCAGCGGAGCGCACGGGTACGGCTAGTTAATAATAAACATTCTCTTACACTTTTCAATTGCATGAACAAACTATAGTAACAAAATCGTACTTATATCAACTTGAACTTAATAAATATTTTCTATTGAAACAAAACTTTTTGAAATTCAAAACCAAAATAACTATGTGGTTGTTTTCCGAGACTTATGAAGTCGTTCAATGTTTCGAACAAACGAATTAGCCATGTCCAATCTCAAAATATAATTTAGGTTTTCGTCTGACATACAGCTTCTCAGGCGGATGCGGGTGCACCTTCAAAGTTCGCCATCCTACTGCAGAGTCAACCACTACACTGATCGTGAGTAACGTACAGTATGCAAGCGTCATACCGCTCGGGAGAATTGCTCTTCAAAGTAAACAGCGCTCATTTCTCAGAATCACGTAATGTGCCCAGCCCTGTTCTAACCGGACGACCTTGTCTGCTTCTCTGCTAGCCAGTAGGCCTACTTTAAACTTAAATTTGATAGTCTGCTCTTCATCATTCTTCCAACATATATTCTCCCTTTATTTCTGCACTGGTGGATTTTTTCAAGGTCAAGTTTGACTTTTAACATGGCCCATAAATTTGACAGCTAGCTAAGTGAACAATAACTAAGCATGCAAACTGTTTAGTTCGGAGGAATGGTTGCAGAATAGATGGTCGGTCGTCTTGTTTTGATGGATGCTTACAGTTTGATCGACCGTCCCGTGAGGCCCGCTTCGCCTCGTCTTGCTACACGCAACAGATTTATAACGGCACATTATGCCCTGCGTGCCACAAGATGCAGTCTCAAGATACGAACGGATCCATTTTGATTATGCCGTGCATTGCCTGATCTCACTATTTCCCTGTTTATGAGGAGTATTGTATTAGGCATATGTCAGGATAATTTGAACATTTGGCTCAATTATTAGGTTATCTCATAAGTAATTTCGGTTTCTCAGTTGGTGTTCTGCAAGATTTTAATGATTTTCTTCAGCTGGGCAATGCAATTTACATGACACTACTGTTATTATTGCATATTGTGAACTTGGGACAGTCAACTGTTAATATGAAGAATATAAAACGAAGGTGATCAAGTTTGAGATTAGAGTCCTTCTAAAGCATCTCCGCAGTGATGTCAAAGAAAGCGCATTTCTCTGACCTTGGCGTCGTGCGCGGGCATCAAGCGCTAAGTATGGAAAGAGGAAGGGTTGTGTATATGAATAAGCAGCCTGTTGGATTAAGAAAACAGTGGTGCACAAACTTCAAACGGAACGTGAAATTTTATGTCGTTATTTTTATATGGCTTCTTTCAGTTTCATATTATCTATATTGTCTGTAAAACAAAAGTACTAACACTGATTTCTTAATATTGCACTTGTGTTTTAAACGTTAATAACATAATAAAGAGTTAAGAAGGAATATTCACATAAATTCCATAGTAGTATTACATTATACTGTATTAAGTGGATGAAACACATCATTCATAAAGAAAGTGATATCCCAAAAAAAGAGATTGAGTATACATGATAAGTTGGAATTGATATTGATGGTACTTTTAGCCTTATAAAAGTAATCAATAAATTAATCAAAATAATATTATAGTACAAAGCAAAGTTACCTAGGTGCTGTATATGTTTTAAGTGTAACTAATATTCCATAACAAAACTCTTATCGCATTATGCTTTTAAGGTGATATGATTATTTTCTCGAAATATGCTGAGCTATAGAGCTGACATTTTTACATCACATAGGAACGTATCTTTTGCTTATGATGTAAAAGTAGTTGCTTTGTTAATTAATTTCCTTACAAACAATTTCTATGCGAATATTTTCAAAATTTTCAATACACTATCTTCAGTAATTTACGTATTTACGGTTTATTAGATTTACGAAAACATTCTGTAAGGCTACTATGTAAATAGGCCCATATCTGAAAATTTCACGTTTCTATTAAAAAAGTTGAGAAAATATTTCTTTTGAATAAAAAAAATCAAACTTGTGAAAAATGAGCATTAAAATTAAACCTTTCATTCTTATAATGCACTTATACTTCTCAGACAAATCTAAAAATTAACATGGATACACATTTAATAAGTTCTCTTCCCTTTATCCATTGAATCAGTGCTGGCCATCCCTGAATATAGCTCGACCAAGCGGCATATAGGCTACTACTTCTTCCGTTTATCTCTTTCCTTTCCGCTGTAAAACGCTCAGGCTCTCCTGAGCTCTAAAGCGCGCGCTTGCTCCTATGGGCATCAATTGACATGACTGCGCTACTGGAAACAAGATTATAAAGCTGCTGCAGTGGCTCGATAATACTGAAGTCGAAAGTGAAGGTGTCGTTAGTAGGTGTGTAGCACAATGATAGTTAGAGATAAGAAGACATTAAAGATTTATAGCGTCCTGAAAGACCTAAGATATGAAATATGAAGACTATACGCAGACTTTTGGAATAAAAAAAACACTTGCGTTGTCAGAAGAACTTGGTGCTTCAAAAAATATATTACATGTCCACATTGATATGCTTAGAAAACTAGGTAATTGAAGGTCTGGCTGGAAAATTTAAATTATGGTTTATTTAACGACGTTTGCAATTGCCGAGGTTATATCAGCGTGGACGGTGTGCCGGAATTTTGTCCCTCAGGAGTTCTTTAACATGCCAGTAAATCTACTTACAGGAGTTGTTGCATTTAAACACACTTAAATGCCATCGACCTGAGCCCGGATCGAATTCGCAACATCGAAAACAGAACGCCAGCGCTATACCGAGTATGTTACCCAGGCTGACCCTGGTTAAAAGGCTAATATTTACTTAACTATTTATTGCATACTTCGACAGATAATTGTGTAACTGGAATCATCGCCTACCTATTTCCCAAGTAAATTTGCGTATGATGCTAAAAATTTCGGCATGTCTGAATTGTAACTGTGTCAATAGGTAACAATTGTGTAGGGGACCCTATTGTCGGACGGCATCTATTGTCGGACACTTATAGCACTTTTGCATGCATCTCCAAAACTATAAGCAGGGAACGGATTTATATGGACTAAAAATATATGAAATATGTAAATATATATGTAGTTATTTTTACCAAAATATGGAATTAAATATGGATTTTTACCAAAATATGGAATTAAATATGGACTTAAAATTATAAAAAAAATGACTATGTACGTTAAATATTGGTACATTTTAATCAAACTAAACAAAAAATATAATGGACGTACCTTATCTTCCAATGTAGTTTCAACAAAACACAATTTTTATTGTCTGTTACCATAACAATAGGTTACAAACATTTCTTTCAAGTGCTGAAAAGTGAATCTTCTTCTATTGTCTCTGAGGATAGATTTATACTGACTAAAAGAGCGTTCGACGTCACAAGAAGTAACTGGTACATAATTCAATTTCACAATGTCTGCTGGGGATAAGTCCAAGTTAATCTTCACTGTTGATTCACCACTCATCACAGCAACAACCTTTTGTAGTTCTTCATATCCAGGGTTTTTTGAAAGTACAGTGTCCACCTTAGCTCTTACTGCATCTGCAACTTTACCTCTACCACGATTCAGTTGTTCCACAGTACTATTTATAATTTCAAAACTTTCAGATAGTGAAAGGTGCCTATTTTGGAGACTTTTGAGCGTTTTTATGATGCATGAAAATGTATGCTGAATGTGAGCTAAGTCATTCTTCACACTTATGTCACAGGTAACTGTTTTCGCAGTATCAATTGAGACTGCATCTTCAGAGTCCAATGCAAGGAGAACATTGTTAATAGAGTCTATATGTTCGGCATAATATTCAACTGCTTCTAGCCATGTACCCCATCTAGTTAAAATTGGCTTTGGTGGCAATGGAATTTCAGGGTACATTTCTTTCAACACGTTAACTCTACTGGGAGCTTTGAGAAATACTTTTTTCACTGATGAAATCAACAAATCTACTTTAGGGAAATTGTCTCTGACCACTTCTGCCACACGATGAAATGCATGCGCTACACAAGTAAAATGAGTCAATTTAGGATATACAACAGATAATGCTTGTCCAGCTTTGACCATATAAGGGGCAGCATCGCTAATAAAGAATAACACATTATCGTACATAATACCCTTTGGCCACAGGATACCCATAGCTTCGTTGAACAGTTTAACTATAGTTTTGTTATTGCACTTTTCTAGAACATCACAATGTAAAAGAATTCGTTCAGAATATTGTTCACTTAACAAACCGATAACTACATTACCAACAAGTCTACCTTCTTTGTCGGGAGTCTCATCAATGGAAACCCAAATTGAACTATCTTTAATTTCATCTCTTATCTTCTGTATTGTCTCATCGTAGATGGATGGAGCATACGTCTTCCTAAGTGTTGACTCATCCGGGATTGTATGTTGAGTATATTTTTCAAGGAATTCCCTGAAGACCTTATTCTTTAGTTTGTAGAGAGGAATATCAGCAGAGATGAGAGAACGGCACAGGTCGATGTTAAACTCAGATCTTACATTCGATGTTGTTGGTTGTGTTAAAAACAATTGTCTCTGCTTGGAATTTAGTTGTTTGTTGGCCTGATGTTTACTAGTTGTAATGTGTTGTTGCACCAGGAACTTTTGTGTAGATGATACTGCACACTGACACAAATTACAAAATAATATTTTATTGTCAGTTGATAAACCATCTTCTTTAAATTCTGAAATGTAACTTGTTAGTTTTGATTTTAAATTGACTGAATGACGTACTTTTGGCATATTTACCGTCTTTATAGTATGATTTACAAAACTGAACCTATGTGTACTCTGACTGGCATTTAACTGTTGAGCTGCACAACTGAAGTCTGTTAAAAATTTTAAATTAAATTAATACAGTTTTGTAACTTACTTTCCCATTGTTGATAGGACTGCTAATTTTCAAATAACTCTGATGTTAAAGGGATTACTGAACATGTGTTTAAATCTCTATTGTTGAAATGTATTTTTAAAAGTTAATGGAATTTTGTTTTGTTTTATTGTTAAACCTAATATAATATGGACTGTTTTATATGAAATATGGAAAATATATGGAAATTAACGAAAATATGTACTAAACTCTAAAATATGGAAAAATATGGAAAATAAAAGTAGGATTTTTCAACCCTACACATAGTGAAACATAAAGATAATGCAAAATATAAATTATATTAGCTTTATAAGTAAATATGTATTTACATATAAATCCTTTCCCTGACTATAAGCATAGATAAAATATATGCTATAAGCACAGTCTAGTATATAGAATCACGAAGCTCAATACTTAATAAATATGCAAACATAGCTAGTTGCTCACCACCAGGATCGCTACTATCGCCTCATCACAGACTTTTTCCCTAGCAAACGATAAAATGTACTGTACTTTCGATATCGTGTTTTTTTTTTTTTTTTAAATTAATACCTTCCTTCCACTATTGAAATATGAAATACATAAGGTTTATATAATATTATTTCCATAAAATATATATTATATTCTATAAACTCACCTTCCTGGATCTTTTGGGAGAAGGATAACTCTGACCTCTTTTTCTTACAATTTATAGTACTACAAACGTCTCCTTGTCCCATTTTATTATTCAAATTATTGTATTTTAGCCATTTACATTTATTACAACCGATGCCGGTAGCGAACATTTCACAGTTTTCATAGCTTTTCACAAAAATGCGAAATACGGCACAGTCAATGCCTTTTCGATCTAGACCAGGCCGTAATGTTTGTTCGGGTTTTCTATTTCAGTGTATGGAGCTCAGTGAAATATTATATTATAACTTTATTGCGTATCATTGCTAAGCTTTATTTAGTGTAATGTGTCCATAAGTTCCGTTTACTTCTTGTTGCATAATATGTTGCAGAAATAATTATAAAACTGTGTTATTTTAATGTGAAGAGAATTTTACATGGTAACATAATCTGTTCGGGTCAACATTTTAAGTTTAGAATGGAAGCTATTTTGAGGTTTAATAAAAAATGATTTATATTGTGATTTCAATTTAGCACATCTACCTTCCTGATTTTAGACAAAACATTTACCATATCACTCCTATGAAATTAGTGTACGTACAATTGTGTTACTTCGTCTCTTAGGTAGTAGATAAATACAATACTTCAGTACTCAATTGTAGTATTAAAATACAGACAAATTGAATGTCTGGGGTATCATACATGACATCATGCTTAATTATAATGTATAATTGCGAATTTAGGAATATAAGTTAAATATAGTAAACATAACCTATAATTTTCATATGAATGGCAAGGTATTGGAGATCACTAAATTTAAACAGAAAGGGACAACTGGTACAGTACACATAACCTATAATTTCAACATATCTAAATATCCGTGCTATTGGAATCGTGCATAAATGAATGTACAAGAATTTCGCAATATTTAATCGAAATAAAGGCAGGTATTACACATACGAACAACGTAATTTTCACTCCATAAATAATATTACACCTTAACTCGTAAGTGAATTATGTCTTAAGTGTCTCATATCATTGTTTTAAATTTTATTAATGGAATTACACTACATTTTAGAGTACTGTTTATGCATTCCAAATAACTTATATGGTTGAAACGCCGCCCTTCGTGATCTGGTTAAGCGAGTTACATGGTCTGCCTTACGGCCTGTATTAGATTACGATGGCTGTGGCACAGTCTATTGTTCCTGGTACTCACAGCGCTCCAAGCGGCTAGCAACTCTATCGCGAGAATTGCAAAAAATTATCCCAAGCTTCGTGACTGTATAAGTAGACTGTGCTATAAGTCTCAAGAAGTTTTGAAGACTGTCATTAGATGGCAAGATCATTAGTTCTTCGTTTTTGTGAGATACACCCTTGACGTGCTGGTTAGTTCTCTGTAAAGAATTATTGTTTCCGACCAAGTGCTTGGAGGTTTCTGAATTTGTTGTGTGTTGTAAAATTGTCAACTTCAACTACTGCATTTTTAAGAAGATTTCAATTCGTTATCATCGAGGTATGTACATGAAACAGAAAGTTTATTTTTCTCTTAAGTTCTGGAGGGAGATTTTCCTCCGCAGGAAGTAACATCGTCCCTGCCGGGCAGTTCAAATAATATGCTAAAGGGAAACAACTTAGAAAACTCTAAATGTGGGAAATGGAAATATAAAAATTGGAGATTTATCCTTGGAAGACGTGGAAAAATTCAAATATCTTGGAGCAACAGTAACAAATATAAATGACACTCGAGAGGAAATTAAACGCAGAATAAATATGGGAAATGCCTGTTATTATTCGGTTGAGAAGTTTTATCATCCAGTCTGTTGTCAAAAGATCTGAAAGTTAGAATTTATAAAACAGTTATATTACCGGTTGTTCTTTATGGTTGTGAAACTTGGACTCTCACTTTGAGAGAGGAACAGAGATTAAGGGTGTTTGAGAATAAGGTTCTTAGGAAAATATTTGGGGCTAAGAGGGATGAAGTTACAGGAGAATGAAAAAGTTAAACAACGCATTGTATTGTTCTCCTGATATAATTAGGAACATTAATCCAGACGTTTGAGATGGCAGGACATGTAGCACGTATGGGCGAATCCAGAAATGCGTATGGGAAAAAGACCTTTGGAGAGGCTGAGACGTAGATGGAAGGATAATATTAAAATGGATTTGAGGAGGTGGGATATGATGGTAGAGACTGAATTAATCTTGCACAGTACAGGGACCGATAGCGGGCTTATGTGAGGGCGGCAATGAACCTCCGGGTTCCTTAAAAGCCATAAGTAAGTCATAGGCCTAATACAATGAAACTAAAATCGACATTACTTGTTAGACAGTATTTGTAACTGTGAAGAAGTTATGGAATGCGTTGTGAGAGACAAAAATACTCGCAGATACCTTGGCTCCCTATCAGGGATTTTTTCCAGGGCTGAGCTACAGCTAGGTGAAGGGGAGGAGGGTGCTTTTTAGAGCGAGACTTGCATCATCTTGGAAGTAGAGAGAACAGATGTGGCTGCAATTTTTACTGGAAAGTCGACGAAAGAAAAGGGTAGATATGTGTTATCTTAGAACAAAATGGAAGGCTCAATTTACGCAGTGACCCGAGCTAGACCTGCCAAGTGGTCGCTGTTAATTGCACGGGCATCGACTCAGCACCTGTGTCAACAATGCAAAGTGGGCTACCGGGTATTGATCCCGGAGATACGGCAGGCACTGAAATGCGCGGCGGGATGCTCCCTTCTGCATTCTTCACACAACAATATGGTTGGTCGGCTTTCACGCCTCTTCTGGCATGGCAGAATGAAGAAATCCATTTCTGAGGTGGGGACAACTGCAGGGTGGAATTCATTATCCCTGAATATAGAACGACGGCAGGCTAAGGTGAATTTTAACGAGGGTTAGGAATAGCGGCTACATTTTGCTGTTTCTGTCAGGGACAGATTTTTATGCGTCGTGAAACTACTATAAGAAACCTTCGTTTCCCTGGTTATCAGTTCTATTTAACGCATTTCTCTGCCATCAAAATCGAATTTGCAGACCTTAAAGAGCTTGAAACAAGAATATTATTGTCTCATTTATACTACAGTGAAACTCTCTTAACGGATACTTCCCTTAGCGGACTCCTTTCAATAGCGGACATTTTAAAATTCCCCTGCAAAATAACATTGGCCCTTATGATAAAATTCTTCCAAACATTCTCAATAACGGACGCGGACACTCAAATGTATCTCCCAACAACAATTAAAACTTCCAAATAACGGACAGCGTGAAAGAAAAGAAAGAAAAAGACGGCTGTAAATTAAACGGAATTCTTTGCAACAATCATTATCGTGCATTTGAACGTTCTTGTACTTTACTGACGGTAAGCAGCACAGTTGTTATAGTTGTGATACTGTACGTGAGCAGTCCGTACTTTCTTAGTTTGTCAAGTTGAGTGTTCGGAAGTACAGTCACATTAAAAATTTCACAAAAACGTAAACGTTTGTCACTATAGTAAAGGCAGAAGAAATAGGCGGGTTTTTGGTCTTGTGCGGAATCTACTCACTCCACACTTTCTCTAGCGGTTTATGACCTGAACAAAGAAACCTTCCTGTCGCTGCGTTCGAATGCTGGTTGTTGACAAGTGCTCGTCTGTGATACTATTATGTTATAGCTTGTTCGCAAATATATTATATCATAATAAAAATTATTTTTGAATACTAATCACTCATAATTTATTTTTATTTTTATTTTATACTAATCATCCAAGTAATCGCTATCATGTCTCAGTCAAACCCTGATGTCAGAAATAATACTAAAGGTGTTATTAATCACGTTTACTGTTTCTTAAAAGAACTTAGAGATTGTGAGGACTTTAAAAGTGCCCTATCATCAATGCAGTCACTGCCAAGGCGTGTGGTGTTTCTCTACGATCGATTCAAAGAATTTGTGCAGAACGATTTTTAGTCGCATTTATTGTGTTATTTGTTTTGTTAAGCTAAGTCATTCTGAAGTATGCTTCTAATACCGAAACTCGTTCATGTTATAATAACGTGTACATTTTCTACACACGGTAAAATTATATAATTTTTTTTGCACCTTAATTTTCTCATGATTCACAAAGTTAATTGGCTAATTGTGTAACAATTATTTAGTATTTACTATTTCAATACAATGTTCTGAAAAATATTTAATTTCTCCTATTACGTTTACATTACATTATAATAATTAACACATTTGTGAAATGGTTAACTTGCCAAATATTATAAATGATAATATCATCTAAAGGCTGATTAGTGTAATATGTTACTATTCAGCGATGTATGCAATGGAGGGGGAAAGAAAACTGGCCACCATAGCCCATTATCTCCTGGCTTAGTTACCTCATGAGTAATGCGTTATTGTTGTCATTTATGAGTTTCAGATCTGTGTTCGGATAGTTGAGTAAACAAAACAACAATATTCAATAAATCAGGTATTTGTACTTACTATAAATCACGTTATTATTTTATTCTTTTAAGTTTTTCTATAGTGCAAAACGTGTGAATGGAGCAGTAAGTTATTTGGGACAGGACCATACACCAAGCAGGTTCTGAAGGGTATAGGAGTCGGAGTAGTGAATGAGGGGTTCGCCATACCCGCCTATTTCTTCTGTCCCTAGTATAAAAGAGAAAGTGGATATAGTAAAGCATAGTGAGAAGGAGAAATTAAGGCCCGATTGTATAAAACTCCCTGACTAAAGATCAATTTTGATCGAAGATCGAAAAGTGAACCGAGTTCAGACACTTATTCTATTGTATAAAACTTTTCTGCGATAAAATTACCTTGGTTCAAATGCAATCTAAGTTCACGTGAAAAGGATTTGGCAACATCGCATAAACAGGTGAAATACGTGATGCGCGGACCATGTTATACAGGTTTGTTCAGTGTTGCCAATCTAGCGACTTTAACTCTGTTTCAACAACAATTTATTTTAACTGTTATATTGCTTAAATAGGGATTTAGTGACCTTTTTAGCACCCCATAGTGACAAAATTTAATCTTTCTTTGTTGATAATGAGAAATCTAGCGACTTTACAACTACTTTTTGGCGACTTTCCGTATTACACTCTGTTGGAGACACTGTTTTTTTGTGCAATGTAAATAATGGCGGACAATAAGAAGAAGGTTGACTGTTCTCCAAGTTGTTATCATGTTATGGTGTTTGATACTGCTAAACATAATAAAGCTTTATAAAACGACAATTTTCGTTTAGTAATACAGTTAATTGAACATTTATGAATGTACCTATCATATCCATTAATAATTAATGGTTGTTATAAACATAATATAATTATAGGTTATGTTATTTGATACTGCTGAACACGATAGAGCCTTATAAAATATAAGAATGTTTGTGTATTAAGGCAAGAAATTGAAAGAAATATATATAAATGTACCTAACATATCTATTAATATTAATAATAATGGATATTTTATTTGCACAATCTGTCACTCGTATATTTCAAACAGAAAAGAAATAACTGAACTTGGATCATCTAACTAAATCGGAGAAATTTCTTCAGTCAAAGTTGACTTTAGTTTGAGACAAATTAATCTCAGATTAGACTTTATACAACACAAAATTCCAAGTTCAGCTGAAACAAGGATCAATTTAACCTCTGATCTAAGATTAAATGGTTTATACAATCGGCCCTAAGTGTTCGTGAGCTGGCCACGAAGTTTAATGTGGGAAAAACTCAGGTTAGTGAAATTTTAAAGAACAAGGATGTTACTTTAAAATCATACACTGAGAATGCAAATGAGAACACAAAAAGAGCATTTCCTAAAACAGAGGGGCTCGCCATTGACAATTTAACATGTGAATGGTTCTGCCGTGCTGGAGCAAATAAGATGCCTTTATCTGGGACCTTAATTAGAGAGATAGCCTTAGAAATTAAAAAAGAGTTGGGCTATTCTAATTTTAAAGCTTCGGTTGGTTGGCTAGACAAGTTTCGGTCACGACGCAATATTTCCTACAAAAGTGTATGTGGTGAATCTGCTTCTGTTGATTCAGAAATTGCATCTGACTGGAAAAGTAAACTTACTGATATTTGTATTTTGATGTACTGTATATATACTAACGATTTTCTAAATAGCGGACACCTCTCAATAACGGACATTTAATTTTTCCCCGACGGTGTCCGCTATTGGGAAGTTTCACTGTATTAAAGTGCTCTTGTGTTGCAGTAAATGAAAACACTTCATACTTACATTCACGTGAGATTTTTGTGAATGAAGAAAACAAGGAATATATTGAATAATACGAATATTAGACGGAAAAATTGTTCCGGGACCGGGGATCGAACTCAGTACCTTTAGCTAAGCCCGCCAACGCTCTGACACTGGGTTATCCAGGAACGATACACAATCCGATCCAATTTTATTCTTCCCTTTATGTCCACATACCTCAAGTAGATTTGATGACAATTGCCAACGGCCCACATAGAGTGCATTGTATAGGTACTGTATGACTTTGAGCGTATTCCGAATCTCACCGGTGAGCAATCCGATGGCATCACGGTGTTCCGAATTCCACCGATGACGTCATTGATGCTCCACCGGTGTCGCACCGGTGGTGGCAGTCTCCATCAGCCGCCATCAGTGAATCTGATTGGTTCTTGTATAGGGCGGGAATTAGCAGACTAATGACATCGTGCACTGTTGTGTCATGGCGATGTGTTCTGCTTTAGTTCTGCTGCATTGTTTGTAATGAGCACAACGTAAAAACAATATGTTTATGGCTTATGAGCGAACATGTCAACGGACCAGTTATTACTACCGGTTCAAGAAATAATTTGTTTATGATCTCTTTTCTTTGAACGAGATGGTAGTACGGAAATTTCGCAAAATTTTGCTAGCGTAGCACAGATAACCACTTACACGGTCGCCATGACAGCATCGATTCTTCCAGCAGTTTTGTTCCTTATTTTCGTTGCAACGTGACGTCATTGATTCCACCGGACCGGTGAGATTCGGAATACGCTGTTTAGTTGTGGTTTTAAGGTTTAACGCGACATGAGCGTTAATAATGCTGAAAATGGCTTCCAAGTTTAGCTTCTTGTAACCTGGCTAGAATAATATTAAAGGAAAAAATTGTTCCGGGACCGGGGATCGAAATCGGGACCTTTGGCTAAGCGCGGCAACGCTCTGCCACTGAGCTCCACGAACGATACACTATTCCCATCCAATTCAATATTATTAAACCTAGCTTACAAGAATCTAAACTTGAAAGCCATTTTCAGCATTATCAACGTTCATGTCGCATTAAAGCATGAATCCACAACTAAAGTCATACAGTATAGTAGGCCTACGCACTCTATGTGGGCAGTTGGTGATTGTTATCAAACACACTTGAGGTATGTGGACATAAAGGAAAGAATTGGGTCGGAATTGTGTATCATTCCTGGATAACTCAGTGATAGAGCCTTGGCGCGCTTAGCCAAAGGTTCCGAGTTCCATTTCCGGTTCCGGAACAATTTTTCCCTTTAATATTATTCAACCCAGCTTACAAGAAGCTAAAGTTGGAAGCCATTTTCAGCAAGGAATATATTATCTGTGAGAAATACAAATCGCATATTTCGTTAAATGCGTTCATTTTGAGTCGCCGGCTTTAGCGGGCATGTCGTGTAGTGTCTGGAATGAGTGATGATGATGATGATGATGATGATGATGAAGAAGAGGAAGGGAGAAGGGGAAACCCGGTGCTGGCACGTAGCCTACTTCTGTCGAATAGCACCAAGAGGGCCGCCAGACTTAATGTTCCCATCCGACGAACGAATCACTATCAACAGAGTGTATGCCTTCTCTTCATATGCACTGCGGAGAGATTTGGGCAAATTGGTACACAATCTAGTGATTAGAAGTTGTGCACCGCCATTTCTCCGAGGTAGAAATTTTATATTAAAATTTCTGATCCCGCCGGGAATCGAACCCGGGCCGGCTAACTCGGCGGACGAACATGACAACATTGCTCATCCTTCTCTGTAAGCTGCCAAGTCAGTAGTTTTGGTCACACTGTAAGTATCCATGGGATCACAGCTTGTTTCACAATGAAAAGGGGCACCGGCGTGGCTCAGTCGGTTAAGGCGCTTGCCTAACGGTCTGAAGTTGCATTCGGGCGCAGGTTCGATCCCCGCTTGGGCTGATTACCTGGTTGGGTTTTTTCCCAGCTTTTCCCCAACCGTAATGTGAATGCAAGGTAATCTATGGCGAATCCTCGGCCTCATCTCGCCAAATACCATCTCGCTATCAACAATCTCATCGACGCTAAATAACCTAGTAGTTGATACAGCGTCGTTAAATAACTAACTAAAATAAAAATAAAACAATGAAAAGTAAACGCAAATGCGACTTGAACGCCAAAATTTGCGGTCAGGTTATTTAATGTAACCATTCATAATGATTTTCGTAAACGTTAACATTAGAAGTGAACGCAGAAGCTGGCAAACGCCAAGCTTTTCGTTTGCGATGACGTCAGCGACTACCTATATTGAAACAAAAACACAATCTGAAGGCGCATAAAAAAAGAACGCTATCGAAGAACGCTGGAAGAAACGAATAAAATAACACAACATCGTTTGACGAAATATTAATCCTCTTCCAGTCATATCGCTGTCTGTATGGCAAACCACATCATTCATATAAAGATAATACGCTGGAAGACAATCGCCATTAACATGAAGTACAAGGGTATGTACTTTGTCCATTTATTTTATCTTAGTCACAACATTATAGCTAATCTATAATATTAATCATATCTAGGCCAAATACTAAATTGCAATGATAGATAGGAGCACACTTACAGGAAAAAATTCGTTCGTTGTGTTCGGATGTTTATTATAGTATTGCTCATTTATCCGCATTTCCGAATGAATCATCAAATAGTGCTGTAATTTACCCCTAGAGCGCATTATTTCATTGTGGTGTCCTGAACTGAACCTGGAAATAAAATGAATAGCTCTGTAACTTAAATAAACTATGAAGGACATACCTGATTAATTTAGTGTTTTCCCAATCTTATTCCATATGTTCTTTCTCCATATTACATTACTATAACTCTCATTTCATAAATTAAAAAGCTCTTCATACTATTGGACTTAATAAAATAACTTTTGTCACCCACTCTGGTCTCAAAAAAGCTGAAAGTTAGAATTTATAAAACGGTTATATTATTACCGGTTCTTCTTTATGGTTGTGAAACTTGGACTCTCACTTTGAGAGAGGAGCGAAGATTAAGGGTGTTTGAAAATAAGGTGCATAGGAAAATATTTAGGATTAAGAGGAATGAAGTTACAGGCAAATGAAGAAAATAACATAACGCAGAGCTGCACGCATTGTATTCTTCACCTGACATAATTAGGAACATTAAATCTAGACGTTTGAGATGGGCAGGGCAGGTAGCACGTATGGGCAAATCCAGAAATGCATATAGAGTGTTAGTTGGGAGGCCGGAGGGAAAAAGACCTTTAGGGATGCCGAGACTTAGATGAGAGGATAATATTAAAATGGATTTGAGGGAGATGGGATATGATGGTAGAGACTGGATTAATCTTGCTCAGGATAGAAATCAATGGTGGGCTTATGTGAGGGCGGCAATTAACCTGCGAGTTCTGTAAAAGCCATTTGTAAGTAAATGAGTAGACCTAAGTATGGGACCGGTGCTCACTCAGCATCATGATGCATGTGGGGAACTACAAAAGGTAGAGAAATCCTGTTACGAAAGCTACCTATAACGGGTAGGGATCATCGTGGTAACCACATACTACCTCTATTCTGATTGGATGATCGTCCACCTCTGCTTCGGCATGTGGACGTGAGGCCAGAGCCGGCTGGTTGATGTTGGCCCTTGAAGAGCTGTAGCGCCACGGATTATTATTATTATTATTATTATTATTATTATTATTATTATTATTAAGCCTACCAAGTAGGATGAAAGTGGTTCGCAACGATTCATTGTCTGGAGTACGATACCGTTAAATTCCTTCTTTTGTTCTCAAAAATGCGTAGTTGTTTGAGAGATATTGTATGAATAAAAAAAATAATTAAAACCGTGGCGCTACAGCCTATGAAGGGTCAAGACCGACCAGCCGACCTCAAGTCCACATGCCGAAGCAGAGGTGGACGATCATCCAACCAGACTGGAGATATCGTGTAGTTAGCACGATGATCCCCGCAGTCGTTATAGCTGGTTTGCGAAACCGGATTTTCGCTACCTATCGTAGCTTCCCAAGTGCATCACGATGCTGTGTGGCCACCGATCCCATACACTGGCCGAAATTTCATGAGAAAATTTCTTCCTCCATGAGGACTCGAACCAGCGCACATTCCGTAACGTGAGTCCTAGGCAGGATGCCTTAGATCACGACGCCACGGTGCGGGACAGACATTGTATGAAGTAGCGTTAAAATTCTTATTTTATGTTCATATAGGCCGAAAGCAATGTTCCCAAGGGGTGGTCAAACTATTAACTGACAGGCAAAAGTACTTTTAATCAGTCTCAAGGTGCCGGTATATAAATAAAGTCAAAAGGCTTAAGTGTGTATAAGTATTTACACGAAAAACTAGATATCGTTTGTTTTTAAAATAAATTAAATAAAAAGAATTTACTATTTTTCGTGTTTGTCGCGAAAATTAAAATTTTTGCAAGAGAATGCAAAATTCGGGAAAAATTGTGTCATAGATGAACTAACTATCTTTAACACTAAATGTGTACATATCTGTAACCAGAACTAAAATTATTTTTCGAATTTATCGCTAATACCAAAGAAATAAAACACGGCCCTGCTGAAAGAGTCCCGAGTCTTTCCTATATGAGCATCGGAAATCCGTACTAACCCCAGGACTTCTTCACCCCAGAACATCTTTTACTATTACAAATAATAGGTGAAATGAGGGGTCTGAGGAAAGCGTTGGTAGAATGATAGGGGAGACTGTTGTATAGTGTACCTTTGAACTTTTTTTTTTTTTTTTTTTTGCTACCTAGAGGACTCAAATTGAAGAAGATTGTAGAGAAAGCCGCTAAGTAGCTCTGGTCGTAGTTTCGGTTTGATTTATTGCAAAGTGTGAGTTCTGTAGACAAAATAAGTTTTTTTAGTACCAAAAGTAAAAATTTCGTTCATTGATATACACGTATGTTTTCTAACACAAAATGAGATTATATTTGTTAATATCTTTCAAGTACGGTGTGTTCTCTATCATCATCCATAATTTATTCGAATCTCTAGTTTTGGGAGCCATATTTGTTTAAAAGTGCACCCTCTTGTATCTTTGAACACAAAACATCTTGCACTATGGAACATGTTCCAAGGTACAGGGACATCATTTTATTTATACTTCAATTTTTATTGTACCTGAGTTTTTGAATGTAATTCACTCCCACCCCTTCTACTAATGAAGTTCAACCGTCCTCCACACAAATCCAAGACCGCATATACAGTCATAGTAGCCTTACGGTCATAGTAAACAGTACGTTCCAAAAATATGTTCGCGTTTTCCAGTGACGAAAGAGCTTTCAATATTGAATCATTTTCGCACAGGTACTGTCGTCCATTTGCCTACTTCGCATCCCGGTTTCTCCCACCTGCTTCTATTCGCCTCTCTGTAAAGGCTAGTGGCTGGGCTGTCTTAGCTCTTTTCTGAGAACATTAATTTCTGTTAGGAATTGGACGTCTACGTAATATTATACCCATACAATTGTTCAAAATAACTTAAATAAAAGGTCCTCGTTAAGTAATTAACTGTCACGTGATTTCCTCCTTTTCTACGACCCTGCGACATTACCTCTTGGACGGACAGTAGATAGCATCTTTTCGGATCAATGAAGATTGAACTTACAGTACATAAGGTACTCTTTTATAGAGTAGGTACAGAATTATTTCCACAAGAGTTACTGATACGAAGTACGAACCTGGTAATTGGAATTACGTACAATAGTCTATAGTGCGATAATATGCAAAAAAGAACTGAAGCCTGTATCGAAATGAACGGCCACCATTTTCAAAAATGTGTTTAAATATCCATTTTATGATTATTTTTCAATTTAACTTCACTCTCTGTAGTGTACGCTAGTGTGCTGTAGACAATATAATATGCACTGCATAATGAATACGTCCGCATGGATAGCTCGGTTCGTGAGTAAAAACACTCATAGTTAATACTGTACTGTATTTTGATTAAACAAAAACCTAATGAAAATTATCAAACTCAAAAGCGTGATATTTCCTAGTTTACGTAAACGGATGAACTACTTTTCTTCCCTCCTATACCTAGTAAAGTGATTTGTTTGTATATTACGTCAGTATCATCGGACTCCAGTCGTGGAAGGGGGTAGCAAACGGTGTTTCCGGTTCTCAATCGTTGATCCAAAGGTATAGCCAGGTTAATATTAGAAATGTTAATAAAAATAAAATAATGTCCCTGTACAAGATATTAACGGTTTTTGATTTTCTTTTACTTCAAGATCATGTCACGAAGTAAGTCTGGAGTTAAGAGGTCCCACATTGATATGAATGCCTTGAAGAAAGCTGTTGAAGCAGTTATTGCTCCTCCAGGTAATAAAATCTCATTCAGAGAAGCCTGCTCTGGTTAATGATTGCGAATACATTTTAAATTTGATTGTAAGATTTTACAGCTTATATTCCCACCTATAATACATGTGTTCAACTTAAAAGAGAGTATGTTCCAAGGTACATGAACCTCTTGTACCTCTGAACACATTACATATCACATATCCCTTCATATTATTTTTCCATTCCATTCCATTCTCGCCATAGATACACTTGATTGTACTTGTCACTATCTCTATCACTAGAGAGTTCTTGAAATTTATATTTTCCCCGCCATTCATAAAATATTTTGATATGATAGCTCTTGCACAAAAGGGGAGATCTATAACTGAAACTTGATTAATATATTTCAGTATTATTTGTATTTATCCTGGTAATAATGAACAGTTTGACTCGTAGACATTTTGTTTTTGCAGCATTAACTCTCCATGATTGTATGAAAAGATTCGAAGAGAACGTCAGGGTGTAGACCTTCGGCTTCCCCTTCTACCAATAATGCATAACACAATGTCAATACAGCGGTTGCTGTCGTCTGCGATACAACGAACCTTTTTGTTGATTATCGAGTTCGTTATTTCTTTTCTGGTTATTATATGCTTATTTAAGTTGTGTTAACTCTCGCTAAGTGGTTTTATATTTTATTTTATCAGTCGTATTGTTAGAAAATTTAACGACAGTTAAACTCTAAACAGTTTGTTAATTAATAAAATTGTATGTTTTCAACATCAGTTTGGTTTAACAGGTTGTTAATTTTAAATGTAGGATTTCGGGCAGTTAATTCGTTTAACAGTTAGTTAAATATGGCCGATGTCTCCATAGCTGTTCGAACAGAAGTTGCGAAATTAATATTTTGTCTCTCTCTGTAGGGAATTTTTGGTATATGACTGGTAATACAACATTTAAAACAATACTTTGGACTGTTTAAATACATCAATGTTATTTTATTTCTTTCGTATTTCGTATCCATAATAGTAATGAGGAAATATAATCTTATTTTGTAATTATTATTCAGCACGTCACCTACAACTTTCATTTGTCAACTGTTTGTTTATGGAGCGTGGCCTACTATAACAGGTTGTCATTTTATGCAAGTTTCATGACTCACTCTATAATATAGAATTTAAAGATTAATTTTAGCCAATCAAAAATTGTCTTACATGTGTAGAAACATTACCAACTGCTGTTGAGTAGTGAAAATAGTGCTAACAGACGTTACAGTTAAGTGTTGGTTATCTTAAACAAAATTATGTTGAACAAATGGAAAATACATTAACAAAGCGTTAAAATAAACAGACTGTTAATTTAACATTCGTTAAGCAAAATTAAACATTACTTGGACAAACTGGCCATTAGTATTTATTTTATTATTGTTAATATTTTGTTTTATTATTATTACTATTATTATTATTATTATTATTTATTAATTAATTAATTTGTATTACTATCTTCGTATTATTTCCGTCACGGTTATTATTATTATTATTATTATTATTATTATTACTATTATTAATTAATTTGCATTACTATCTTTGTATTATCTCCGTCACGGTTATTATTATTATTATTATTATTAATTAATTTGTATTACTATCTTTGTATTATCTCCGTCACGGTTATTAGTATTATTATTATTATTATTATTATTACTACTATAATTATTAATTAATTAATTTGTATTAGTACCTTTGTATTATCTCCGTCACGGTTATTATTATTATTACTATTATTATTATTATTAATTAATTTGTATTACTATCTTTGTATTATCTCCGTCACGGTTATTATTATTATTATTATTACTACTACTACTATAATTATTAATTAATTAATTTGTATTAGTATCTTTGTATTATCTCCGTCACGGTTATTATTATTTATTAATTTGTATTACTATCTTTGTATTATCTCCGTCACGGTTATTATTATTATTATTATTATCATTACTAATATAATTATTAATTAATTAATTTGTATTAGTATCTTTGCATTATCTCCGTCACGATTATTATTATTATTATTATTATTATTATTAATTAGTATTACTATCTTTGTATTATCTCCGTCACGTTTATTATTATTATTACTACTATTATTATTATTATTATTATTATTAATTAATTTGTATTACTATCTTTGTATTATCTCCGTCACGGTTATTATTATTATTATTACTACTATAATTATTAATTAATTAATTTGTATTAGTATCTTTGCATTATCTCCGTCACGGTTATTATTATTATTATTATTATTATTATTATTATTATTATTGTTACTATTATTTCTATCATCAACATTATTATTGATGTCTGTAAAATTTATGTAGACTCTACTGGACTGTACCCGAGCACGAGCATATGCTCATTTCGGGTATCTATTCATATGTACCATTTCAATTTTAAATTGTGAATAAATTTGAATTTGAATTTGAATTAATAGATCTGTAAAACAGGAAAATACATACAGGAAGTTGTAAAGGAATATTCAATAATTATTTCAAGCATTTTTTTATTTAAAAAATTTCATGTCCCAAAATTAAAAGAATAAAATGTGAAAAGTGTTTAAAGGTATAACAGTCTCCCTACATTGAAACGAGAATATCTCGAGGAAATCTCTCTGCAACGTCTACTTAGTGCGCCACAACTTCTGGGGTTGAATCTGAGCTGCGCGCTGATTATCTGGTTGGGTTTCTCTACTATAAGGCCAATGTCAGGTAATTGCATTGCGAATACTCGGCCTCTACTCTTTTGCCTGTGTGGTATATGACATCAGCCCATGCAGACATAACCGTATTTGACGTGGCCTGCAGAGTTCTAACTGCAACTGGGCTGCGTGTCATTACATAACAGTCTACATCGATCCATCCCTCGAGACACAAGTATTTCCTGACGTCGTACGCCCCCAACCTCTGCCCTGTGTCCCACAGCTATTTTTCTTGAAAGAACATGGTACTATAGTCTACCCTAGAAAACATAAACCAACTTCAAATCTCTTTACTTGGAGAAGCCATCTGCCTTTACTATGTCTTGTTTGCTACACCGTCTTCTGTTACAGGACATAAAGTCTTGACCAAATTACTAGAATAAGCTCTTCTTTAACGTTCTATTGAGAAAAATAAGTAAGTTACTTTATGTCAGCATCTTGTATGCCATCTTGTGTACCCTATCTGTGGCCTGATTTAATTTATCATGTGTAAAAGAGATATTTACATTTTATAAAATTCATAATTTAATAAAAATTGATGAAAATGTTTCCGTTAACCCGGGGAAGGTCATTCGGGTGGTCGCATACCCGCAAACCAGGTCGAGAATAACGCAGCATTGAATTTTTTCTAAAACTTTTGAGAGGGATGACATATCGTCCTGAAGTGAGAACACGTTTTTTATAAGACTTGGGGCTTTCTTTTGATATATCACAATATACTACAATATGCACCACTACCATTCACTATTTACGTAAATGACATCCCCTCGACTCTACAGCACTGTAAGCATCACCTCTATGCAGACGATTTACAAATCTATATCCATACAACCGCTGATTCACTCAATGACGCAACACGCAATCTTAACGAGGACCTTGAATCTATATCTGCATGGACCAGAAAGCTTGGTTTGACTCTCAATGCAAGAAAATCACAAGCAATCCTAGTGGGACATCAACGTCTATTATGCATATTACTCCTGCTCTTCCAGTCAAGTTAAACGACACAATAATCCCTTTTCCTTTCTGTGTTAAAAACTTTGGAGTTTACTTTAATACGCATTTAAACTGGAATAACTAAGTAACCCATATTACCAAAAAAGTGCTTTCCATACTACATTCCTTAAACAGCATTCGAAAATTCCTTCCGCTATCACTCAAGAAAATACTAGTGGAAACACTAGTAATCCCCCACTTCGATTATTGTGATTTTCTACTGACTGACCTCAATGTCAACCAGTCGCAAAGATTACAACGTGTTCATAATTCTTGTGTTCGCTTCGTCTGCGATGTCCGTCGCGCTGACCACATTACCCCATCCTTCCAAACTCTAAACTGGCTACGGCTTAACGAACGTAGAAATTTTCATTCTCTTGTTCTCCTTTTCCAAGTCCTTCACACTTCTACACCTACCTACCTTGCCTCCCGTTTCAGTTACCTGTCATCATATCATAATCTCTTCACACGCACGCAAAATAGCCGCATACTAGCCATACCAACACATAAGACATCATCGTATTCATATCATACACAATCTCGCTCTCGCGCTTGTGGAATACCCTACCCAGTGACATCAGAGACTGTCGGAATTTAGTAGCGTTCAAAAGCAAACTTATTAAGCATTTTCTTACTGTGTAGAGTAGGTTTAATTTTTACTTAATTGATAAAAACAAATGTTTCTCTCTTCGTAACTTTTACAATAAACTGTCTAGCTTTTATTAATCAGTTAATCTTTTAGTACTTTTATTTTTATTGTATTTGTAAATTTAATATTAATTGTAATTATAATTGCAATTGTATTCTTAATATTGTAGTTGTAATCCCCTGGTAGAGGGGAAGAGAAGGCCTGATGGCCTTATCTCTACCAGGTTAAATAAATAAATAAAAAATAAATAAATATTTGGAAAAGATTGTCCATACCTGCTTTAACAATTCCCGGCCCTATTTATGTTGAACTGAATTTTATACTGCAAAATATATATTTTGTTTTGTTTTATTTTACGAAGGGGTAAGATGCCTGAAGAAGTAACGGCATTCAAATAATGGCTTAGGAACTTTTAAAGGCAAATAATAAACTCGAATAGAATAGAATATCCATTGACTTTACGAAGGCATGATAGCAATTATTCCATCATAACCGAGCTACTGGTCTGCTAAATATTTTCTCTACAGAGTACCGTGAATTGTTCAAAGAAAATTCTTCATCTGTTTACGGATATTTCATGGCCTTATGGCAACCATGGCGAAAATGAGACTCACGAGCACATTGTGGCTCGCAATGATAGCTGTGCATTTCTCTAAATTCCTGCCTTCCACAACCCCCACACTCTCATTCGCTGGAGTCAAACTCCGTTCCATTTGCATTTGTCTCTGACCTGCGAGTGGCGTATCGTCGCAATGTCTCTCTCTCGAAACCATGTACCTCTACAAAACGAAAGTTTTAAGGAGAATGGGAGGACGCATTTTTTTGCTGCCGATATGATGAGAATATTAAATGAATGATTTGTTCACAAGTATTACTAGGAAAACGGTTGTATAACATAAAATAGCATTATACTACTTGTCACTCATGAAACATTAAAAGGTGAAGTATTATTATTATTATTATTATTATTATTATTATTATTATTATCTCCGTACGTCGATCCTTTTTCAGCAGATGTACGAATAATGCGGTTAGCTCTTCAATTTAAACTCACAGATTTACTTACAATGTGATGTTAAATGGAAGCTAGATGTAAGGACTTGACAAATGTTGAACTTTTCAAATCTTTGCCAAAAATTAAATATCAGAAGCTTCGTTCTTTCGCTTGCTCTGTTGAAGCCATGTTCGCTACAACTTACGTTTGTGAAAAATTATTTTCAACAATGGAAATAGTAAAAACCAAATTTAGATCACGACTGACAGACAAATGCCTTCGTGATCAATTACGACCGGCAGTAAGTGCTATAATTCCTGATTTTCAAACTCTGTCGCAGAGACATTCTGAAGACAGTTAATTTTAGATTGTGATAATGTGTCCTATGTTTTTTTGTTCATTTCTTTCTTCGTTACACGTACTAAACATTAGTTTATAACCTTATACTGTATAAAATTATATTTAAGTGCTTGACATAAGGAAAATGAAATCCGTTAATAAGTCAGACAGTTGCTTCACTTCCCCTTCGGGTGTCCGCCTCCCTCCATAGGTGCTATGCACGTCGCAGGTTACACAGTGGCTCCGCGCACGGTGACATTTTCGCCACGGCTGCCTTATGGTAATGTCGATTGGATTCCACGTTTTAGGTGTATCGACCTTGAGACTCAGATAGTTTTGAATCCCCATCTTCATGGAATTTTCAATACGGTAATCATAGCTGTCTGCCAGCTGATACGTGACACAGGCAGCGTAGTTCCAACATTTCGCAAACGGGGTCGATAACGAGTAACAAAATTGTTCACAGAGAAGAGGAGATTTTAAATTTGTTCGAGAAAAACCCGGGCCAAAGCAGTCGCTTGATTTTTAAAACGTAGTCTTTTGTTTACATCTAACCTTGGATGAGTTAATACCTCCGTGAGGAATCTTGGGCATTGCGATGTTACCAGCGCCCTTAAACTTTCGGTGCAATTATTTAATTAACTAAATACTTAGGCCCAATTTCATCAAACTTCATTAAAATAACGCTAATAGCATGTTAAGTAAGGTGTTGTTAAAAATTAAACATCCTGTTAGTGTAATAGTGTTTCACCAACCATTTGAGGTACTTTGGTTAGGTAACATGATGTTAAGAGTAATGTAACAGGAATCAAAGAAGCAGTGATTGTGTGAAATACTGGTGTAGTCATTTGTTTTAGCGGAGAATTGTATTTTTTACATTACGGAAGTATTGGAGACTAATATAATTACAACGGAAATCGAGAAAAAGAAAGTGTAAGGAGCAGTAATTTTACTTCATATGAGAAATATAATTATTTTAGTAGATCTAGCAATTATATGAATGTAATTGAACTCAAACGTAGTGATGGAACTTTCATTAGGAAAAAGGAACAAGGATGGGCCTCTTTAATCCAATATTTTCAATCGCCATTTGAATGTGAAAACGCAAACTATGAAACAAATCAATGTTATGAAAATATTGAAAGAAATGCTAAGACGGGTCATGCACAAGCTATAGTGGAACATTTGAAAACTGACGGTGGTACTTTCACTCTCAAAGTTGATATTTGTACGATTCTTTTAATTATCCAGGATCAAATAGAACCAATAGAAAATGATGATAATTGTGATGATGAATACTACAATGGTAAGCGTTGATATTATTTTCATATTTTATATATCCAACATTCGAGTATCTTCACACGTCATTGGTCATAATTACATGTGAACTGTTAAATTATCGTTTTGAAAATCTACAATTATATCTGAGTATTAATACGAAATAATAATCACAGAAATGCTTACGTTAATAAGCACATATCTTCTCTTTACGGTGGATGCAGTGCTAATATTACTATGAATCATTTTAGTATTTATGAACATATCTATTCTGAATAATTAAAAATGCTGACGTAGTGATTGCAGCTAATTGTTTTCACTGCAAATATATCTCTATATAATAATGCGACGTGTAACATATGCTCTCTGGCAGCCATGATTCACGCTGTAACACGCTGTTAAGGATTTAACTGTGGGAGTATGCTATGTTAACTTAACAGTGGGTTTAACATGATATTAGCAGTAACAACAGTTGATGAAACATCTCTTCCGTTAAGTTTACTGTTAAACTGCCTTAACGACATGTTAAATATTTAACAAGGGTTGGTGAGACTGGGCCTAAGTTCTACAAGATTAAAGTGATAATAGGTACGTGCGATATATTTTGAATTATAGTAAAAATGTTGTGAGTTGGAACTAATATCGGAATGTCCATGGATGGGCAACTCGTGCTCACAAAGTGCTAAAAAACCTTGAAAGAGACAAAGACAGACGGAGCCAGCCGCAGCAGTTACAAGTTGTTTGTAGTTTCACTGCAAAAGCAGTACATTGCCACGGTGCGCTCTGGCGGCTCATACAGATGGTCGTGATATCTACTTCATGATTTGAATTTCAGAATGACGCATGGTACAATAATTATAGTAATTTTAGACAGATTGTATCTAAGCACACATAAGAAAATTTATTATTTTCTAGTTTTGCAAATTAGTTTAGTACTGGAAACACAAACTGAATGCAACCTTTCCGAGATACAACAAATATAGCTGCAACACTTATTTATTATTACACTATTTGTTAATATTGCTTACTATATGTCCTATTTGAAACATAGAACGCGAGAATTTACAAGTCTTTATACATTAAAGAGTATTCCTCTGTTCCCAGAAAGGTAATAGTTTGTATTTGCAAACAATCACAAATTCAAGGAAGTATTTTTTACATGTCACGGCAGATGAAATAAACTTACTTCTAAGCTCTTTCTGTACATTGAGAGCTTTTACACTTCTTTCTTGTATTAAAATATGAGTCAAGCACATACAGTGTATATGGAAGCAAACAGTATATTTGGAAATTCTGACTTAGGCAGCATTACGAACAGTTCGATTCCTGATTTCGCTGGAATCTGAGTGGCGTGCTGTTCTGTAGATTTATCAATTCAAACTATAAACTTTCAGGGTTTTCTATCGGCTATAAGCCAAAAGGATTTCAGAAAAATCTGGAAACGATATTTGATATCAGTCTCACCTTGTTGATAATTATTCCATTTTTACCTTTAGCTATTGTAAAGCAGATCTAGACACTATTTCTTAACTAAAACCTTGACTGTGTTTATTTGTAACATAAAATGTCATGCGTAAGAAAGTATAATAGAACATAATACAAGCTTTATCTTCCTTCATAATAAAAAATCTTTCTCTTTCGACTCATCACTAAAGAAAAATTATCTGGGGATTATATTCTTTTTCACTTAAAACGATCCGCCATTTACTGCAGACGCGAGCAAACTTGTATACAGACACTACAGTACAGAGTCCGTTCTACCTGCACTGAGGTTGTGTTCACACTTCGAGAGCACGAGTTGCCCACCCATGGGAATGTCGTTTCACATGGAGAGAAAATGTGCAAGGCCTTCATTAATGACTTCTCTTATCATAGACAAATAGTCTCCATGTAAACAGAAACAAAAATAAAATATTCAAACCAACACAACTGTAGTTACACTCTCGAAACTGGGTGGCGTATTCTGTGTGCCGGTGTGATACAGCGCAGAATTGTTTAGTTTCAAAAGTTGTTGAAAGACAGAAATGCCACTCATTTTAACACTCATAAGCTTACGAACTCGTCTTAAGAGAGAAACAAATACCGGTAGGTAACTGGCAAAATTGTTTACTGTTCTGTACTGGCTGACATTGCACTGCCACAACGCAGCAACTATTTCATTTAATGTTAAGCAACTTTCAAATTATGTACATTTTGTTTCGATACAGTAACAAAAGCTTTACGTATTTCTGAACAACCAATAAGAGTTCAAAAACTTTATGTATCATCTTTCAAGTATTCATTAGAATAACAAGTTTCGGGATCAATAGTGGCTTAAGTCGACATCGTCGACAACAGGTGTCCTAGCGTAAAATATTCACCTCAAGGGTTCTAGAATATCGTCCATGGTTCAGTGGTTAGCCGTTCTTGCACTGTTGCGATCCGAGTGTGATCCCCATCTGGACAAGGCGAAATTGGACAAAGCGGATGCTGAGGAGATTTTCTCTGAATTTTCTGTTCTTCACCGTCATCATCATTCCACTCACGCTGCAAAATATCATTTCATTCTGCGAGGTCCACACCAAGGTCTCAGAACAAACAAAAATGACTGGAGAGATGAACAAGTTGCACATTCATTCATTCCCTCTAGCACAGCTTCGTTTCTTATTTTGTCTACCCATTCCGCATATTCTTTTTTTATATGCACATGTCAAATGCTTCTAGTCGTTTCTTCTCAATTCGTCGTAAAATTCATTTTTTTGCCCATACAATGCCATACTCCACAAAAAGCACTTCACTAGACCCTTCTTTATTTCCTTTTCCAGAGATCTTCTTTTTCTATTAAAAGCGTCCTTCGCCATCCATCACTATTCTCCTTTTAACTTCCTGGCAGCAGCTCATGTTAAGTAACATGCAAAATTTGTATAACAAATGAACGATTGAGAACGTCAAAATTAAAGTACTATTTAGTGCCTATTCTGCATGTACTAATATTGTGCAATGTCTCTGCCATAGTAATCAACCACTGTACACTCACCTTGCTTTACAGCATTCTCTACAAGTATCAATGAATCTTTGATGGCACGACTAAATGTCAGGTGTGTTACAGGACAAAACAATGGATCTTTTATAGAAATAGAATTCCTTTATTTTCTATATCAGATATTCTTTAAACAGTGCATAGGTCTTAGAATAGTAGCAGAACTAACTTCAGATCAAAAATGAACAAATATTTTAAATATCTTAATATCAGATCTGTTACCTAATACAAAGATAATAACTTGTTCAGACACTAACAGAAAACCAGTCTTTCAGTAACAATTATCTTAGTAGATTTCCCTTAAGGCGAAGATATTTGATCCTTAGTTCCTTTAATGACAGATAATTAGAAAAAATTAAGGCACTGTTTTGAATGATGTAACAGACATGCTATAGAGTAACAGATCTGACTGGTAACAGACATGACAAAGCAAACGTAAGCATGTGCTAACATCACATTTTTTTGCCTAAAAATCTTCAAAATAGCAACTTAACTACTCCACACGTGTATTATTATGTCCTCTCGATCTTGACTTACATGTTGTTATTTGTGGAAAACACAACACAGACAGATCTGACAGAGTAAAAATGCACGCTTAGACTAAAACACAAAGCAAGAGTATGACACACAAACTCGCCAAATCAAAATGGGTGAAATATAGCAGTAAAATAAAAATGGGTCTTTGTGCATCATCCTGGCTTGTGCTGACATTTGTGGGATTTTTTTTTTCAACTGTGTATCCATAGGAACAGAATGGTGTAACAGACCTGACTGACTTACTGGACTAGCGTAATTATGCAAGCATATTTAAGGAAATATAAACTCAGAAATAAATGAAGAAGTTTTGATAATATAAAATGTTTCTTTAATTTTTTTCTCAATTACATTATTAAACAAACCTTTATCTGGACATAATCATGCTCCATTTTAAATACTTAAGTAGTATGAACACGGAATTTTAGCTGTTACTATGAGAATTTTATTTTATTCTCGTGAAATATTTCACACGAAGGAAATAATTCTTGTGAAGTTTACTACATTAGTATTGAAACTACTCACTGTTAGGAATTTATAACTCTATCCTTATAAATGCAATAATGGGAAGGGTATGAATTGATGGACGTCATTTGTTATACATATTCTGCAAATGACCCTACTATTTGTAGTACACCCCAAGTATTTGAAGGTCATTTCGAATTCGCATGTTTACCTTCTTTTCTTTACAGTAAATGTAATTCTACTTGCTGGCACCAGGCATACGGTAGCGTTAGGATTAAGATGCTGCGCGGCAAATTGGAAGGTCGCGGGTTCGGTTTCCGATGAGGTCATGTGTTTTCTACATTGTTCTAATGCTTTCGGTCTCACTATGGCTCCGAGATTTACTTAACCTTAAAATAAATTAGTACCGGGATTACTTCTTTGGAAGTAAAGGCGACAAGCATGCAGAACTGATATTCCTACAGCTTCTAATGCCGATTGTCGAGAAAAGATGGGAGTCTTGACCTTCTGCTATCTTGTGCGCCTCCACGGCCTGTATTGTCACGACTATTACACTCTTACTACGTCATACTACTTTTGACCAATAAAACGGTACGAAAGGACGTATTTCAACCAATCATGGCTGCTTATCGCACAATTTTATCGCGTCCCTAGCATTTGTTTCTTTGTTTGCCAACATTTGAAACTGCGCTGGTCTGGACGTCAAAAATATATATAAAATTAAAAACCACTCCAGTCGATACACAGCAGTTTCAAATATGACTCGCATTGGCATTCAAGAACAAGAATTAATAAAAATCACTGATCATGCCTATGCATCTTCTGAAATCCGATTTACAAATAAATGAAGAACTCCATTCGGAAATCATGAATAAGTTGAATACACCATGTAGGCCTAAATCAACGAGTTCCACTTCTATTACGCACACGTCCAATATAACATCAATTGAACCACCAACCACATTCAAATTTGAAAATTGTACATTCAATAATTATTCCTTTTAAAATTATTCATGTTTATTTTTTATGTCATCGTCGTTAATTAAAACTTTTCTAACACTTGTGTATATTAGTTAGGTTATGTTATAGCTTCTGCTATATGATATTATGGATAGTCACGTATCAGAGATTGTTTAATATTAAGATTTATTGAAAATCATCTGTCAAGTGACGTTGATTACTGGGATTCGGATAATTGAAGTGGAATGAAACTGTCTTAATAAAAATGAAACTGAATCAACAAAGCCTTCTTGACTAATAACATTGCCATCGTGTATAGATCTCGACGAGAAGGCATTGTTCACTACTGCCATCTAGCATGCATCTAGCGTAATATTTGTAATGTTGAGATGTTATAAAAAACATTTGAAGACAGTTGTATTTTCGTAAGTCAATTAATATTTTATTGTATTGGAGTACTTCGTTACTTCTAATCTTTATATACTTTCTTCTAATCGTGTAATAGTCAATTAAATCCCACTCGAGTTTTGTCTTTCTCTAGATAAATCAAAACGTCTAGTGAGATTACTGTTGATAATTTCAATATTTCGCTCATGTAGGTAGGCTGTGTGAGAGTCGAAAAACATTATGTGCAACACCTTATACTTTATTAAAATTCAGTGAATTCTAAGGTCAACACATTTTATGAAAGTACTAAACGCATTGCTTTGCGCATTCCTTTACTTTTAACAGCCATTGCTAGGTATTTCCTTCGTTCTTCTTTTATTGTTAACCTTTGTGTTCACCTCAAGCCGAGTAAGCAAGCCTACCGAAAATTATCGATAATTCTGGAGCTCCCTGTGACCCACTTTCGCTTGGAGTACAGCAGCGACGCTCAAACCGGGAGGAGCCGGGAATTTCCTGAAAGGTGACTGGGGACTTATAATACAGTGGGTATAAAATGATCCCCAAACAACTGCTCACTGCTTCTACAGATAGATCTTTCTCTTTAACTTCTGAACCGAGTTTCTGGAGCAACATGTTTTCTTTTGACATAGACTTAGTTACTAGCCTATTAAATTCATTGTCTTCCTTTATAACTGTAGGAGTTATGGAGAGAAATTTAAAACTTTAAAATAATTCCGAATTTGGTCATATGAAAAAATAATTGCAGTATATGTATACTGACTATTACACTTTTACTACGTCAAACTACTTTTGACCAATAAAACGGTACGACAGGACGTCTTTCAACCAATCATGGCTACTTATCGCACAATTTTATCGCGTCCCTAGCATTTGTTTAATTTTATCACTACTCTAGCATTTGTTTCTTTGTTTGCCAACATTTCGAACTGCACTGGTCTGGACGTCAAAAAACAGAAAATTACAAACCACTCCAGTCGATGCACAGCAATTTCAAATATGACTCGCATTGGCATTCAAGGACAAGAATTAATAAAGATCACTGGTCATAGCTTTGCATCTTCCCTGAAACCCTATTTACAAATAAATGAAGAGCACCATTCGGAAATCCTGAATAAGTTGAGGGATACACCATGTACATCGAGTTCACTTCTTTCACGCACACGTCCAATATAACATCAAGTGAACCACTAACCTCTAAAACATTCAAATTTGAAAATTGTACTTTCAATAATTGTTCCTTCTAAAATTATTCATGTTTATTTTTTATTTCATCATCGTTAATTAAAACTTTTCTTGTTTATTTCATCATCCCTAATTAAAACTTTTCTAACACTTGTTTATATTATTTAGGTTATGTAATAGCGTCTGCTATATGATATTATGAATACTCACGTATTAAAGATTGTTTTATACTAAGATTTATTGAAAATCATCTGTCAAGTGACGTTGATTACTGGGATCCGGATGATTGAAGTGGAATGCAAATGTTTTAATAAAAATGAAACTGAATCAACAAAGCCTTCTTGACTAGTAACCGTCCACAGAGTTCAATAAAGATTCAATAGTTGGCACAACTGATAACAAGAAAACATAATTATAACACACTACTACCATCTAGCGTAATGTTGAGATGGTACAATAATACATTTGAAGACAGTTGTATTTTCGTAAGTCAATCAATATTTTATCGTATTGGAGTACTTTATTAATTCTAATCTTTATATACTTTCTTCTAATCGTGTAATAGTCAATTAAATCCCACTCGAGTTTTGATTTTCTCTAGATAAATCAAAACCTCTAGTGAGATTACTGTTGAATATTTCTTTTTTTAAAGATATGGTTTCTTCAAAAAGGGAAATATAACTGATAGGCACATTATTAACCTGTCCCTGACAAAGAGCTCAGGGCAAAATTTATCGACAGTGTAAACGCTTTATTATTAGTGAATAGTAATTTTTAAGTTGTTCTTTATTGTAAATTATCTATAGTAATGTCACAAGAGGTATGAGATTTGCTTTATGAGATTTCACTTCGCTCGTGGATTTATTTGGGAAATTTCAGACTTCGAGTAATATTTATTAGGACTATTTCGTGAATAAAATAAAAATGTAAATAATCTATCCCTAAAATGCGATCACAAAATATTAATAATTGTATATTTATGAATACTTAATAACCTATTCAGACATTATGAAGTCGAAATAGATGAATAACGATTACTGCAACGAAGAAATAGAATGTTATGCAGTAATACCAATTGAGAAAAGCGAAATATAGATTTAAAGATGTTAATTGCATGTACTGCGCTCTTCTCTTGTTATTATAACAGAAATATGTTTTCATTATATGCTGAAATCATAATTTACTTTAAATATTTTATACTATAATTCCAAATAACCTGAATAATACATTAATTAAATGAGCAATTATTATGAAGGAGTGTCATTTTTTTTAGAAACAATGGACATGGTATTAGAAGATGAAGGTGTAGATGTGGAAGTAGCATTCGCACTTTATTTAGTATAAGGAATTCATGTTAATCGATTTACATGGAAATAGCTGGCGACACTGACTAAACAAAAGAACGACCATGCGATAAATTGATAGTGATAAATCGAGCTGCAGAAATTATCGCGTTGTATGACTGTGTCTAGTTGGAATTCAAAATTTCATTACACTTCATTGGCCGAAAATGAAATGACTTCATATAAACGAAATAGTCTACGTAAATTTATTATGTATAAAATCCTCCCCTGAGCACGAGATCACTCTCTTTTAAGGGAAATTTTGTTCCTTGTACATAATACTTACATTGTCTATTCTTCTTCTAGCAATAATAAAATTATGTTGGTTACTTTGATTCGTTATGACTTCTGTTATTGTTTGTTTGGTACTCGTATTTAAATATGGTTTGATATAAATAAATAAATAAATAAATAAATAAATAAATAAATAAATAAATAAATAAATGTATAAATAAATAAGTAAATAAAAAATAAAAATCCTGAAAATATTTAATATCAATATCTGGCAGGTATAGGATAGGCAAGACTCTCCAGTTGTGATTTCGTAGAGCACCCGACTTTTTTACCGCACATTTGACACATTACTATTTTTCCATCTGTAGTGAAAGCTTCGTCCATCGCAATCCATGATTTTATTTTTGTCATTAGGATTGAAGATACAGGGCCCATTTTAGTTAGTTAAAAGCAGTAGATAAACTCACTTGCACTTTATGCTATAAGTACTAAAACTAGAGAACTGAGTGAAATGAATGACATAACAGTACTGCAAGCACTGTTTCGCTTTACTGGATTAGGAGAAAATAAGAGGAGATGTGGGACACATGCATTTTAGCTGCTCCCGCTAAGAAACAAAGTACCTACTAAAACTTCAAAGCATAGGCATTTACAAACTGTTGTTTGAAAAGTGACATTCCTGTCTCATTCAGAAGAGTAAGATTATTCCAGCCGAGAACCATACTTCCTAATTCCTCAGAAAATCCCATTCCCGTATAGGTTTACTAAATTTAAAGTAAAGAGGTCAAGCAATAACCTGAAAAGCTATTTATTTTAATCTTTCAACATATTTCCAGTTTGTTCCTTTACTCTAGCTTCTTTTTAAAAGTGGCTACTTTATTGCGGCTCATGTCAAACTTAACACGGATTTTCTCCGGAAGGATTATGAAGAGGGCGGGTAAGATTGCAAATTGCATGGGAACGGCTTGTTAAGACGTGTGCAGAGCAGTTATAGTTCGAGACAAATCATGTCGTCCTCGTCCACTTCACCGCATGAAGGCAACGCTACTTTCTGAGTGATTTTTACAATACAAGAGAGAGAAAAGTTGCCTTTTGTTCACGCATATTTACAGTGGGCGTTATGTTTCGTCCCGAAATATATCCTTTCTTGGGTAAATAAAAAGGATTTTTAAATCTGTGCATTTGAAATTGTAAACTTCCCCAGCAAAAGTTTTTTTTTTCCCTTTAAGAGAAGTAAAAATGAATAAAACCCCTAAATATGCAGATTATGTAATATCATGCCATAATATGCAATGTGGGGTAAATATGTAAAAATATGTAGTATCAATGTTTAATATATTAATGGTAATTACAAGATTCGCAAAGATTTGTTATTTATATACGGTTAGGTTGAAAGAAATATAATATGTAATAACATAAAAATCCGGTCCCTAGCAATAAACAGACAATTTTTATACAACTTTGTCGCATACTGCCTTCGAATGTCGAGAAATACAGTTCCGTATAATCTTTTCGCTGTAAGAAAAATCCTAATATAAACAATAGCACGTGACTGAAGTGAGGCTTCATTGGCCGCTGTTTGGCGCCATAGGTTCTCAGTACATGTTCCCGCCTACTGTTGTACATTCTGTTTCATGTTAAACATTTCCAGTTACTCATCAAGCAGGCCTAACCTCACTACTATGCATTCATTTGTTTAGGAAATATTTGCTTTATAATTACTCCAATTAAAACTCACATAAGTTATTATATATATTTAAGACTATTTGTTTTTCTCCGCTTTTGAGAGGGTTTCCACTCTTGCGATTAATAACCATACACACCGAGGATGCAGAAGCCATACTTCAGTATCACGTGCTAACGTGAACGACAAGCTCGAGGGACGCCAGCTTGTTACAAGAACAGACTACCTCAGTATTACTGTTCGTATTCATCCGCGTTTATAGTACATAACAAAATATCTTTTACATGCGTTTTACATATGAGTGAAGTTATAAGTTTCATGTATTTGACAACTAGAATTCAATTTTTTTATTTTCAAATAATACAAGATGATAGTTTCCAAATACGGACTATATTTTCCTGCGTCGTGTGAGTGTTTCGACTGTGAGCCAATCACGGGAATGACAGCCACGTGCTTATGTTTACATTAGGATTTTTCTTACAGCGAAAACAGTATAGACATCGTTGCAATTGGGGAGTATCAGCACCAAAACAAACATAAAATCCTACATATGAATTAACCATAGCCTGAAAATCCATGTTTTGGCGCTTACTTCCTTTTGCCTTCTGATGGAGGAACTTCTTGCTGATTAGTTTAAGAGGTCACGTGAATGCGCAGAAGCAATTTAAACCGGGCCGCCCTCTTACGTGAGTGTTGTTATGATTTCGCAGCAAAGGGTTCAATTTTCGTCTCACGACATCGTCTGCAAGATTCCTGTTTTGCGTTGGGAAGATTTTCTCAAAATACTTCGGTTTTTGCTTCTCGTAGTACTTCCATCGCTGGTCCATCATATAATCATCTCATGGTTTCTGAAGATTAAAAACGGTCGTTAAATAAAAATATAAAAAAGCACCAGCGACGAGAAATGTCGCCCGCTCACGCAGATGAAAGCCGATAAGCTTCTTCTTTGTGTGTCACGTCCAGCGTCGCATGCGGCACGAGGCAGACCGGGCGGCGTCTGCGGCAACACGAAGCCCTCCGCCGCGCTGTACGCAGCTGTTTAACGGCGCCTCCAGGCTAACAGGTAAGAGCCATATAACTAGATAAGCTAAGCTAATTCTGTGCTTAACTACGTGCCCTTTAAAACTATTCGTATCGGCGATGCGAAATGCGTACTAATGAGAACGAGCAGTGCCGCAGAAAACTTGAGATTTGAAGTCCTTCCAGTTCGTCTGAGTTAAGGCGGTTTCACAATAAACCGGGAACTGAAACGAGAATGAGAACGGAAATAATGTTAAAATAAATGTATTTAAATGTGAGCATTTACAATAGTTAATTGTGAACGCTCACCTTTAAATACATTTATTTTAACAATATTTCCGTTCTCGTTGTCGTCGTTCCCGGTTTATTCTGAACCAGCCTCTATTGACCTATTTCTTCTAATTGCACACACCAGGTGTTTCAAACGTGATAGTAAAAATTTTGGGGAAGAGAAGCAAAAATAAATTCCCAGTAAACATGGGTCCGCGATTTAACCGTTTACGAGATAATGCCATTTTGTGCTGGTTGGGACCCGCTGAATACTAAGTGTAGTGACAATTTAATTTAATTTATCAGTCACGACACAGTAAAATTTTTGGCTTCATAATTTTGGCTTCAATGCCACAGAAATGTGACACAAAATAAACTTCTTTTTTGTTTGAACAACAGTGAAGTTCGTGGATAAACAAGATAGAGAACAGTATGGACATGTTAGGCCTAATTGAAAAATTTTACAGCACGTGTTCAAAATGCTGTCCGTGGTACTTGAATGCACCAGCCTAGTCTTCTTCGCAAGACTCGAGAAATGGTGGGTTATTCTTCATTTGCTGGAAGGCATCTCCATTTCGATGCTTCAGGTGTGTGTATGTGTATGTATGTGTGTGTGTGTGTGTGTGTGTGTGTGTGTGTATCTGTATCCAATGCCCACCCACTTCACTTGCGTGAGAGCGTTACACTTTGTGATGAGGGTACTAAGAAAAGGGTCTGATAAATCCAAAGAGATTGCATATAAATCACTAGTACGTCCAGTAACGGAATATGGTGCTGCATGTTGGGATCCTTACAGATTAGAACATATTAAGACACTGGAAAAGATTCAAAAACGGGCTCTCAAGTGTTTTCGGAAAAATTCACCATTAAAATGGGACACACTCACGGACAGGAGAACGCGAATTCGATTATGCGCACTGTTCAAAACATACAGAGGTGAGCCTGCCTGGAGAGAAATAAAAAATAGGTTGCAACCGCCAAATTACTCTTCAAGGAACGACCACTCATATAAATTGAGGGAAAGAAGACAGAGGACGGACACTGGAAAGTTTTCTTTTCTCAATCGTACTATCAGGGACTGGAATGCTTTACCTGCAGGCTTACTAAAGGCTTTACCGACAATCAAAAACGTATTTAAAAATAGGCTTAAGGACTTTACTAATAGACGATAATTATACACAGTATGTAAAGGTGTAAATGATATTTTGTTATTGAAATGTTGTATCAATGAAGAATTATGTTTTGTCAGTGAAGTGTGTTGTGTTAGTGAAACGTGTTCCTGTCAGGAAAGCTTTATAGTTTATAGTGGCAGTGCAAAGTATTTGAACAGTGAAATGTTTTCGAAGTGTTAGTGAAATCAGGATAGAATCAGTGAAATGTGTCGTAGTTCCATTGCTGTGAGTGAGTTGACAGCGAAATGAGTGTAATGTGGAAAGGTACTTGTGCAGATATGAACATATCATACTCGTGGGTTTTAGTTCGAACTTAGATTTAAGATACAAATTAGATTTATTATAAATGTTATTTTAAGTGATAGTGCTTCATTCAATTTAGGATATTCTCTATTATTATTATTATTATTATTATTATTATTATTATTATTATTATTATTATTATTATTATTATTATAAATTATTGTTAGTATTAATTATTGGTATTATTATTAAGTGTATTTTTAATTAACAAGTTTATTATTGTCATTATTGAGTGTAATTAGTTACCACTGCCACCGGGTATATACCCATTGCAGTGTGAATAAATACATACATACATGTTGCGGATAGATGGCAGAACTGTGACCCATTTTCTAGTTCTACACTACTTCGGCGGGTCATACTGTACGTGATGTGTATCTGTGTGAAGAGTTATGTCGTGTACTAGGGTGAGTGTATGTGTAGTGTCTGAAATTAGTGATGATGATGATGATGATGATGACGATGACGATGACGATGATGATGAAGATGAAGATGAGGAAGGGAGAAGGGGAAACCCGGTGCCGGCACGTAGCCTACTCCTGTGGAATAGCACCAAGGGGACCGCCAGGCTTAACGTCCCCGTCCGACGGATGAATCACTATCAACAGTGACATATGCCTTCTCTTCATATGCACTGCGGAGAGATTTGGGACTTAACCCAGGCATATTGGTACACAATCTAGTGATTAGAAGTTGTGCACCGCCATCTCTCCTAGTCCCGAGGTTCAGGTGCAGTTCTCCTTCACCTATCCACCGTTCACCATATCGTCCGTTTAGATGTCGTTTCATACTTAGAAGGAAATGGGATGGTGGAAAGTGCCGTATGAGAATATTGCCACTTTACCGTATACAGTCGCTTGGTTCACTGGCGGCCCAACCAAGAAAAAATGACATTATTTCGAAAACATTTAATTTGCGGACCCATGTTTACCGGAAATTTTTTGCTGCTCTTCGCTTTTACTTCTCATTCCTAAACTGTTTACCATCACTTTTGAAATACATTGTATGTAATTGGATAGGACCCGTCTGTGACAAGAACGCTGGTCTTCCATCCAGGCGGCCCGGGTTCGATCCTCGGCTAGGTAAAGTCGCGACGCTGTTATTCCCGGCGTGACTCCTCCTCTTTGCTTACGTCTTAGGAAGTCAAGGCTCTATAAATTCTAGGTAGGTAGTGTCGTTCGCCAGTTTTGTTCTTTCGTTGCCGAGCTACCAGACGAGGAATATATTTGCCACACCGTTAAACATTATCATGTCGTAGCACTGTAATTCAGCAAATAATTGAGCGGAAAATAACGTCCTCGTGTGCTTTCTGCGAACGCCAACGAAAGAGCCAAAATGGCAGGCGATTATATATTAAGTATTTATCCAGCCTTAGGAAATGCTTAACATCTTCATCAGCGAATCACAAGACGCACACGTTTAAATGTAGCCGACCTGCAACGTGATTAGCTGCCGGAAATTAGAGCGACGGGACTATAGTGATGAAGTTTGTGGTGGAAAAAGCAGACGTTGCAGAGGATCTTTCTCGGGATTTCCGCTTTCCTTTCAAATCTCCCCAATCCATCTGTCATATGCAATAATAATAATAATAATAATAATAATAATAATAATAGGCTGGGGTGAAATCTTTGAACAGTACGGGTTTCTGATGCTGTTCCTGAGGCTTATAAGGCTACTCGTCAGCGAAGCGGGACCTGGCTTTATCAGGGTATGAGGCAGGATGGCCCACCTTTCAGCATCGGATTCATAATTGCCACCCGGGCCACCTGTCGGACCGCATATACAGGGACATCATTATATTTTTACTTCAATTTTTATTGCACCTGAGTTTTTTAGGTACTTCACTCCCACCCCTTCTACTAGTAAACCTTACCCGTCCTCAACACAGAACCAAGACCGCGTATGCAAAGTCGTCTTACGGCCACAGTAAACAGTACTGAGTGAGTGAGTATAGTACGTTCCAGAAATATGATCGCATTTTCCAGTGAAGAAAGAACATTCTTTATTGAATCACATTTTCGCACAGGTACTGTGTGTCCGTTTGGTTACGTCGTATTCCGGTTTCTCTCACCCGTTTCTGCTGGTCCTTCTGTAAAGGCTAGTGGCTGGGCTGTCTTAGCTCTTTTCTGAAAACATTTGCTGTTAGGAATTTGTCGTCTACGTAATATTATACAACTGTTTAAAATAATTTAAATAAAAGGGCCTCGTTAAGTAATTGTCACGTGATTTCACCCCCTTTCTACTTTCCTGCGGCATAACTACTTGGATGGACAGTATATAGGAATTTGAGTAATTTTATCTGTGCGAATCGGGCAGAAGTGAAGATTGAATTTACAATACGTAAGTAAGGTACTCTGTTATAAAGTACAGTAGGTACAGAATTATTTCAAGAGACACAGGATTATGCCCCCCCCCCCATGTCGTGTGATTTGAGTGTTTTGCTTTATTTCTTTTGGGGTTATTGTAAAACAGTTGTTTGTTGAACATCGTACAGCAATAGAAGAATTAAATAATTACATTCCAGAAACAATATATTCAGTTTCAGAAGATATGCTTAAAAACGTTTTCGATAGCATGTACACAAAAAAAGTGAAGCCTGTGCCATCAGTGTCAACAATTTGTTTAACTATCCAGATTTTAGAATAACCCTTCTCGGGTTCTCAGCCAGGTGAGTTGGAGATTAGCTTCCAAGCTTTCGACGGCTAGCTCTGCCATCTTCTTCAGGGATGAAGTGATGTGGGACCACGTCTAGCCGGTATATATGCAAAAGTAGGGCTTCCCGCTGCGGGCCAATCAGGAGCTAGTTCCTAGGGAAAGCCTCAAGTCATACATTATCCAGATTTTAATTATATTTCAATTTAAATGCACTCTCTATATTGTACGCTAATGTGGTGTAGACAGTATAATATACACTGCATAATGAATACGTCCGCATGGATAGTTCAGTTAGTGAGTAAAAGCACTCATTATTAATACTGTACTGTATTTTGATTAAACAAAAACCTATCGAAAATTATCAAACTCAAAATCGTAACAGTTCCTAGTTTTACGCAAATGGATGCACTACTTTTCTTCACTCCTATACCTAGTAAAGTGATTTGTTTGTATTTTATTCTAGTACCATCAAACTCCAGTCGTGGAAGGTGGTAACAAACAGGGTTTCCGGTTCTCAACCGTTAATCCGAAGGTAGGCCTATAGTCAGGTTAATATTAGAAATGTTAGTAAAAATAAAATGATGACCCGGTATAAGACGCACAGTGATCCAAAGCGTGCCAAGGTGTGCGTGGCTTCAGACCATGCAACAAATGCCTTCCACCGCTTGGTGCATGATATCTACGGTCAGTTATTTAACGACGATGTATCAACTATTACGTAAGTTAAGTCTACTTAGTGTCTATGGGTTTGGCAATAGCGAGGTAGTATTTGGCGAGATGAAACCCAGAATTCGTAATATTGGCCAGGCATTCGCATTACAGTCGGAGGAAAACTCGGAAAAAAATCAACAGTTTGCACAGCTTTACTAAGCTGCATATCTTAGAACTTGTGTGGATACGACAGTGCCCTTCTATTGTATCTGCAAGAACGACAGTCCTTGTCTTCCCTTTCCCCTCCTTCTTTCCGCTTGTTCTCCTTCAATTCCCCTTCTCTTCTTTGTATTCCCCTTGTTCTCTTTGCCCTCCCCTTCTTCTCCTTGTCTTCCCCTTCTTCTCCCTATATTTCTCCTGTAGCGGTGAAAGAAGTTACATTTTTGTGTGACATTCTATTCCCCTTTCCCGTGCTGCTAATGATGAGACAGACGTGATTTTACATGAAAACCGAACACGATAATAAGTAGGGACCGGATTTTTTATGTAATTACATATTATATTCCTTTCAACCTAACCGTATATAAATAACAAATCTTTGCAAATCTTGTAATTACCATTAATATATTACAATTTGATACTACATATTTTTATATATTTACCCCACATTACATATTATGGCTTGGTATTACATAAATCTATATATTTAGGGGTTTTACTCATTTTTACTTCTCTAAAAGGAAAAAAATAATAAAAAACTTCTTCTGGGGATGTTTACAATTTCAAATACACAGATTTAAGAAGCCTTTTTACCTACCCTAGAAAGGATATATTTCGGGACGAAACATAACGTCCTTTGTTCCAGAAAATAACAGAGGCACTCACCTCACACCGCCCACTGTAAATATCAGTGAACAAAAGGCAACTTTTCTCATACAACTACCTTGTATTGTAAAAATCACTCAGAAAGTAGCGTTGCCTTCATGTGGTGGATGGGACGAGGACGACATGATTTGTCTCGAACTATAATTGTTCTGCACACGTCTTGACAAGCCATTCCCATGCAATTTGCAACCTTACCCACCCTCTTTCTAATCCTTCCATGGAAAACCCGTGTCAAGTCTGGCATGAGCCGCAATAAAGTAGTCGACTTTTGAAAAGAAGCTGAAGTAAAGGAACAAACTGGAAATATGTTGAAAGATTAAAATAAATAGCTTTTCAGGTTATTGTTTGACCTCTTTACTTTAAATTTAGTAGAACTATAGGGAAATGGGGATTTCCGAGCAATTAGAAAGTATGGTTCTCGCCTGGAATAATCCTACCCTTCTGAATGAGACAGGAATGTCACTTTTCAAACAACAGTTTGTAAATGCCTATAGTTCGAGGTTTTAGTAGGTATTTTGTTTCTTACTATTTAGTATTTAGTATTTATTTATTTAATCTGGTAGAGATAAGGCCGTCAGGTCGTCTTAAAGGGAGCAGATAAAATGCATGTGTCCCACATCTCCTCTTACTTTCTTCTAATCCAGTAAAGCGAAACAGTGCTTGCAGTTCTGTTATGTCATTCATTTCACTCAGTTCTCTAGTTTTTAGTACTTATAGCATAAAGTGCAAGTGAGTTTATCTACTGCTTTCAACTAAAATGACCCCTGTATCTTCAACCCTAACGACAAAAATAAAATCATGGATTGCAATGGACGAAGCTTCCACTACAGATGGAAATATAGTAATGTGTCAAGTGTGCGGTAAAAAAGTCGGGTGCTCTATGAAATCACAACTGGAGAGTCTTACCTATCCTATACCTGCCAGATATTGATATTAAATATTTTCATGATTTTTACATATTTTGGTACATATTCAGCTTATTTTTCTTACATATATATGTGTATATTTCACACCTTGATATTACATAAAAATCCGGTCCCTAATAATAAGTCCGAGCGAGAAATGAACCCACGCGCGACAGCAGTTCCGGATCGGTATGAACACACGTTAGTTTGACGCATAGTGTGTGGCGCGGCTCGAATGTCGAGTCTTAGCGGTGGCGTGTGTGGACATCCAGACTCGTGTCGTTGTAATTGACCCCGTCAAAACGATTTTACAACGTTGGAATATTCCCCACCTTATTCCAGACTCGTCTAGACTTACAGACTATCCGTCCGATGTACAGTACACGCACAAGTCCAGCGTTCCCAACCATGTCATAATTTGTAACGATTTACGATAATATTAGCACCAATACCACACATTTGGTAACGCATTTTCTATAATTTTTTTTTGCGCAATGATTTTGTCCTTAACTTGCCGTTATTCGCCCCGACTCTACAACCTTGGAGCATACGCGTACATGTTACTAGTCCCGAGAAATTTAGACTGCTTAGTTCGTCAGAATGATGATGATGATGATGATGATGATGATGATGATGATGATGATGATGATGATGATGATGATGATGATGATGATGATGATGATGATGAATTTGATGGAGAATTGTTGGGACGGCACTGGAGAACTGGTGAAAATCCATGTGTTGTCTGGACCACGAGATTGCACAACACGTCATAAATTCAGTGTGGTCAACCGGCATTTGAACCAGGGCCCTCTAGCTTATAAGCCCAAGGCGCTAGCACTGAGCCACCGCAACATTCTAAATCTTATGAAGATTTTGGCAAATATTTTTATGATGTAGAATGGGTGGAACGGAGAAAAATTCTCTGCGGCACCAGGATTTGAACCCTAGTTTTCAGCTCTAATCGACATTTCATACAAGTTGAGAGGATGCGAAGGCATTTCTTTCCCCTTCTACTTGCACCTAGTCCGTCAGCGACAGAGATGGTAGCTGTTACCTCTTATACCTGCACCCCCCAAGCTGTACACACTAGAAAATAAAATATTAAATAAAGTACTAAGTAAATAATAAAATACACCACACAGATGTTTGACAATTACATGTTTGGATATATTTTAGTGCCGTTCTTTCAACCAACGTGATACCGTGGAAACCAAAGGATGAAGCTGTAAAATATCTTGGAGTGCACTTAGATCGCCGTCTATCATGGAAACATCACATCAACAACAAACTTAAATTGGCCTGCTCAAGACTCACTAAATTATATCCGCTGCTCAACAAGAAATCATCTCTAAAGCTACAAAACTGCATGCTACTTTACACATCTCTATTACGACCTCTACTGCTTTATGCCTGTCCTGTCTGGGGAGGAGCTGCAATAAGTGAAATTAAACACATCCAGTCATTTCAAAATAAAGCCCTACGAATTTCACTCAATTCTCCTTGGTCTGTCCGTAACAGCCAACTACACAGAGAAACTGGTATTGACACAATCAAACAGTTTATTCATTCACAAGCTAAGAAGTTCTATAACAACCTAGGAAATGTTCCAGCGGCCATCCATTACTCTCTCGGAAGGAAGTCCACATTTCCCACCAGAATCAAGAGCCAACCTCCAATGGACCTCATATTATAATCAAAATTTATCATCACACCAACCTATGTAAATAATTATTTATTAACAATTATTTTTGTTCATTGAGGAGCCCAATCTAGGCTGCCCTCAATTCAGTGTCATGTATTGTATTTATATTTTTTAGAAATTATCTGTATAGCGCTAAATGCGCTGATCGATCAATAAATTGTTAAAAAAAAGTGCCTTTCATACAATATTTTCAAATAATAATTAATTAAATGAAGGAATGTTAGCTTTTAGTATGCATTTAGAGGGGGACGTCACAGTGCAGACTGTACCATTCTGTATGCCGTAGAGTAGCAACTAGCGGTGAAGAAAACATTTATCTTCTGCTGTCAGTAGGTTTTTAATGTGCCAGTTGATTTTAACAGCAATGAAAATTAAATACAAACGCTTAATGTAGACTTCCGAAATAAAGATTACTGGTACAAATGTTAAATAATGCAATTTGTCACTGTGTTGAAAGGCAATTAGTCGAATGTTTGTGAAACGGACAGAAGCATCAACCAAACTGAAATGGGGTTTACGTGCTGACGCTCTATCTACTAAGCCACACCGGATTCTCATTCCGATGCCGGATTGAATCCTCTCAGTTGAAGTTCCATCTATTAGGTTCCCTCTAGTGGCCAACTCTCGTGCACTGCGTCATAGATGTATGACAGTGGCACAATGTCGAACACATTATGTGCAGAGGTGCAATTATTGCGAGTGATTATGTGGCCGGGATCCGACGGAATAAGCGCCGTCTTAAATCACTAATGGGAATCCGGTCTGGCTTAGTGGATAGAGCGTCAGCACGTAGAGCTGAAAACCCGGGTTCAAATCCTGGTGCTGGAGAGAATTTTTCTCCGCTCTACTCATCTTTCATCATATGATGACGCAGAATTTCTGCATGGAAAGATCATATGTACTTCGGTACATCGTAATAATAAAATATTTTTGTGATAATCTATCAACTTACTTTCTTCCTCTCTTTAATTATTTCTTTCTGTAGGCCTGCATTCTAGTTATACACTTTGTACAGGCTACCGCTGAAATACTTTATGCTGTCAGATGATTATCTCCGTAACTCCCATCAACAAGATGAGCATTCTTTTCTGAAACCCAATGTAAAGCTTGCAAAAGTACCTCCATGATCCAAAAATCGCAGAGCACGTGCTAGTTGTTCTTCTGTAGAATTGTCTAACTCACATGTCTGTTCTATTTAGATATTCGACAGAAGTTTTCGAATTTTCCTAACGATTCTTTCATGAAATGTTACTGTATATTTTATACAACATATCTGGAATCAAGGTATTACATTTTGTGAAATCAATAGCAAAACGCGGTAATCATAATTATATTAAAAATAAACTTGGATAAAGGTTGAATATGTATGCGCAACTACAGGGACATCATTTCATTTTTAATTCAATTTTTATTGTATCTGAGCTGTTCAAAGTACTTCACTCCCACCCCCTCTACTCATGAAGTTCCAACTGTCCTCCACACAGAACCAAGGCTGCATATAGTAAACAGTACTGAATTAGTGAGTATAGTACGTTCCAGAAATATGTTCGCGTTTTCCAGTCACGAAAGAGCTTTCAATATTGAATCATATTTTCGCACAGGTACTGTCGTACGTTTGCCTACGTCGCATCCCGATTCCCCCACCTGCTTCTGCTCGCCCCTCTGTAAAGGCTAGTGGCTGGGCTGTCTTAGCTCTTTTCTGAAAAACATTAATTTCTGTTAGGAATTGGACGTCTACGTAATATTATACAACTGTTTAAAATAACTTAAATAAAAGGGCCTCGTTAAGTAATTGTCACGTGATTTCTCCCCTTTCTACGATCCTGCGACATAACCACTTGGACGGACAGTAAATAGCATGTATGAGTAATTTTATCTGTGCAGGTCGGGCAGAAGTGAAGATTGAATTTACATTACGTAAGGTACTCTTTTATAGAGTAGGTACAGAATTATTTCAACATGAGTTACTAGTACGAAGGACGAAACTGGTAGGCCTAATTGAAATTAGGTACAAGACGATAATATACACAAAAGAACTGATGCCTGTATCGAAATGAATGACCACCATTTTCAAAAATGTGTTTAAATATTCATATTATGACTATTTTTCATTTTAACTTCATTCTCTATATTGTACGCTAATGTGCTGTAAACAGTATAATAGGACACTGCATAATGAATACGTTTGCATGGATAACTCAGTTCGTGAGTAAAAACACTCATTGTTAATAATGTACTGTATTTTGATTAAACAAAAACCTAATGAAAATTATCAAACTCAAAATTGCGATATTTCCTAGGTTACTTAAATGGATGAACTACTTTTCTTCCCTACCATACCTAGTAAAGTGTTTTGTTTGTATTTTACGCCAGTATCATCGAACTCCAGTCGTGGAAGGGGGTAGCAAACGGTGTTTCCAGTTCTCAACCGTTAATCCAAAAGTATAGCCAGGTTAATATTTAAAATGTCAGTAAAAATAAAATGATGTCCCTATATAAAACATTCCTAAACTACCTGAAAATTTGCTAGCGTTTATAGTATGGTGTAGTGAAGATTAGATGTGAACGCTAGGAGATGTATGTGCCCATCGAACCCACCTTACTTACATACCAAATTTATCGTGCGTGAAGGAAGAAGACCGCCATATTTCTTTACTGTGATGTAATATAAGGAAGGAATTTCAGTGTCATAAACTGTGTAGAAATGCGAAGACTATGATTATTATAATTCTTAGGTTATATGTTAAGTGAATCAATGAGGAGATACTTTCATACATTTCTAATACATATTGTACGAGATTAATAGTTGAACTGTATTAAAATTTGATGTATTTTACTTATACATATTTTTCTAAAACACAAAATAGTGATTGGTTTCACTCATTGGCAGTTTGAATCCGATAGAATAGGAAAAATAAATATGTGATCGGATTAATCCCAACTTTTGAGGTGAAACGGAGCAACAATTAACTTTTTTAATTAAATTAAATTATAATTAAAAACTAAATTAAATTATGGACATATTATCCTCAAGTTTCAATTAAATTAGATACAAATTGACGTTATACTGTAACAGTTTTATATGGCAGTCATGTCAATTAATGACCATAGGAGCAAGCGCGCGCTTTAGAGCTCAGGAGAGCCTGAGCGCTTTATAGCGGAAAGGAAAGAGACAGATGAAAGATGTATATGCCGCTTGGTCGAGCTATATTCAGGGATGGCCAGCACTGATTCAATAGATAAAGGGAAGAGAACTTATTAAAACTGTATCCATGTCAATTTTTAGATTTGTCTGAGAAGTGTAAGTGCATTATAAGAATGTAAGATTTAATTTTAATGCTCATTTTTCACAAGTTTGCTTTTTTATTCAAAAGAAATATTTTCTCAACTTCTTTTATAGAAAAGTGAAATTTTCAGATATAGCCTTACAGAATGTTTTCGTAAATCTAATATACCGTAAATACTGAAGATAGTGTATTGAAATTTTTTTAAAATATTCGAATGGAAATTGTTTGTAAGGAAATTAATTAACAAAACAACTACTGTTACATCATAAGCAAAAGATACGTGCCCATGTGTTGTAAAAATGTCAGTTTATAGCTTCAGCACATTTCGAGAAAATAATTTAATATTCTGATGTTACGAAGCAAAATGCGATAAGGGTTTTGTTATGGAATATTAGTTACACTTAAAACATATACAGCACCTAGGTAACTCTGCTTTGTACTGTAATATTATTTTGATTAGTTTACTGATTACTTTTGTAAGGCTAAAGGTACCATCAATATCAATTCCAACTTATCATGTCATACTCAATCTCTTTTTTTTGGGATATCACTTTCTTTATGACTGATGTATTTCATTCATTTAATACAGTATAGTTGTACTACTATGGAATTTATGTGAATATTTCTTCTTAACTCTTTATTATGTTATTAACATTCAAGACACAACTGCAATATTAAGAAATTGGTATTAGTACTTTTATTTTACAGACAATATGTAGATAATATCAAACAGAAAGAAGCCATATAAGAAGACAAAATTTCACGTTCTGTTTGAAGTTTGTGCACCACTGTTTTCTTAATCCAACAGGCTGCTTATTCATATACACAACCCCTCCTCTTTCCATACTTAGCGCTTGATGCCCGCGCACGACGCCAAGGTCAGAAAAATGCGCTTGCTTTGACATCACTGTTATATGGTGTACTTACAAGAGACTAAAATTTCTGATCGGATTCACCCCACTTTACGGTACTCTATGAATGAATATGACGTATAATTAATGTTCAAATATAAACTTATGTAAGGACTTTGAAAATGCTCTTTTTTGTGCTAAACGTTTGTTCAATTTATTAACTTAAATAATTTTAATAAATGACAAATTTCTGACGGAGCTTCAAACTCAAATTCCTAAGAATTCATACAACTTATCGGAAATCGTAATGTCAATCAAAAAAGAAAAACCGGTAACAAGGTTAAATAAGAGACACTTAGGGCAGTAAGGAGGAGTTGGCAACTGCAACACAAATAAATAATTACACTTATTTTATGTTGGAAGTATCACACATGAAGGTTTGATTTAGAGCTCGACTTGTTGCTCCGACATAACTAAGCCTACAATGCAACAGTGGCTAATTGTAACAGTTAACGATCTCTAGAAGCACTAATTAACCGCTATCCGTAACGCCGGTAGTGAACAGGACCACAGAAATAGCACTTCAGATTGATTCTCCGTTGTTCCCATATTTACACACGGCCGTTTGATCGTAACGCACAGCGACGGGACATCGGGAATCATCGTAGGATGAGAAACAGGGTGTTAACACCGTCTACTATATACAATCACGAAGCTTGGGATGATTTTTTGCAATTCTTGCGATAGTTGCTAGCCGCTTGGAGCGCTGTGAGTACTAGGAACAATAGACTGTGCCACAGCCATCGTAATCTAATACAGGCCGTAAGGCAGACCATGTAACTCGCTTAACCCGGTCACGAAGGGCGGCGTTTCAACCATATAAATTAGTTGGAATGCGTAAACAGTAACATATGTTTCTCTAAAATGTAGTGTAATTCCATTAATAAAATTTAAAACAATGATTATGAGACACTTCAGACATAATTCACTTGGGAGTTAAGGTGTAATATTATTTATGGTGTGAAAATTACGTTGTTCGTATGTGTAATACCTGCCTTTATTTCGATTAAATATTGAGAAATTCTTGTACATTCATTTATGCACGATTCAATAATTTTCAATTGCACCGCACGGATATTTAGATATGTTGAAATTGTATGTTATGTTTACTGCACCAGTTGTCCCTTTCTGTCTAAATTTAGTGATCTTCAATACTTTACTATTCGTATGGAAATTATAGGTTATGTTTACTATATTTAACTTATATTCCTAAATTCGCAATTACACATTATATTTAAGCATAATGTTATGTATGATACCCCAGACATTCAATTTGTCTGTATTTTAATACAACAATTAAGTACTGAATTATTGTATTTATCTACTACTTAAGAGTCGAAGTAACACAATTGTACGTACACTAATTTCATAGGAGTGGTATGGTAAATGTTTTGTCTAAAATTAAGGAAGGCAGATGTGCTAAATTGAAATCACAATATAAATTATTTTTTATTAAATCTCAAAATAGCTTCAATTCTAAACTTAAAATGTTGACGCGAAGAGATTATGTTAACATGTAAAATTCTCTTCACATTAAAAAAACACAGTTTTGTAATTATTTCTGCAACATATTATGCAACAAGAAGTAAACGGAACTTATGGACACATTACACTAAATAAAGCTTAGCAATGATACGCAATAAAGTTGTAATATAATATTTCACTGAGCTCCATACACTGAAATAGAAAACCCGAACAAACATTACGGCCTGGTCTAGATCGAAAAGGCATTGACTGTGCCGTATTTCGCATTTTTGTGAAAAGCTATATAAACTGTGAAATGTTCATTATCGGTTGTAATAACTCTAAATGGCTAAAATACAAAAATTTGAATAATAATATGGGACAAGGAGACGATTGTAGTACTATAAATTGTAGAAAAATAGGTTAGAGTTAAGCTTATCCTCCTTCCGGAAGATCCAGGAAGGTGAGTATATAGAATATAATATATATTTTATGAAAATAATACATAAACCTTATGTATTTGATATTTCATTAGTGGAAGGAAGGTGTTAAGTTTTTCAAAAGAACACGATAGTAGCGATCCTGGTGGTGAGCAACTATCTATGTTTGCATATCTAGTAAGTATTGAGCTTAGTGACTGTATATGAATGGATAGCGAACCTAAAAACGAGCAAAAATTTTATGTAAATGTACAGTAAATCTCCCTTTATTTTTATTACAAATATATATAGTTCATACATGTTTCCTATTGTACCAATTTTTAAGAAGTGGGAAGGGACTGACTGTAGTAACTTTCGAGGAATATCACTTTTGTTGACGTCGTACAAAATTTTGTCCAATATTCTCAGTAAATAGATGAAATTATTGGGGTTCATCAGTGTGATTTTATGCGTAATAGATCAACTATTGATCATATTTTGGAGAAAAAATGGGAGTATAAGGGTATAGTACATCAGTTATTCATAGATTTCAAAAAGGCGCATGACTCGATTAAGAGACAAGTTTTATGTAATATTCTTATTGAATTTGGTATTCCCAAGAAACTAGTTCGATTAATTAAAATGTGTCTCAGTGAAACGTACAGCAGAGTTTGTATCCCATGCTTTTCTAATTCACTGCGGGCTAAAACAAGGAGATGCACCTTTACTTCTTAACTTCGCTCTAGAATATGCCATTAGGAAAGTTCAGGATAACAGACAGGGTTTGGAATTGAACGGGTTACATCAGCTTCTTGTCTATGCGGATGACGTAAATATCTTAGGAGGAAATTCACAAACGACTAGGGAAAACACGGAAATTTTACTTGAAGCAAGTAAACCAATAGGTTTGGAAACAAGTAAATCCCGAAAAGACAAAGTATAGCTATGATTATATCTCGTGACCAGAATGTTTTACGAAATGGAAATATAAAAGTTGCACATTCATCTTTCGAAGAGGTGGAAAAATTCAAATATCTTGGAGCAACAATAACAAATATATATCAGGGAGGAAATTAAAAGCAAATTAAATACGGGAAATGCCTGCTATTATTCGGTTGAGAGGCATTTGTCATCTAGTCTGCTGTTTAAAAATCTTAAAGTTATAATTTAAAAAACAGTAATATTACCGGAGAAAGCATGGCAGTAAGCCTAAAAATCAACACCAGCAAAGCCAAAGTATTGACAAATGACGCAGAAGGGCAGATGATCGTCAACAATGCGAACAACGAATTTGTCACGCAATACATTTACCTTGGCCAGACCATATCATTTCAGAACAGCATGGATAAAGAAATTGATAGACGAATAGCATCGGCATGGAGAAAGTTTTGGAGTCTGTCCTTCATCCTAATGAACAAGAGCCAGAAATTGCAGAACAAGAGGCAGATTTACAACAGCTGCATTGCACCTGTACTTCTATATGGGGCGCAATCCTGGTCACTCACCAAGAAACAGGCATTAAAATTAGGAAGATGCCAAAGAAGAATGGAAAGGAAAATACTCGGAATCAGCCTGAAAGACAGAATCAGAAACGAAGAAGTACGGCGACGAAGCGGCATAGAGGACGTGGCCACACTCGCTAATAGGATGAGATGGCGCTGGGGAGGACACGTGATACGAATGCAACCTACCAGATGGGCACACACGGCGACACTGTGGGATCCAAGAATTGGCTGCAGAAACCGTGGACGACCGAGAGCCAGATGGGGAGACGACTTCAAGTTGCAGCTAGAAGGACTGTGGACCAGGATAGGACGCCAAAGAACACGGTGGAAGGACGCAGTCAGCCAACTTTGAGCGGGAGCAACAACCAATGCTAGTGAAATTGTGGACAAAGAACTAGGAATGTAAATAGACCATCAGGTCGGCTCTTCTGATGGTCAAGACTTGAGCCACCCCTGCCCAAGCAGAAGGCCTTGCCCCACTGGGGATTTACGGCTTTTATTATTATTATTATTATTATTATTATTATAATTATTATTATTATTATTACCGGTTATTCTGTATAGTTGTGAAACTTGGACTCTCACTTTGAGAGAGGAACAGAGATTAAGGATGTTTGAAAATAAGGTTCTTAGGAAAATATTTGGGGTTAAGAGGGATGAAGTTACAGGAGAATGGAGAAAGTTACACAACACAGAACATTGTATTCTTCACCTGACATAATTAGGAACATAAAATCCAGACGTTTCAGATGGGCAGGGCATGTAGCACGTATGGGCGAATCCAGAAATGCATATAGAATGTTAGTTGGGAGACCGGAGGGAAAAAGATCTTTGGGGAGGCCGAGACGTAGATGGGAAGATAATATTAAAATGGATTTGAGGGAGGTGGGATATGATAGTAGAGACTGGATTAATTTTGCTCAGGATAGGGACCAATGGCGGGCTTATGTGAGGGCGGCAATGAACCTCCGGGTTCCTTAAAAGCAAGTAAGTATTATTATTATTATTATTATTGTTATTATTATTGTTATTATTATTAGTGGTAGCTCGCGATCGAGGTCCGCAGTGTTGTGCCTGCCGGTCGGCCGCCCGCCTGCCTGGCTGGCAGCTCTCGTGACCTGTTCACTGCGTCCCTCCACCAGATCAATACCAGAAAACGAGGCGACGGCTCGCGGATACAAATTTCAACAATATTGAGCGATTTATCACCTGCACCGTCCTGCATACAAACACTGCATTTCAGGCCGTCGAGGTCTACGTGGTAACGCCAATAGTAATTATGCCAAGTGTGTCCAAGTTATGCAGACCCGCAATTGCGCAGAGCACGGCGGTTTGCGGAGTTACGTCTACACTCTGCTGTTATTCTTGTTAAGAAAGTAATGGCTGTACATGATGTGAGAATTGTTTAGATCCATGCGGAGATTTTAAAGTCTGTTCCAGGAAAAATGGGATCCGAAGTAAATAAAAACAAAAATACACGATGATTGGTTATTGCCAAAGACAGCCGGTCCGGTAGTTTCATATACAGTGAAACCTCTCCTTACGGACACCCCCAAGATACGGACACTCCTCATATATGGACAGATTTTTATGTCCCAACTGAAATGATATAGAAATAATGATACATTAAACTCTCGTTTACTGACACTCTCAGATACGGACACGGACAGCTGTTTCACAGTCCTAAAGCTTGCTTTATCTCCTGATTGCGGACAAAACTTGTATTTCAAGACCTAATGGCAGATATTAATAAAACTGCTTGAGAGTGAGTGAGATGTATCGGACAACTCAGTGAGTGGTAAAGGGTCGAGTGAGTGATTAGTCTGAATTTCATATTAATAAATATTTTCCCCTCCTGGACATATCTCACTCGTGACTCTGAGTTGTTACTCGCATTTTATCGCCTAGACATAGCTGTGCAAGTTATCAATGTTTAGACTAGAGCTCCTTGCAGAGGGAAGTCTTCGTCACATTCGGTTTGTAAATATACTTTTGTTTCGATCATAGAGGAGGAAAGTGTGCAGTTTCAAACTTCATTTGTTAATATTTTGAAACAACACCACATATTATTCACTAAATCAGTTACCGGAAATGAGAAATAGGAAGTCTTTTCCTCTTCACACAAAAAAAAAAGAAATCTTATGAATGTGTAACAATATAATGTGATGATAAACTTACCTATATGTGTACGCCGTATATTATTACATGACTCGTCTGAGTGATACACACAACCTGTTCGGTAATTCTACTCTATCTTCCTCCACTTCGTCCTACAGTAATGAAACTTCATAATCTTCAAATAGGTGTTTAGTTACATCGTGCGATATAAGGCAGCACAATATGATCAAAGACACTTTCCATTGTAACTCTTATTTTGCTACGGAGAATTGGAAATTGTTGCTTCACTTGGCCGAAACATCTCTATAATCGCACGTTCTTTCGTTACCGGTATATATTTATTGTAGGCTCTTTGCTGTGGAGTGATGGTAAAGTAATAAGCCAAGGAGCAATTCTGTGGCTCCAAGGCAAAATGTGTTTGGCCTCTATGTCATTTCTTTCACTTTTCAAGAGCGAGCATGTACAGATATAATTTGAACAACCTTATAAAATCGTAGGAATCGTGTTTCATAACAATCGATTACACAAAAATATAATAGAGATATACATGTTATCTTTTGCCACAATAAAGATACCAGCAGGATGCACACATTATCGCAAAATCTCGTTTTCAACAAAAATTTAAATATCATGTCTTGCCTTGGAACCACAGAATTCCATAGTCCGTATCACCTAGAAGAAGTGCATTGGCATTATTGCCAATCATTACTCTAGAAACATCCGAATTTCTCCATATAGGCCTAATATAGAAATAATTATCCACGCTTGTGAATTCTTCCTTGACATTGCAGGTAGCTCGTACATTAAGGCTCGCAACACCTTTTTGTTTTGCTAAAATACTCATCGGCATGTTGATTTTTTTTTAATAAAAATATTGGTATAATTCACAGCTTCAATGGCGTCAGGAAATGAATACTTCCTTTTTGCATTCTGTAACTCTTGGACAGTTGTTGGAAATTGAACGCAATTAAATGCTTTTAATTTCAAAGAATCTGCAACTTCCCAGCAGTTAGAATTTGTTTTATAAAATAAAGCTATAAGGATAATGACTAGGGTACATAGGACATCATGTAAAAAGATATTCCAAAATTTAGAAATCTTTACTGTACATTGTGAGTAGGTCTACACTCTTTCACTGAGTTCACACCTGTGGAGTAATGGCTAGCGCGTCTGGCCGCGAAACCAGGTGGCCCGGGTTCGAATCTCGGTCGGGGTAAGTTACATGGTTGAGGTTTTTTCCGAGGTTTTCCCTCAACCCAAATTTGAGCAAAAGCTGAGTAACATTCGATGCTGGACCCCGGACTCATTTCACTGGCATTATCACATCTCATCTCATTCAGACGCTAAGTAACCTGAGATGTTGATACAGCGTCGTAAAATAACCTACTCCAGGGTAACTTACGTTAGTCGGCAGACTCGCTAGCTGCTGATCAGGAGCTGCACTCGGGCTTGGGTTAGATTTTTCCTTGGACTGATTACTTGGTTGAGTTTTTTTTTTCCCGAGGTTTCCCCAAACGTAAGGCAAATGCCAAATAATCTATAGCGAATCCTCGGCCTCACTTCATCTCACCAAAAAATTGTTTAAGTCTTGTTTCGTATCTTGAAGCTTTAATGCTAACACAAGTTCTATGGAATACAATGAAATGAAAAGTGACACGGTACCGTGGGAAATATCCATATCCTCTTGAACGCCCATTTGAAAACCTGGATCGCCCACAAATAGTAAGAAAATGCTCATTTTCATTTCATTATCGAGAGCTCTTCCTCTTCTGCCATTTGAATCTTGCAAGAAATTCCGCGCTAGTCACTGTACGTTCTCCTTCTTAAATTTGTGCAAATCTTTGTAACTATGTTTACAAGCTTGTCTACGATGTTTATACCTTTCCTCTGCGTTATACAACAATAACATACCTCGTCATTACGATTTTTTAACTTCACTCAACCGCTTTGAGTCACCTATTCAGTTAACTCAGAAAGTTGATAGTATAAACTCAATTATATGAGTGAGTAGTAACGTTTATTAATATAGAATAGTGACTTGTCTCTCGTCTGTTGCGTCATCGAGAGTTGTAACTCAAGGATCAAAGGTCAGTGCCAGACTGATTGAGAGATAAGTATGTTTATTAATACACATGCGAGTTAGAACTCGGAATTATCGAGTGATAAGTAACAACTCAACATTATTAATATCTCCCGTGTTACAAAAATGGAAAATTTAGTTTTGAGAACTGTACAGAAATACCTTAACATGAAATATAACATAAGGGTCTGACAGGATACCACAAGCCCAGCCGGCTACCCCTTGTTAGCTGGAAGCGGGTGGATAAACAAAGTCATAAAATTTAACCTGTCTGATGGGTCCAAAGTTTACGCGATCGTGAAATTGTATTCTACACATGATAGGGTTAGTAGGATTATTCTCTTCACTTCAATCAGTTGTGTTTCGAGAGACATGGCACCTGAACGTACAGGTTAAGTTGAAAACTGTAAATTACAGTACTGCATAACTGTAGACCTAGAATAAAATTGCATGATACAGTACTGTATTTTCCTTTTTCGGCCTTATCTACTGTAGTTCAAAGTTGTAAAGAATTTACTGTAGTTTGCTGAATTTATAATTAAAGTACAATAATACATTTCAGTTAAAGCGTGAAGAGATACATAATGCGTATTATAAATTTACTGTTAGATTGGGGAACGTCCTTCCCTGTAAAGGACACCTCCCAAATGCGGACAGCCTGTTACGTTCCTTCGATGTCCGTAAATTAGAGGTTTCACTGTATTTTAAATTATCATTGGACGAAGTATACGAGAAAGTATTGTGGTGATGATGCAAGAAAATTGATTTCGATATGTTAGCAGACATTTTAGTAGTTTTCATCATCAGTGACGAAGAAAAAGTTGGTTATGAGCAAGCCATTCCTCTGTATATAGTGATTTATTTTCATTTATTGGACGTATTTTATAACCATTCAGTATCTTCACAGTTAGTTGATCAGGAAGTAATGACCATGAAATACAATAATTAAAAAAAGTTAATAGGTCTTTATTTGAAATAAAAAACACAACATGAGACGAACTCGAAACAAACTCTATCTATTCTTTTCAATTACCTTTGTAGTTGGATATTTAACAACGCTGTATCAACTACTGCATTGATACTGTTCAAGAATTTAAATACTTGGGTAGTATAATTGACAAGGATGGTGGAGCCTTTGAGGATGTAAAGGACCGAATAAAAAATGCAAATAGTGCATTTGTCCAGTTGTACCCAATTTGGAAATCTTATATTATATCTAGATCTACAAAAATTAAAATCAATCAGTCTTATTATATGGCTGTGAGACATGGAAAACAAGTAAAATTATACAAAATAAACTGCAAACATTTGTTAATAAGTGTTTACGAAGAATTTTAAAAATCAGATGGCCAGATATAATCACAAACTCATAACTATGGAAGATAACAAATCAGAAAGAAATCACAATAGAAATCAAAAGACGAAAGTGAAATTGGATAGGGCACACAATCAGGAAAAAAGATGGAGTAGTAGAAAGAATTGCTTTGGATTGGAACCCCCAGGTAGTAGAACAAGAGGAAGGCCAAAAAATACATGGAAGAGAACAGTTTTGGATGAAATTGCTAGGGAGGGGAAAACATGGAGCGAAGTGAAGAAGTTGGCTACAAATAGGGTCCGATGGAGGCACTTTGCGAATGCCCTATGCTCCTCATGAGGAGATACAGGAGTTTGATTGATTGATTGACTGATCAACTACTGGATTATTTAGCGTCGATTGATAACGAGATGATATTTGGCGAGATGGGGCCCGGGTTTCACTTTGGATTATATGACATTCCCTTTACAGTTGAGGAAAGCTTTGAAAAAACCTAGCCTGATAATTGGCCCAAGGGGGAATCGAATCCACGACTGAGCGCAATTTCAGATAAGTAGGAAAACGCGCTGCTGTCTAAGCTACGACGGTGTGAGGCTATTTGTTTCTTACACAGAATGGAGAAAGCTGAACAGTATGTTCTCAGACTGCGAATTTTCGAAAAAAAAAAAAATGCAAAGTTATTTATACTTTTCGTTGTGAATATTTTCAGAGTCTGTAGGAACTCCTACATCCCAAAAGGCTAAGCCAGGTAATTGTAGTCTCTATTATTACCGAAGAGCAAGCTATTGTTATAGAATTAGATTCGTTGTCATACACATTTGTTTCGCTTGAATGAACCACTTTTAAATGCTAAGTTCTATAAATTACACGACCTGTTAGAAAATATAATTACAATATGCGTACAGATGTTGTATATAGGCTGCAATTATGCAAAATTAATTATATTCTTATGTATCTACATCAATTATGCAATACGAGTATATTGATGGCTAAGAAGTGATACCTCTTACCTAAAATAATTGTCATTTAGTTTAACTACATTATTATTATTATTATTATTATTATTATTATTATCATCATCATTATTATTATTATTATTACTATTATTTTATTATTATTATTATTATCATTATTATTATTATTATTTAGATTAACTACATGCTTATTTTGTTCACAATATTGGACAATTAACTAATATTTTGACCTCAAATAGAAGATTTTCCACAGCAGAAGCATATAATATATAAAAAGTTTGTTCATTTTGAGAGAAATCAATTTCTGAAACTTTTTTTTATTCACCTGCAAATTTACAGATACGAGGTGTTACAAAATAGATCTAGCCACTGTATCAAATACAAAAATAAATAATACCACTATTACATATAGTAAGACATTAAAAAATTTAGGGGTATATTTAGATTCAAATTTAAATTTTCAAAATCAAGTGACCTATATATGTAAGAAAACTTTTTTCCATATTTCATTCCCTCAGACACTTAACCAACGTTTTACCTCTCGGCCTTAAAAAGAACCTGATCCAAACTTTAGTGATACCCCACTTCGATTATTGCTATTCTCTATTCACGAATCTAAATACTACATAGACTACAGCGTGTTCACAATATCTGCGTTCGTTTCGTTCGTAACATTAGAAAATTCGATCATGTAACACCGTCACTAGAATTGTTGTCTCGGAGTCCACTTAAAGAAAGATTCTTCAACTCTCCCTTATTACTATTTAAAATCATCCACACCTCCACACCCTCTTACCTAGCATCTCGTTTTGTTTACCTTCCATGTACCTTCTCTCTATTCCTCTACACAGAACATCCTTCTACTCATCATCCTTCAGCATATCTATTCCACGCCTCTGGGACTCTCTCCCTGACCATGTCAGAGACTGTCCGGACAATATCAAAATTCAAATTTAAATTAAAAAATCACATTCTAGTTCATGGAATTGCTTTTGAACACCTATCAGGTTGCGCAACTTCGGCTTAACTCGTGACATATAGTAAATATTGTAACTATGCTGTTGTAAAATTGACAATTAATATGTAATGCATTTATTATTATTATTATTATTATTATTATTATTATTATTATTATTATTATTACTATTATTATTATCATCTCTGTTTTTCTTTCTTTTTTTTCTTGTATTAGCTCGATGAGAGCTCTATAGTGTTCTTTTGACCCTGTTGGCCCTCTATATGGCTTTAATTTAATTTGTACTACTTTCATCAGCGTCCGTATTTCTTTTTTGTATTTACATGTGCTATCTGGTAGGATGGAAGAGAAGGCCTTATGGCCTTAATCCTGTCAGATTAAATAAATTAATTAAATAAATAAAAAAATAATAACACCCTCAAGTTAATGACATTAGTTTCGGTTCACTCTATATGGGCCTACCAGCTTTCAGGAATAAAGTCTCGAAAGATAGAAACAAACGCACTCGTGAAGCAGGTTTCATCGAACAATTATAATTCGGTCATTTCGCAGTCATTTTTACGTAATTCACAGTCAATTACAGGCCTACTATTAATTTAGGAAACAACAGGAATCTGCACCACGAAATCGTAATTCCTAACCTAATTTTATTAATGAATTCTGTTTCGTTTCTAAGAGTCTCATTACACAGAACCGATGCCCCAGACAAAGTCATAACATAATTCTCTCATTCACACTGTATCGTGGATTTGATAACTATTCATTAATTTCGCTTACTTAAAAGACTCGTGCATTTGTCTAGCTCTCCGGTTGACAATCTTCATTATTTCACCTCTTCTGTCCAAAGGAACTACACAGTTCATACAACAGTAGCAATGGCCCATTCTCTGGACTTGCTACGAAGTGCGGTTGCAGACAATATGAAACGCATTGTATTTTAACAGTAATATAAAACCCAATTTATTAACATAAAACAGAATTAATTGCATATTACAATGATCAAGAATACAGTTATTAGTATTTTAACACCATTCATACAAGATGTTTGGATGATGTTGCTTATAAATTCTAGAAAGTGACAAGAGATGTAAAAATCTGCAATGCTTGGGAAAAGTGGCATAAGTCAGTTTCCACGAACTTTTTTATTAATTTATTGACAACTTACGGAACATCTGCTCGCTTGGAAAAAAGAGACATAAATATTTCTCTCATTATAATAATTCATACAGAAGAAAATCAAATCGACATAAAGCAGTGTGAAGACAGTTTCTGTCATTCTCCTGTAAAATTAACATTTTTTACTTGTGCCACTTTTTTCCGAGCACTACAGAAATAGCGTTTCATTTCTGAACCAATACAACACTATTCTCCATTACGACATACATGTCCTGAATCAACATTATCCTCAAAGGGGACTCTGAAGACGAGGTCCTACTACTTCACCATGATTTTTCTCTAGGACAGTGATCATCAACTCGTGTATGAACGGACGCGGGCAATGCTTGGCTGACGCGTGCTTACTGTACCGGGCAGAGGACCGGTTTGTGACGTTGCGTTGTAGTGAACAGAGGCGGTTCTTGCAATCCATTTAAGCAAGAGATGTGAGGAGCAGAAAACACTTCAAAACGTAGGCCACACTGAAGAAATACAACTTAGAGATGCATTATACAACTCACAGTAACGAATATGGCAGATACGAAGATGAAGAGCGTGTAGCGTTAATTAAACAATTGAAGGAAAATGAGCTGGAAGTTGTTTAAGATCACAATGTTAGTGAATCGGCTGTGCGACTCAGTTATAAAATTTCACTTGTAATAGTAAGATACAGTAGAACCCCGATTTTCCGTGACCCTATTAACCGATTGGTGGATTATCCGACTGTCTCTCTCTCACTCTTTTTTATTTTTTGCTGCAGAAAAATATGAAATACTGTATATTATATTAGTACGAATTTTTCTACAGTGTTTTTTTTTTACAAACTTTTACTCTTATACAGTATGGTCTGTTTTTCGAAGGGGCTAAATTCAATGCAAAATACCTTCCACAGGTGTCGAAGAAAAGGAATTGTGCTACGAAAAATAGTACAAGTAATGGAGTGGTTTGAGAAAATAGAAACTGTGGTTCATCTCGCATCAGAATAAGAAATAGGAATTACAACTGTGCACGATTTATTTAAAAACAAATATGAAAGTTAGAATTTATAAAACAATTATATTACCGGTTTTTCTGTATGGTTGTGAAACTTGGACTCTCACTTTGAGAGAGGAACAGAGATTAAGGGTGTTTGAGAATAAGGTTCTTACGAAAATATTTGGGACTAAGAGGGATGAAGTTAGAGGAGAATGGAGAAAGTTACAAAACGCAGAACTGGACACATTGTTTTCTTCACCTGATATACTTAGGAACATTAAATCCAGATGTTTGAGATAGGCATGTAGCACGTATGGGCGAATCCAGAAATGCATATAGAGTGCTAGTGGGGAGACCGGAGAGAAAAAGACCTTTGGGAGGCCGAGACGTAGATGGGAGGATAATATTAAAATGGATTTGAGGGAGGTGGGATATGATTGTAGAGACTGGATTAATCTTGCACAGGATAGGGACCAATGGCGGGCTTATGTGAGGGCGGCAATGAACTTGCCGGTTCCTTAAAAGTCATTTGTAAGTAAGTAAGTATGAAGTGTAATAAGTATGTAAATCTACAACATGAGACCTGTACTATTCCTGTCTTTCTACAGACAGTCGTCATAAAGGGTTTCCTTGGCCCTTAAATTAACGAACGTCTGATCCACTATCTGGCATGTTAAAAACGCAAGACCACGGAGGAAATTAGGAAACCGTATTACGCACTTAATTTATGAGAACCTTATATGGTATGGATTATTCGATTTTTTCGATTAACCGTTCACTCCACACCCTTCATTACCACGGATAAAATAGGTTCTACTGTATTAGAAAACTTTAAAGATTGAAGAATGTTTCATAAAATTACAACTGGAGAACTGTAAGAGTCTGAATCTATTAGTTTGTATCCTTCTACCGTGATGCGTCCCATTCGAGGTCTAGCCGAGAACGTTCAGGTGCAACTAGTAATTGAGGGGTTTGCCGGAAAATAGGGCATATACGTCAATATGGTGAACTGAGATATAGGCAATCTAAGATTTTAAAACGCACCTGAATAAAATGTTATACAGATAGTGAACAAAATTATACATTAAATTAAAAATCTTAGCGAGTATAAATGTTTTGTAGCATTTAGGCAATTTATATTATTAAATTTCCTTTATATTTGTACCATATAAAACTTCGGTCTATACACCCTTTATCCATATAATGATTTGCTTAGGGGATTTAATGTAGATTTCAGATTTAAATTTCACACGGAATTGAAACAAAGATACATTTTATGACATTTATTATCTACTTCTAAAGTAATTTACATTATTTCAGATATACTGAATAGACATTAAGTACGCAAAGCAAAATCTCTGAATATAACAGAAAAAGAAAATCTCAATTTTGCGTGAACATAAATAAATAAAATTTATTCTTTGTATAATCCTGATAACAATAAGCCCAAAAATCTGAATATTGTAACAAATCTCTTTATAGAACATAAAACATTTCCGTCTGAATCTAAGAGTTTCATAAGTTTGTTTACTCTTAAAGCAAGGGCAATAATGAACATAAAAAGCAGTCAAAGGAAGCAACTGGACTGACTAAATTGAACTATATACAGTATATTTGCTTAGTCTCTACCAAGAGAAAACACACACAGTACAGTATGCGGTAACGCGCAGCACTAGCTCTACTTGCACGCACGCAGCCCTGTCCTGCAGGTATGTACAGTACAATCAAAACAAAATTTCGCTACTATAATTAGCGAATTATTCACTACATTTTAAACCGTTTTCCCGAAGAAGGGCATATAGGTCTATCTGCCTTTCTTCCGACACACCCCTCAATTATTTGTCAGTCTTTCATTTGTTATTCTTTGGCAGTAGATGAAAATACTTATGTTAGCGATATACCCCAACTGGTGATTTTGTAAGAGGGCGTTATTGAAAACCTTCAGATTAAGGAGAGCTCTTACTGTATATATTGTTCTCATAAAGGATACTACTACTGGTTCCGATATTTTCCTGTAGAGGCTGTAGAAATTATTTTGGACTTCCTTGGAATAAACTTGTATCCTTCGCAACCAATGGTGTTCCTTCTATGGTTGGAAGTAAAACTGGTGTAATAAGAAGTGTAAGGGACGAAGTGAAAAGCGTTAATTTATCCCATGAAGTTGTTTCTAGTTACTGCATTATACACCAACAGAATTCATGTGCGAAACAAATAAAAACTGATGTTATGGAAGTAGCCCAGTTGGAAAAACCACCAACACAATTAAATCGAAAGATCTCACTCATCGTTAATTTAAGTTTTTTTCTTGGCGAAGGCAATAGTGAGTATGGCGATCTGTCATATTATAGTAAAGTGCGGTGACTAAGTCGTGGCAAATTATTGGGTAGGTTCTTTGAACTGAGGGAGGAAACATCATCGTTCACGGAGAAAAAAGAAAAGCCTGTATCATAAGTGAAAAATGAAAAAATGGATTTGTGAATTTGCCTTCTTAATGGAATTATCTGAATGCTTTAAATTGTTTTCTACAAGGTAAGAACAAGATTATTCCACAGTTATATGATAGAGTGAAGGCGTTTAACCCTTAGGGTCGATTTCTAAAACGATGTCTAGACCAAGGCCATGGCTTTAAACCACGTTTGGATTTATAAAGCAAAGACTTTTTAATTTTTCTGAGCCATGGCTCGAAACCATGGTCTGAAGCAGAGATCACGACTGGGGCAGGTTTAAAACCACGGCTTCATGTATACAAGATGGAGGTAGTAGATCGGCTGGATGATTATCAAAGGAAAATTTGTGTCTACAAGTATTAAATCTCCGGATTAGAGTGATGAGAGACATGAATAATCCTTTGTAACTATATAACGACGATAACTTCAGGCGAATATTTTGATTTTCAAAGGAACCAACGCAAAATTTAACGCTAAATAATAATCTGCAACAAAATGCAAGAGGTGGAAGGTTTACACCTTCTTGTTGCTTTGAGAGAAGTAAGATATAATAATACTTTATATTAATTACACCTTTATGTCTATAAGAAGATATATCTTAATTCTTAGTATTTACATTAGTTTTGGACATTTTATTTAATATTCGAAAATGACGTGGGCCTACAAGAATATGAAGCAAACGTGATTTTGTCTTCTTATTTTAAGTTTTATGCTACTGGGACTTTCCACTTATTACTAACCTATTATATGTGAAAATAGAACCATACTACATTTTACTTTCAATTTAAATTTTAATCCAGTTAATATTTAGGTTATTAATTCCTTAGAACCGAGTTTTCAGCTAGTTAATGTTGGTACTATTTATGAACAAATGATAAACTACAACAAAATGCTCGACTTGTGCTAATTATTTAATAAATTATCATTCTGGTATCTAAAAATCCGTTCCCTATTAAATACTAAGGCTCTAAGTAATACTAGTATTTTAAACGCACATAATTATATTCTGTAAAATAGTGACTGTAACAATACCTTAGTTGAGAACAAAAGAATGTGAACTACTGCAATTCAATAAAAATATTAATCCCGATGTTCATTTCTTTCTAATATCGACTGGTTACAGAAATAAAAATCGATTCTTAGCTGCGTTGCCAATTAGAAAACCCACAAACCTCGGTTTATTCTCAAGCCACGTCTCGAATTCGTTTTAGAAATCGCGTAGGCTTCAGACCTCGATCGCGGTTTAAAAGCCGTGATTTGGAAACACGATTTCGTTCGTGTTTTAGAAATCGACCCTGTAATTCGCAAAGTACCTTATAGGATACAACAGGTTAATAAGCTGTATGTTAGAATTTTAATAAAATATAAAAAAATTGGTAGGAAAATTAAAATTTTACAATACTATATTATTGTACGACATATAAAATATAGACATTGCGATAGTTGTTTTCTTTACAGTCCGACACGGTTTAATAAACTAGTGTGAGAAATGAAGTTTTGCCAATTTAAGGGTTAAAATTATTCCATTTCTAATTAAATTGTGGAAAGTTAGCTTAGCTAAAAGGATAAGTTACAGCACATTTTTCAAAATTAAGAACGATATAGGCCTACTAAGTTTCTTGACTTTGGATTTCGAAGAATATATTCACACATCATGCGATCTGTACCAGGAATTTGATTCCAGACTTAAAGACTAGGAAAAATTTTCAATTTGATTTTCAATTACTATTTGTAATTGGAACTTATTGATTTACTTTACGATAGTGAATTGAAGGACAAATATCAAAACAAGAGGAGTTTATCTGACTTTTATATGAACTTATGTGTTAGATTTCCCCGATTGTACAGACATGCATGTTCGGATCCAAATATCTGTGCGAACAGTAATTTTTTTCCTATGATGAAGATAAATAAGCCATGTTATGGAAGCCAAGTATCGGATCACAACTTAAAATGTGCTCTCAGATTATGCACTATACAAAGAATAGTTCCAAACTTTGAGAAATTGCCGAGGGAAAAGAGAATTAAACAAATCCCGAAAAATCAGTGCTAATGTCAGTGTTGAGTGAACTGAATGGAGTTAATTTCTGCATTATCATTCCTGGGGTTTTTGTGTGTTTTGTTCAACATTTTCCCTAACAGAAGCAGTTTATACATTTACAGTAATTGCCATGCATTACCCGAATAATTAACATGAAATGTGTATTACATTTCTGGAAGTAATTATAAATTTATTAACTTCTTTGTTGGAAACAGACTACAATGTTTTTAAAATTGATTAAGATAGTTTATTTAATTATTTCTATTCAGCCAGTATCTTTTATCATCAGAAAACAATCATAAACCTATGCAGTAAATTCATATTGTGGTCCCACCGCTGAACTTCTTACCTGCCCTGTTACGACTTTCCCTTGCCAAGAGGGCGAGCGGGCAAGGCTTGATGACGACACAGTGCTCTGAGTTGGGGACCACTGCTCTAGGACCTTGTGAAAGGCTTTATCTACGAAATGTCAGTGACCGACAACGTGAGGAAACGTTTAACGATAATGTTGTCTATCTGTGATGGGTAGTACCGAGATGAAACCAAGCATCTTTGAATTAGTTTCACAGCCAATGCTGCACGTTGCAATAAGCTGAAATGGCAGCATTTTTAGAACCTTCTCTGAACCAAAATTTGTATAAGTTAATGTTATATTTAATGGCTTGGTAGAAGCTTGCTTTATACCAAAAAGAAAACAGAAATTACGAGTGCGGTTTGATAAAAAGTACCCCTTAGATCTTTGCATTCAACTATGCAAACGGGCAATAAGATTTTTCTCAGGGCTAGTGAGTGAAATGACTCTTGTAAGAACATGTAGCATCATACTAGAGTGCTTTGGTAGTGGGTAGCAAAACTTTGTTATTTTGATACCTTCTATCACTTTCTGAAATTTGTGAAAAGGCACTAATTCCTGCATAAAATGTGATTCAAAGTTGCAGGATGTAAAATATTCACTGTATACACATTAATGCACTGTTAGCGATAAGTTTTAATTAAACGCAATACCAGACTATTGTAGTTTTGTCTACATATGCAATCAGACATTATCTGGTGGGTAATTTTAATACCCTCTTACACATACAATACCTCAGAGAGTGACAAATTAGACGACAAAAAATAAAATAAAAATGAGGCACAGTTCAAGTCACAAGTTGAATTATCTTCGGTAATGCGCATATTTAACTTCACTTAATTTTATTGGCGGTAAATTTTTAATATTATCACAGTCTACTATATACAGTCGCGAAGCTTGAGGTGATTTTTTGCAAATCTCGTGATAAAGCGCTCCAAGCGGTTAGCAACTAGAAACAATAGACTGTCCACGGTCGACTTTGGACTGTGTCGTATTTCCATCGAGTGCTAGCTCGTTGCGTATTTCACATTGATGCTTGTAAAATGTTCGTTATTGGTTGTAATGAAAATGTTAATGGCTAAAATACAATAATTGGAATAATAATATTTTACTAGAGACGTAGAAAAATTAAGTTTGTTTTAATAAAATTTATTGATCACGTTTTATTTCCAATTCTGGTGTGATTATTATTGCTTAACCTCATCCCACTTTGTTAAGTACGTAAGCCTACACTACAAGTACCGGTACACGTAAGTTACTCCATTAATTCATATTTCCATTATTATTGTTGTAAAGGGAAATGAAAATTAATATTTATTGGTTTCATAGTTAATTATCGCTATAATCTTGAATGAGTGAAGCGATTATAGTAAATTTCAGTTCGTTTTGCACAAACAAAAATAATATTAACCTATTTCTTGCAGGTATCTTCGAGTTTATGGTGGAATTTAATATACTTCATTAAAATAATAAATTAACTTTATGCATTTAATATTTCAATAATGGAAGGAAGGTGTTAATTTTTCCAAAAGAACACAACGAAAGTGTAACATATTTTGTCGTCTACTAGGAGAGAGATCTGCGATGATGAGGCGATAGTAGCGATCCTAGTGGTGGGCAACTACCCATGTTTGCATTTTTACTACATATTGAGCTTCGCGACTGTATATAGTACTGTGATATTATTTTATTTCCCCTAAAATCCTATTCGTATACTTCTTTGGAAAAACTTATTTATTTTTAAGTATAGAAGAAATCATAAATAATTCAGAAAAGCCATCTAGAAATGAGTGGAACTGAATTATATTTCTATAAAGTCAAGAAAAGGATGTTTATGTTATTTCTTTACATAAAAATGTATTCCATAAAAACAGTTTGCATCTAAAAATCAAACATTTTTGTTATAATGAAGTGACGATTCAGTTAAATTTACGAGACTGTGTAAAAAAGTATAAAATTAGTTTTTATACAAAATAAATTCCAAATGTATTATTCTAGTTATTCTAGGTCAAATTCATATATTTTTTATTTTTATGCTCTTTTTTTTTTAATTTTTGCAATGTGTCAAAGGTGTAGAAGTGTTCAAACGTTTCAGAACTGCATATCCGCTCTAATGCCATGGAAGACAAGGAATTTGGACTCTCTGTTTAGTCCGTTACCAAGACTTCAAGTGGTGAAGAATAGCTCTTAGTAATAGATCCAACACATAGATTCATTCCTTTTGTCTTCCATGACAATGTCTATGCGTAGTACGAAAAGGTGGGTGATTTCTGCATCTATGACAGGATTAAAAAACTCAGAACTTCCAGGCCACGTTGAATATCGTAAAACTAGACAAACTAGAAAGATTTTGTCGTGTCTAGTTGAGTAAATATCTATTTACCTTCAAAGTTGCTGTACTAAAGCGGCAAATCACGGCTTGCACTAGATCTGTTAGGTGAGGGTGTCAATGTGCACTTACCTGCAACAAAGAAACAAAAATACTATAAAATAATACATACAATAATATATTAAGAAACAACCACACTCAAGTAGGTACATAATTATAATATAATACAATATTAAGAACCTTTTTAAGAAAGTGAAACGAATTAAAAATGAGATGTTCTTTATTTCCTACATAATTTGGAACAACTGGATAATACGCACGGTAGAGCAATGTCGACAGTCGACGTTGCTCGCTGGTCACCGGGCCGTACCGAGCCGTGTCAAACAAAAGACAATCGAAATGGTGGTAGTGAAATTCGTGACTATATTCTTAAATAAATCACTCCATTAGTCACGTGCAAGGTTTATGCAGTACAACAACGATGTTTTGAATGCACCAAAAGAAAATGCATATGTAGTAAGATATTAAAGTAGGTTATGACAACGAAATAAAAGGGACAAAAGGTTTGTTTCAAGGAATATCATTTAAATAACGGAAAGTAAATTTCCGGTCAATGTTCGCCAAAGCGTTAAGTACGTAATTATGACAGCGTTGCAGTTTTGTGGTCTAGAGAAAATATGTAGTCTTTTATGAAAAAAGAAAACTTTTAGGGGTCATGAAATTATCCACCGCTTTAATTACATTATTGTTTGTCAATATTACGAAACAAAAACGGTCATAAAGACCATGACCGACTAGAAACATCGATACCGAAGAGATAAACCCATTCGTCCGTGATGAAACAAAAGAAATGCGAGAGAGATTTTAGTTCGAAATAAAATGGCTACACAATTTTGATGACCATACTGTTAGTAACTGGAGATCGCTTGTAAGATCTGTCTTAAACTTCTATGTAGAAATGTCGTCCAAATAGATTGATGGTGCAGGGAAAAATCATTGAAATAAATTAGAGTAACAGTGGTGCTTTCTCTCAGTAATGTTCAGAACGAAGGAGGTAGAGAGAAAAAGAAACAAATTTCTCCTTCTAACGACACCATAGACCAAAGTCATGTTCTTATGTTGGCAAAATTGTGTATTTAGTTAAATTTGGTCGTAACCGTAACGGCACGGTTAAAAGCTACCGTGCTAATTCTCCAGTTTAGCGCACAAATCTTTCTCAGCTATTAATCTCAAAAACTATAAACGTCAAAGTTAAGACATTCACACACATAGATCCTTAACATTAGACCTAATATTAAAATTAATATACATATATTAGTAATCAAATTGTTGAATAACTTTCTGTAAACTTCAAGTCATTCTTTGCAATGTCTAATTTAATTCTGTATGTAATGTTTTAAAAACATTTGTAATACATCAAAATTCGACCCTGATCATTTTTATCCATTTAATGACGTTCTATCAACTGCAAGATTATCGAGCGTCGGTGGAATTGGTGAAATGTGAGCTGATATTTTAGAGAGATGAGACCAAGGATTCGCTTCAGATTACCTGACATTCGCCTTACAATACTACAAGCAATTGTGGAAAAAAAAACCGAACTAAATAACCATTCCAAGTGGGATTCGAACCTCAGATCAGGAGATTAGCTTCCTACCTCTGAGATAGGCTGGTGGCTCCCCTCATCATCATCATCAGCGTCATCATTTTATATTTTATAGAGCCACAAAAATGACGAATCGATGTTTTTTCTGCACTACGATAAATAAAGGTTCAGAATGGCTTACGAGGGCAAACCTGCAAGGGATCCACGCAATTTTGCTCACATCGGCCCGTTGTGTGCGCTGTAAAAGTGTTATTTTTTTAAGTACGACGGATGACCACTGGGTGGCATTCATTAATTCGACGCTGACAGGCGGACTATATGCTTCAGCACTACATGGAAAGGTCGCAACCCCCGACGAGACCTTAGAACCCCAGGGCCCGGAACACAAGCTTCAACAACGTTTGTCATCGTCGGAAGCACATACTACCCCGAAACTTCATACCAGATTAAGTTCAATTATTTCACATTGTGGATGAAATTAAGGAAAGGTCAAGGGTGTTGGAGGAATGAAAGAGAGAAACGGGAGTACCCCAGCAAAACCCCTCTGTAATGTCTGTTCTCTCCACTGCAAATTTCATCGCAACTAGGAGCCCGTTTCACAATGTTAAACTATATATTAACCATTTATAAATCACAAAAATCTAAAAATACTTGTAAACTCTTTTTCCCACAAAAGTCATTAATAGTAAAAATTTTAGAACATTTACAAAATCATGGAAAAAAATTTACAAACGTAATAGTGAATTATGCAATATCGACAACGATAGTTTGCACGAAAAACCGCTAAGAAGTAGAACTAAAATTACCGTATTTTTACAATCATCAATAGATATCTTAAAAGTATTTATTTCAATCACTGACTTCACAGCATATGTTTAAGGTGTTAAACCTTTGCATTACATGTTTAAAAGACGTGTGAACGTTTTCGTTGGTCTACGCCAACATCATCAGATACGACGTACATTTCAGCAATATCAATAATCTCTACATTGATATTGCTGAAATGTACGTCGTATCTGATGATGTTGGCGTAGACCAACGAAAACGTTCACACGTCTTTTAAACATGTAATGCAAAGGTTTAACACCTTAAACATATGCTGTGAAGTCAGTGACTGAAATAAATACTTTTAAGATACAATACAGACTTCTCTGAAAACTATAAAAATGAACTGCAAAATATCAATAGATATGTTTATATTTTATCATAAAATATGTAAGCTGGTAAACTAATTTCAAAATATAACATACTAATGGCTTGTGCAGCAAATGCTGTAAACTAAGTTCATTAGACGTTTAAATAAATTTTTTTCTGGTTTATTTTCAATGAAAAATACCAGACATTTTGAAAGTTATTTGCTTCCATAATAATGAAGCATAATCCCTCTGAATGGTTTTTATGCCAAATACTTTTTCTTGAACCTATGTATCCTATGTATCTTGGGTTTCAACGCGAAAACGCAAGTAACAATGTCAGGACGATCAGTTCCGCAGAACATGCCTCTTTTTCTATTAAAATTTTCCTTTGCCATTTCCATCCTACTTTTGACTTCCTGGCTGCAGCTCATGTTACTGCTTATAGTTCACCCCAAGTATTTGAAGCTGTTCACTTGCTCTACTGCCTCATTTAGAATTCGAAAGTTTACCTTCTTTGTTTCTCTTGCGACAACCATAGTCTTTGTCTTGTTTGCATTTATCTTCATCCCATACTGCTTACAGCTGTCATTTAGCTTCAGTAGCATATCCCTTAGTATCGTCTCCTCTTCTGCTAACAACGCCATATCATCAGCAAATCGTATGCACTTTATTCTTCTTTCTCCTACTTTTACCCTTCCCATGTTCTGAAAATAGTGTTTCACCAAATCCTCCAAGTAGATATTGAATAGGATAGATGATAAAGGGCACTTGTCGTACTTCTCTCCCTATTTCACTTCCTTCTGACATTTCTTCTCTTATCCTGACTTTGACTCGTTGTTTCATATAAAGAGTTACTGAACAGTCTACCGTCTTTCCAATTCACACTTATTTTCTTCAGTACGTCCATCAGTTTGTTCCAATACACTCTGCCAAACGCCTTTTCTATGTCCACAAATACTATATACACTTCTTTATTCTTCTCTAGGTATCTTTCGCCAATTATTCGAAACAGTCCAATTGGATCTCTGGTATCTTTTCTTTTTCTGAAGCCAAACTGCTCTTCTTCCAACTGTTCTTCCATCTTAGAATATGAACGTCGATTCAGTATTCGCAAAAAGAATTTCGCCGAGTGCTATATCAGACTGATAGTCCCGAACTCCTTACATGCCTTGGCATTATTTTTCTTCGGTATTGGAAGCAACACCGTGTCTGTAAAATCTTCAGCCCATTCGCCTTTCTCATATATTTCGTTGCATAATGACAGACTTTCCTTCTTGTCTTCACCCAAGCATTTCACTAACTCAATGGGGATTCCATCAACTCCTGTTGCTTTCTCATTCTTCATTTCTCTAAGGTCTAGTTCAACTTCTTCTCTTAAAATAGAAAATCCTTTTTTGTCTTCTGATACTGTTGCTTCGTCTTCTATGGCTAACTTATCTGGACGATTCCCTGTCCTGTTATTTCATTACCGATGTCGTCCTCTATCAACCACATGGATTTTTTGTTCTTATTTGTGAAGTCTAAACATTTAACTTCGCGGTACAATAAATCATATCTTCCTTTTCTCTCTAGATCCTCTACTTCTTTACATTCCTCTTTCATCCAGTCTTCCTTCGCCTTATCAGTTTCTCTTCTTAGTTCGTTGTTCAGTTCCCTGTAGTTTCTTCTACCTTCTTCCGTGTTGATGTTTTTCCATTTTCTTCTTTCCTCCATTTTCTCCAACATTTTCCCTGTGACCCAAAGCTTCTTCGTTTCCCATTTCTGCTGTGTATCCTATTGTTTATTCTGCTGTTTTCTGTATACTACAGCTTTTTAGATGAGTCCAGTACTCATTACTATTTTCTGTGTGGATTGTAATGTAGCGGCTTTCTCTTGAAAATTTGAATTCTTTCCTCTTCATTCTTTAGTTTTTCCATGTCAAATATCTTCGTCACCTGTCTTCCTCTTATTTTCTTCAGACGAATATCTACTTTGCCTATGAGCAGAACATGATCTTAGTTAATATCCGCTCTTGATAAAGTCTTTGTATTTTTTAAGTAATTTCGGGATCTTTCCTGTACCAGTATATAGTCTATTTGATATCTGCTTTCGTCCATTGGGCATGTCCAGGGAGTCAGTAAAACTCTGATTAATAACATTATAATTATTGTTTGGTTTCACTCTTAATGAAGTCCAGTTACTCATTAAATTAATTTAATAAATATGTAATTACTTCCTTCAGTCTATGCATAATTTGTTGCCCTTACAAACTTTACAGACCTTCAGCCTGTCTCTCTCAACAACAAAATAATTCCTTTCAGTGCTACTGTAAAAAACCTCGGCATCTATTTCGACTCTAATATGAACTGGAATACGCAAATCAAGATATATCTGTAGAAAAGTTTTCTCTATCTTACATTCTTTGAAACGCCTGAAAAATTTCCTTCCTACTAAACTCAAACAAATTCTAGTACAGGCCCTTGTAATGCCTCACTTTGACTATTGTGATGTTTTATATAGCGACCTAAGTGCTGAACTTTCTCAAAAACTTCAACGTGTACATAATGTCTGCGTCCGATTTATTTTCAATATCCGCCGACATGATCATATACCGAAATATTTTCTACGACTCTCCTGGCTCCGCTTGCAAGATCGATGTTTAGTACATTCTCTTTGCCTGCTATATCGAATTATACATGATTCAACACCCAACTACCTTGCCTCTCGGTTTACTCACCTAGCTTCACATCATAATCGTAATACACATTCACAGCACAATCTGTTGCTATCAATACCACGCCATCAGACATCTCTGTACTCAAGTTCTTTCTCAATAGCCATGGTCCGCTCCTGGAATTCGCTGCCGCTGGAAATCAGGGGTAGTCTTAGTTCTCAGTTGTTTAAAATTAGGTTGTTTAGAAATATTTTAAATGCACAGAATTAGTTTTTTTAGGTACAATTTTTATTTGTAATTATTATTATTACTATTATTACAATTATTATTATTATTATTATTATTATTATTATTATTATTATTATTATTATTATTTTACACAGTCATTACAATATTTTTCCATTAACACTTATATCTAGGTAATTGTCATTGTCTCAATGTAACCAGTGCTGTGCTGATCATACTAATTCTACTATTCCTTTAGTTGTGAGATTATACTCATATGTATTAATTTTATTTAAGTTAATACTGTATACTAGAATGTATTTTCCTGTTTGTGATTATGTATTCAGTCTCTTTTTTTTATTATATACTTTTTATTATTGTTATTTTAAAGTTAATACTGATTGAGTATATGTATTCAATCTCCCTTTTTTATTTAATTATGTTTATTATGATTTTTAAGTTAATATTTGTATACCGTTATGTATTTTTCTGTATGTGATTTGATCCTGGTTGAGTGGAAGAGAAGGCCTGATGGCCTTAACTCTGCCAAGGAAAATAAAACTATTATTATTATTATTATTATTATTATTATTATTATTATTAAAAACAGTTGTTCAAAATGTACTAGCTTTACAAGTAATATTTACACATTTATAAAATTAGGGGAGAGTCGGGTAGTATCGGACATCGGGTAATATCGGACAGTGAGTTTCTTTCATCTACCACACGATGATAGTACCTGATTCACATGGTTACGTTTCTGTGAAGTCGCATAGAGAAACGTAACCATGTCATTCAGGTACTACCATATGATGGTAGATGAAAGAAACGCACTGTCCGATATTACCCGATGTCCGATACTACCTGACTCTCCCCTACTCCTTTAATGTGAAAAAAAAATACTCGTAAAGTATGAAAGATTTAATCTGTAAAGAATTGATTCTTTATAAAGTTCACCTTCACAAACTCAGATTGTGAGAAAGAAGTTTGCGATTTACATAAATTGTAAACATTGTGAAACAGACACCCCAGGCCGCGGAACGAACCCAAGTCCCTAAATAGAAGACCAGCATGCTATTGTTGAGCCACAGAAGCGGTTATAACTATTATTAAATTAATAAAATCTAAATTGAAAAAAAATGTTGTCTCATTTGCTCTCTCTCAACTTCGTGATTGTTTTTTTCCAACATTAGGTTCTTTGGTCATGTTGGTGGCATGGCGCAAGACCACCACGCAATATACGAGTAACAGGAGAAACGCAAGACAGATACACACCCAGTCCCTAGGGAAGGAAAATCAATCTCCAATTTACTTCCAGGAATAGAATATGTTTCAGCAGAATTTGTGCCGGAATGTATCACAGCAGTGGACACAAACCTGCATAACAGATAAAGTAACGAACATTTTAAAATTAGATTCAATGTCGACATCTGAATCAATTACCGCACGAAGAAGTACGAGTATGTCAAGAGAATAGTAATATGCGTTACAAGAACGGTATGTTGTAGTTTTCATGTTCGAGGAAAAGTTTGAAAAAGCGAAACGTAGTTGAGCTTTTTTAATTTCCGAGAATTGAAAGAAAACATACCGCTCGTGTATCGTACATTATTTTGTGCGAAGATCGTTTATTACATACCTGAAAGACGAATTTTTAATTAGTTGCAATGAAATCTCCACCTTGGTTTCTGTTCAATGACGGCAAATTTGGAAAACAGAAATATCTATCTTCAACATTGTTGCTTTAAAATGTTTTCTGTGTTTACTAAACTCCAGCAGGCCGCCATATACGTCTGTCTTTTTTTTCCCCCCAGTCTATAAATGCGAACTTAAAACAAACGGTAAGGTTATGTAATGATTTATTTTTCATTTTAATATTTTAACAATATTATTTATATAACATATTGCAGTAATAACATCGGCATCTTGAATCTTATTGATTTTTTCACGACTTCCTTAATGTTACTTGCATCAAGAATGCAGTAACTTTAGTGGAATTGTAGAGTTTACTTAATTTTTGCAAATATTTAAAAACAATAATTAACAGTGCAATTTAGGTGAAATTGCAGTGGTAAGTTTCCAATTTATAATTATTACTATATTGAACGTCTCTAAAAATAATATGTTAAAAGCCTAAAGCAGTAAAACAAATATGTCACTTAAGCGGTAAGAAGAGGGAAAGTGTTATGTGTGTTAGGTTGGGAATACTGAATGTGGAATTTTAGACTTACCGCCGATTCGTATTGTGCGGAAACCAAGCAAATACGCACGATCTCGCACAAAGGTAATTTACATATCCATTACTATTATTCTGTCTCATAATTCTTCTTGCTTTCTATTTTCATTCGTCTGTTTCATAGCTTTACCAACAACCACAAATGTTTTTAAAACTAGGTTAAGAACTTCACTAATATATAGTACTATAAATGCTCGCTATTTGTTAGCTTTATAGTGAAAGTGAGTGAGTTATTGTGAGTAGGCCAGTGCTGCTCATCGGAGTGACTACTACCGCGGAGGAATCGGAGATTACGAATAAAGCTCTCCACCGGTGATCTCCGATACTACCGTAGGTGGAACAGGGGACATACGGAGGGATGCGGTGGTTCGGAGAGAAGCGACAGTTAGCTCAAGGACGACCGACGCGTACGGATTGACTGTAGTTGTGAGTGGAATAAAATAGCACCAAATCGGATATCCGTCGCATGGAAATTCTTTAATTTAGTTGAAGGTAATAATAAAGTTGCACACTGTAAACTTTGTGGGCGAATTTACTCTAAGGTGGTGGAACTTCGAATTTGTTGGACCATTTGAAGCGATCGCAAAATCGCGAACTCGATGAAAACAATTACGCACAAAGTTTGATACGATTTATTTTTAAATTGTTTTAGTGCTATTGTTCCCAAAGGCTCACAGTCTAGGAAAGTCTTGAAATTTCTCTAAAACTTAACTTTCGAGGCAATAAAAAACATATGAAATATTTACAAGACGACTTGAGTTATACTTTGTTGTTTAGACAACTTGAGTTATATTTTACTGTTTGGATTAAACTACTTCTGAATGAAACTCTAGAAACATGTGGTAATAATATAATTACAATTATTCTTAAGTTGATATCCGCTTATATTATTATTACAGAGAAAGAGTGCCGCGTTTTAAAAGAGGCAGTTCAAATGCTGACATCCTTTAACACAATAATCACAATCCTGTCCGGTGAAGAATCTGAATAAATTATGTTGGACAGTAAACTTTAACCCATTGATACTCCACGTTTCTTTTGTTCCATTCTGAAGCTTCCTTAATATATTTTACGTTAAACTAAACCGATTGGAATAATAACTGACAAACCCTGTTTACGATTAAACGAGGGTTTCTGGGAGAATTAAAGTATAAATGTTTACATTACATCCCGAAAAGCTTTACTTCTGCGTTAGTTTTGCAGTTAGATTGAATGTTATTAATTTGATCAATGACATAAAACTAATACGTCTTTCCACATATACTAAACAATAATTATAATGTTATTAATCAGAGTTTTACTGACTCCATGGACATGCCCAATGGACGAAAGCAGATATCAAATAGACTATGTACTGGTACAGGAAAGATCCCGAAATTACTTAAAAAATACAAAGACTTTATCAAGAGCGGATATTAACTAAGATCATGTTCTGCTCATAGGCAAAGTAGATATTCGTCTGAAGAAAATAAGAGGAAGACAGGTGACGAAGATATTTGACATGGAAAAACTAAAGAATGAAGAGGAAAGAATTCAAATTTTCAAGAGAAAGCCGCTACATTACAATCCACACAGAAAATAGTAATGAGTACTGGACTCATCTAAAAAGCTGTAGTATACAGAAAACAGCAGAATAAACAATAGGATACACAGCAGAAATGGGAAACGAAGAAGCTTTGGGTCGCAGGGAAAATGTTGGAGAAAATGGAGGAAAGAAGAAAATGGAAAAACATCAACACGGAAGAAGGTAGAAGAAACTACAGGGAACTGAACAACGAACTAAGAAGAGAAACTGATAAGGCGAAGGAAGACTGGATGAAAGAGGAATGTAAAGAAGTAGAGGATCTAGAGAGAAAAGGAAGATATGATTTATTGTACCGCGAAGTTAAATGTTTAGACTTCACAAATAAGAACAAAAAATCCATGTGGTTGATAGAGGACGACATCGGTAATGAAATAACAGGACAGGGAATCGTCCAGATAAGTTAGCCATAGAAAAAGAAGCAACAGTATCAGAAGACAAAAAAGGATTTTCTATTTTAAGAGAAGAAGTTGAACTAGACCTTAGAGAAATGAAGAATGGGAAAGCAACAGGAGTTGATGGAATCCCCATTGAGTTAGTGAAATGCTTGGGTGAAGACAAGAAGGAAATTCTGTCATTATGCAACGAAATATATGAGAAAGGCGAATGGGCTGAAGATTTTACAGACACGGTGTTGCTTCCAATACCGAAGAAAAATAATGCCAAGGCATGTAAGGAGTTCGGGACTATCAGTCTGATATAGCACTCGGCGAAATTCTTTTGCGAATACTGAATCGACGTTCATATTCTAAGATGGAAGAACAGTTGGAAGAAGAGCAGTTTGGCTTCAGAAAAAGAGTAGCACTTCAAGCAACACAAAAAATAGCCGAAGAAAGAGAAAGAGATTAGCATAAAAGAGAGAATATACAACAACAAATTACAACTTATTTTAAAAGATACGCGGACGTCAGCGGACTCGAATCACTACCTGATCCGATTAAAGGAATGCTCAGCGGAAAGTGTATGTCTGCGCCACAGAACATATACAACCTGCCCGGCATCAATCGGAGGTAACCGGAGGTCTCCGATTGAAAGCGCGCAAACAACCGCTCCGGAGAAAACCTAATCATAAGCAGCACTAGAGTAGGCCTACGGTGAGTGCAGCAGTAAAAGTGTAGTGAGATACAATGTGTGTGCAGTGTGTTGCAGTGTAAGTGTAGTGAGCTACAGAGCCAGTTACGTCAGTTATAGTGTCCGAGTAATGAGTTAGATGTACAGTGAAAGTGAGTTATAATGCGCAATGCGCAGCGTGTAGCAGTGTAAGTGTAGCAAGTATTGATTACAGAATTTACACGGAATGTTGTAAATGTTGGTAGTGCAGAGTGTATAAGAATAGTATAACATGTCTCTCTGTAGGCTTAAGGCCCATTCACAATGAAAATTAAACATAACCGTAACATAAATACAGAAGTTTGCGCCCAGGCTACCAAATGGTATCATTCACAATGATTCACATAAACACTGACATTAACATTACCGTAAGACGTTAACATGGAAGTTTGCATGGCTAAGAAGTTCATTAATTCATGTAAATTACGCTATGTAAAGATTCATCTTTATGGACGAGGAAAGCTTATTAAAGACAATTCGCTTTGGTTGTCTATAGTTGAGTTTCTGAGATTTCCGAAAAGTCTAACAACCAGTTTAATTAAAAAAAAATGTCACAAAAAGGACAACTCGGGCAACGCAGGGTGCTTTCAGCTAGTATATACAGGGTGTTTCAAAAATACTGGGCATAATTTCAAGTATGTATTTCCCACATGTAGATAATCAAAATAGTTCATTACAACATGTGTCCGGAAATGCTTCATTTCCGAGTTATGGCCTTCACAACATTGAAATTCACCGGAACGTTTTTCTTTCCGCAGGTCGTTGTCATTAGAGAAGATGTTCAAAATGTCCACCTCCTGCTTGAATACAGACCTCACATCGATGTCTCATTGACAGAACCTAACTCGTGCAGGGTAATCTGCTGGTGACAGGGCCTGTACACGTTGCAAATGATAAGGATACAATTGATACTCTTTCAACAGTCTCCAGACAGTCGTATGAGGAACATTGACTTGCAACGCTACCCTTCGTGTGCTGATAGAAGGAGTCATGTTCACAGCCTCCAGAATCTCCTCCTGTACTTCTGGAGTTGTAGATCTTCCCAAACCAGGAGAGTTAAATTTTCCATACTCGCACAGACGGTAATGGAGACGTACAAATGTCTTCCGATCTGGACATTGTCGCTGTGGGTACCTCTCCTGATACTAACGACGAGCCAGCGCAGCATTGCCGTCCGCCTTACCGTACATGAAGTGTATCTCTGCCAGCTCTTGATTTGAATACATGTCGCACAGTCTAACGCCTACACAACACTGAATGTAACCTTCGCCTCGGAATGAACTGTCAGAGTGCCCTCTTAATGTCTCCTTTGACGGCAACGACCTGCGGAAAGAAAAACGTTCCGGTGAATTTCAATGTTGTGAAGGCCATAACTCGGAAATAAAGCATTTCCGGACACATGTTGTAATGAAATATTTTGATTGTCTACATGTGGGAAATACATACCTGAAATTATGCCCCGTATTTTTTAAACATCCTGTATATACATTGCCCACACAACTTTTAGAATAATCCATTGTGATCATTTTGATGTCAGAAATTTTAGCCTATCATAAAAATTATGGTAGATATTAAGTTCCAAGCAAACCACTGTACTACACTACGAGGGGGATTAACAGACCTCCAAAATGTTTCTGAAAATTTTGATCCTGTGTAAATGTAGCATTTAAAGCACAGATTATGTTACCAACAAAATATTGTTTAATCATGCTGACAAGGAAAAAAGTTTTATAACTGGGATGTTACAGGATTAGGCCTACTATTTGGAGCGAGGGGTTGTTTGCCAAAATTTACATGTAATATCCTTAAATCCTTTAAAATTCCCTTTTATGAGGTCAGAAGATTGTAATGGGAATTCTGAAGACCTCTCTTCAAATTCTACACTATCATTTATATTTTAACACATAAGTTTTTGTTTTAATGTACAAAACGAATCATTATTTTACTCGTTTCATTTCCCTTTATCTTTTTATGTTTTTAATTCCGGATCCCAGTGGTCAACCTCACTTGAGGATGGACGATTTTAAATAAATCTTTGTAGGTATCTTCTTCCCTTAACCCTTAAATTGGCAAACCTTCATTTCTCACACTGGTTTATTAAACCGTGTCGGTCTGTAAAGAAAACAACTATCGCAATGTCCATATTTTATATGTTGTGCAATATTATACACCTTTTCCAGTTGTATTTCAGAAAATATCAATTGTATTTCATAAAATGTCAAATGTATTTCAGATTAGTCAATTGTATTTCAGGTGGTATCAAATGTATTTTAGATTTGTCAATTGTATTTCAGATAGCATCAACTGTATTTCAGAAAATAAGTAATGCATTTAAGATTACATAGTCACTTTTATATCACAAAATAAATGTAGGCCTACTTGAGATTTTAACATATATTTAAAAATGGAGAATGGATTTAAAAATCCTCAACTTTATTGCATTTTAGCGTCCAACAGGCATATTCACCATAGCTAAAGCTGCAGCTTGATTAATTGTACTGTGTTGTACTACACGAACACAATCGCCACCAACAATATTATGTGTGTTGCTTCATCAATTTTACTCGATACAGTAGGTAAATTAGCCTACAACACCAGGAGCTATGACGTCAGGAATTCCAAGATGGGTTTTTACGTACGTCTTCACTTTACACCAAATGATCTCGATTGGATTTAACATTGGAGAATAAGGTGCCAACCATAACTTCTGAAATATAAATGATAGTTTCTGAAATACAATTGATGTTTTCTGAAATATAATTGATACTATCTGAAATTGAATAGATTAATCTGAAATACAAATGATAAATCTGAAATACAAATGACAAATCTGAAATACAAATGACAAATCTGAAATACAAATGACAAATCTCAAATACAAATGACAAATCTGAAATACAAATGACAAACCTGAAATACAATTGATATTTTCTGACATACAACTGGCAAAGTTGTAGTATTGTGAAATTTTAATTTTCCTACCAATTTTTTTCCACTGTTCTATTAAAATTATACAGGGACATCATTTTATTTTTACTTGCATTTTTATTGTACCTGCATTTCTGAATGTACTTCACTCCCACCCCTTCACTAATGTCCTTGCTCCCGTCAGACACACAAACTTACGGCAGCTGTTGCATTCAAAGTCTTCAAGCAGTGAAGTAAACACTGCAGTGTATAGTGTGTTTCAGAAATATGGTTGCGTTTTCTACAGAAGAAAGAACCTATATTAATAATATCGTACTAAAAAATTATATTCAAGAAACGATAAATTCAATTTCAGAGAATATGCTTCAAAATGTTTTTAATAATAAGCGTAAACAATTGAAGCCTGCATTTTAATGAATGGCAACCATTTTCAGCAACTTGTTTAAAAATTCAGATTAGCTTATTTTGAATTGAGGTGGCTACAAGCAAAGGAATGCTAGTGACATTTGTAATAATATGAGTTAAGTGCATCAGTGTAAGCAAAAGTATCTAAAATTTTAGTGGCAAAGGGATATTTTAATCTCATCACACATTAAAATTTAAATAAAAATTTCACCGATTTTACGAAAGCTTAAATATTTAAACCCCAATTTCTCAAAAGTAAATTAAGTGCACTTACAGCCCTTTACTTATGACCCCCTCAATTTAAATGCACTCTCTATATTGTATGTTAACATCAATAATTAATATGCTAAATAAAGTAACCATTACATAATGAACATAGCCGCCTGAAAAGTTGAGGTTTTGAAAAAAATGTTACTACTCTACTGTATTTTGATAAATTCCATAACAGTGATGATCAAACTGAAAATCGTAATATCGTATTTCCCTACAACATAAATGGATACACTACTTTTCTCTCCTCCTATATCTAGTAAAATGATTTGTTTACATATTGCACTAGCAACATCAAACTCCTGTAATGGAAGGGGACAACAGTGTTTCCGAGTATAGCCAGGTTAATGTTAAAAATGTTGGTAAAAATAAAGTGATGTCCCTGTAGCATATAGCCTATCAACCTATTATATCCTAGAGGATACATTGCCAATTTAAGGGTTAACTGTAAGCTGTCACACCTTGGCTCCAGCAAGGACATGCATTGCTAAATACAAGACGGGACAATAGTGTCATACCACAAGATAGACAGCAACGTGCTAATAACCATCCTTTGTAGACCGCATCATTTGGACCATTAAACATATAACCCCTAGAAGCAGAGATGGGAGAATGGCCTTATGGGCGAATTTTTAGCTCCGGAGATAGGCCTATCACAAAAATGATAAGCGACGATAAAGTTCCTAGATCACACAAACCTCTCCCCGAACACCACAGAGCGAATCCCAGGCAGTCACGTCCGGCATGATATGTGGAATTCCATAGATACAAACGAGGGATGCAGCAAACGTCGACATCAATGGTCCCTATTCCAGGAACGGAAATCAGCATTCCCCCCAGTATTACGAATAAACCTCATCCTTCCAAAAAAAATTCAATTTGTATATTTCTATTTTCGTACAATATTCCCGTCAAGAGACATAATCATATACTTTGTCTTTTCGGGATTTACTTCCAAACCTATCTCTTTACTTGCTTCAAGTTAAATTCCCGTATTTTCCCTAATCGTTTATGGATTTTCTCCTATCATATTCACGTCATCCGCATAGACAAGCAGCTGATGTAACCCGTTCAATTCCAAACCCTCTGTGTTATCCTGGACTTTCCTAATGGCATACTCTAGAGCAGCGTTTCTCAAACTTTTCTATCCACGGAACCCCTTTAAACCCAAAATAAAACTCTGGAACCCAATGAACCCAGTGAATATTCGTGAAGAGAGGTTGTGTTTCTTTTTCCGCCTTCATCAGACTCACGTTTAGGGATAGTTGAAATTGTAGTGGCACACTTGGATATTGATTGTTTTAATGATCCTGTTTTAAGCCACTGATCCATGATTCAGTGTCACTCTGCATTAAAAAAAATGTAGACTGAGGATCGGTATCACTCTGTATTAAAAATAGGATGACGTACTGTAGCTCGCAATGATTGGTCTCGCCCTCTATTTACAAATTTTGAAGAAGGGATGATAAAAATAGCACAATTTTTCTTTAAAATATTTGACTTTTTTTCTGATATTATTAAATAAACTTTGAGACACAAAATTAACACATAATTCACCTTGAACTTCAAAACAATTGTCTTTCCTCTCCAAAAGAAGTTTCCTGTGCATTCTTGAAGGAACATCAAAACAACTCTGCGAAATATCCTTCACAGAATTTTCAATTAATTTCATATACAATTTACACCTGTGCATTATTGTTGGAAAATGTGTTAGCTGCAGACACTTAGGTTACTTCAAGCGCACCTATTATTATTTCAACAATGTGCATTAGTGATCGGATTGCCGTAAACGGTATCCATTGTTGTCCTGATAATTGCCAATAGAATAAACAATTATAGTTCTGTTCTTATTATTTTTCATGTTTTTATAACATTATATTTTAAAGATTAAAAAGTAAATAATTTCACATCAGGAATTGGCGGAACCCCTAAGAGTTGCTTACGGAACTTCGGGGTTCCGGGGAACACACTTTGAGAAACGCTGCTCTAGAGCAAAGTTAAAAAGTAAAGGTGATAGTGCATCTCCTTGCTTTAGCCCACAGTGAATTGGAAAAGCATCAGATAGAAACTGGCCTATACGGACTCTGCTGTACGTTTCACTGAGACACATTTTAATTATTAATCGAACTAGTTTCTTGGGAATACTAAATTCAATAAGAATATCATATAAAACTTCTCTCTTAACCGAGTCATATGCCTTTTTGAAATCTATGAATAACTGATGCACTGTACCCGTATACTCCCATTCTACTAGATACTTTATGCTCGACCATGCCGAAACGTAGTAATTATACACCTGGTAGCAGACCTTTAATGCATGTCATTAAAGTACACCTACTCATTAAAGGTCAGGTCTTTCTGCCAATGACGACTAAGGTTACAACTGTTCAGCCTATGACAGGTCAGCTTTCTACCGTTCTGTCAGATTTCTACCGTTATAAAACCTCAAGTATCGATTATTCTCGGATATGCAATCGAAAGAGAATTAGCGAAAAGTCACGGAGGCTGGAAATCCAATACTGTCGCAGAAGGTTATGTTCTGTTACTATAATAATTAGCGTTAATTGTAAATAATATTCAAATAAATTCAATTTGTCATCTCGTTTTTCAATGTCTAATTTAATTTCAATGTTATCTCTGTAGGTTCTTATGGCCTAGCAAGGTCAATGTGGATATCTGTTCCTCGGAAAAAATCAATACTTTCGCGTCTGCGCACATCTCACAACATACGGAACATTGCTGAAGGGCAGATACAATTAAATTAATAATATCAAGTTAGAAATATGGTCCAGCATAAAAAGTCGTATGAAACTCGCCTATAATAGTAATTAAGAAGCTCGTATGAAAATTATGAAACTCGCTTGCGCTCGTTTCGTAAATATCCATACTCACTTCTTAATTACCTTCATTATAGGCTCGTTGCATAATGTACTAATCTAGAATTATATTTTATTTAATAATCGAATATTATTGAAAGCTCTACAGTTCTTCTTAGGGGGGATAGTTCACGTAAGAAGTTCTTGCAACTTAACATTAGATATGTACACAATGCGGGTCTCCCTGTGCTATGGGTTAGCACGACAGCAATGGAAAACCACAAAGGCGACAATGGAGTCCTGCTAAACCGAGAAATCTAACTCGTAGGGCTGTTGCAGGATGTGTGCAGGGCGTCCGTAGTACAGTGTACTGCGGGTGTGGATCAATAGCAAGCCGGTCTTGCCAGGCAAGCGCAGCAGCCCCTGGCCAGGCACGCAACCTGCCTGCCAGCTGCCCGCCCGCCCGCCTAAGATTTCGTCTCGGCTCAGCTCTGCTTAGATGAGCAGGTCCTCAGCTAACGACTCATTTAAACTTCGTAGACTATTAACAGTTCGGGAAGTGTCCACACGGCGATGATGAAACAACGGCGGAATAATAAACAACAGGCCATTAAGTAACACGTTCACTTATTATGCGTATTACGCATTTTAATAATCAATGTCACGAAAATGACACTTTCTTACCTATACGTTTTGCGTGTTTCACAACAATTCAGTTTTTTAACACGTTTCCGATAGCATTGCTGTTCAGCTTCTACGTATTTTCTTAAACAATTATTGAGAGCATACAGAACAATAAAAAAAAATGACTACGCACTCAAATAAGATCATAACTTTTATCTCTGAATTCAACAAATGACAGTTTTATAACTAAGGACAGGATTTTTATGTAATTACATATTATATTCCTTTCAACATAACTTACTTACTTACTTGCTTTTAAGGAACCCGGAGGTTCATTGCCGCCCTCACATAAGCCCGCCATTGGTCCCTATTCAGAGCAAGATTAATCCAGTCCCTACCATCATATCCCACCTCCCTCAAATCCGTTTTAGTATTATCATCCCATCTTCGTCTCGGCCTTCCCAAAGTTATTTTCCCCTCTGGCCTCCCAACTAACACTCTATATACATTTCTGGATTCGCCCATACGTGCTACATGCCCAGCCCATCTCAAACGTCTGGATTTAATGTTCCTAATTATGTCAGGTAAAGGATTTCCATTCAACCTAACCGTATATAAATAACAAATCTTAGCGAATCTTGTAATTACCAATAATATATTAAAATTTGATACTACATATCTTTACATATTTACCCCGCATTACATATTATGGCTTGATATTACATAAATCTACATATTTTGGGATTTTATTCATTTTTACTTCTTTGAAAGGAAAAAAAAAAACTTTTCCTGGAGAGGTTTACAATTTAAAATACACATATTTAAAAAGAATTTTTACCTACCCAAGAAAGGCTATATTTCGGGACTAAACATAACGTCCTTTGTTCTAGGAAGGTTGCCTTCATGCGGTGGAGTGGGACGAGGACGACATGATTTGTCTTGAACTATAATTGTTCTGCACACGTCTTAACAAGCCGTTCCCATGCAATTTGCAACCTTACCCACCCTCTTCCTAATCCTTCCAGGGAAAACCCGTGTCAAGTCTGACATGAGACTTTCAGGTTATTGCTTGACCTCTTTATTTTTAATTCAGTAGATCTATACGGAAATGGCATTTTTCGAACAATTAGAAAGTATGGTTCTCGGCTGGAATAATCCTACCCTTCTGAATGAGACAGGAACGTCACTTTTCAAACAACAGTTTGTAAATGCCTATAGTTTGAGGTTTTAGTAGGTACTGTAGGCCTACTTGTTTCTTACAGGGAGCAGCTAAAATGCATGTGTCCCACATCTCCTCTTATTTTCTCCTAATCCAGTAAAGCGAAACAGTGCTTGCAGTACTGTTGTGTCATTCAATCAGTTCTCTAGTTTTAGTACTTAGTGCAAGTGAGTTTATCTACTCTTTTAACTAAATAAAATGGCCGCTGTATCTTCAACCCTAGCGACAAAAATAAAATCATGGATTGCAATGGACGAAGCTTTCACTACAGATGGAAAAATAGTAATGTGTCAAGTGTGCGGTAAAAAAGTCGGGTGCTCTATGAAATCACAACTGGAGAGCCTTACCTATCCTATACCTGCCAGATATTGATATTAAATATTTTCATGATTTTACATATTTTGGTACATATTCAGCTTATTTTTCTTACATCAATATGTACATATTTCACACATTGATATTACATAAAAATCCGGTCCCTACTTATTAAACACTGTACTTCACCGTCATGTCCATTATAGGCTATAAAAACTGAACTTTCTACTTATCATTAAAATCTGTATTGTAATCTGGCTTGCGAACTGTCATGGTCTGGAACGTTGTATGTGCTGTACACCCTTGTACTTTAGGCAGAAAAGCTCCGCGCTTATGGAGAGAACTTAAAAAAGCGCGCGCTCAGAATTACTAGTAAGCGTCGCATCCCTGGTAGACGGATCTCTAAAAAAACTCAAGACGTCTTTTCTAAAGAAATGTTCTGTCGAAAGGCCGCATACACTCAGCCGTCACCTCAGTAAACAGTATTTTTCTGAAATCGATCTATATTTTTACGGACTCGTGTAAATAACTCATTTCAGCGGTCACTTCCGATTACGGTGAGCAGCAAGGCAACTTTTATAGGTTCACATTCACTTGACGGCCGGCCATAAACTGCTTCGAATGCTGTACTTTCTCTGTTAATGAGAAAATCGTATTAAACCTCACTGCGTGATATTACGGAATTTATGGTACAGTAAGACCGTGAAATTCACAATTAACACAACTCATATGATTTAAATAAGAAATTATTCTCAGGTACTCCTAAATATACCGGCGAAAAAAATCGTAATTGCAAATAATAAACGTAATTTATAAAGCAAAATGTAGAATTTAAGTAAAATATATAAGAAATTCACAACGGAAATATATAAAGAAAAATCTAAATTCAGCCACCGGCGTGGCTCAGTCCGTTAAGGCGCTTGTCTGCCAGTCTGAAGTTGCGATCGGGCGCGGGTTCCATCCCCGCTTGGATTGATTACTTGGTTGGGTTTTTCCGACCTTTTCCCCAAACGTAAGGTGAATGCTAGGTAATCTATGGCGAATCCTCAGCCTCATCTCGCTATCACCAATGTCATCGACGCTAAATTTTATTTTACTTTTATTTATTTAGATTTTATTTATTAATAACATATACATAAAAACGTTGCATTAAAATACCCCGAAAGAGCAAAGCTCGTGTTCGGGGACAGTTCCGTTACATAGATATACATACTTTTTAGACAAAATACTTAAGAAAAAAGCTCACATAAAGATGAAAATAAAATTAGTAAATAATAATAATACTAGTAATAACTAAGTGAAAAAAGAGACGATGTTGAGATTGATGGATTAATATTAAATTATTAGTAGTAGTATAATTAGTGCAGGTCATATTGATATAGTAACCAAGATAAAATAGAAAAATACACTTAGGAAAGAAATAAACTTGTTTTACAATGCATGGTACATAATATATATACAGGGAAGTCTGTCATATATTTTTTTTTAATTCTGGATCTGAAAATTTCATTGCTTAAAGTAGTCAATTCTAACATAGTAGTTGATACAGCGTCGTTACATAACCAACTTAAAAAAAATTAAATTCTGTAGCACAGAAAGTATGGCGAAAGTAAATGTACAAGACAGGAAACTAAGTTAATACAGTGGATTCCGCTTAGTAAGACCATGTTGGGATCATACGGAGATATCGTGAGGCACACGATTACTAGATGGACAGATACATACATAGGTAGGTAGGTACGTACGTATACAAAAATGTATAGATAGGCAGACCTAGACATGCGGAACATGTAGGAAGGTAATTACACACTTATATGCGTGCGTGCACGCACGCTCGCACGCTTGCACACACATACATATATATTTTCTTTTTTTACTTGAGATTGTACACTTGATCTCAAACATACGAAAAAGAAATCCTAGCCTTTTAATAAGGGCCTAGTAATTAAATAAATATTGAGGAATGGATTATTATATACTGAAAGCTAGAGATGATGTTTCAGATTGGCTACTTGATTGCTTCCAGTGATGTCAACGAGAGCGCAAGCGTGCCTCACCGCCCGTATGCGCCGTTCAGAGCACGTACGGCACGCAGGTACAAGTCACTGATGTACATTACACATTGAGGAAGAAGTCGTTCAGTAAGTTTTAGGCTGACGGGACTCTTGACTTCTTAATGAGTGAAAGAGGAGATAATGTTCTTTGTCTGATATATGGAAAACTTTAATTAGTCACAAAGAGAAGCAATGTGAAACGTCTGAAATTATTAATTGATATATATAATGATATATTGAAATTTTGTTGTTTTATTGACATTAAATAGTAATAAATATATGTTTAGATGTACTGTAGAGGTTCTTCCTCGTTCCATTGCATTTAAGTTTGCAGAATAAAGTACAAAAAAATATGGATGCTAATAGCGTAGACTCGTCACGAATTCTGTCCAAAAAATTGTCAAGATACGTCGTCCATAAATTTTCAGTTTGACATTGTTCCTTACCATTGTGATGTACTTTGGTTAAGCGAGGAAAAGTTCTCTCCACGTTTTATGAATTGCGTGAAAAGAGCCAAGTTGGAAGTTCGCTTTGCTGGGTAATATATTCAGGGTATGAATATTTGAGGCGCAGATTATTTCTATATTTGGCAGTAAGCACGTATGTGAGCAATTTTCCTCACTTGTGAACCTCACAAAACCGAGACTAATACCAAGATTATCTAAGATAACAAGCGTGCTATGTTACGGCATTCTGCAGGAAACACAATTTCGCCGGACATAAGAAGGTTGGTGTCGGGTAAAACAAGAAGAAACACTTCTGTATTAGACAAGAAGTCAGGAATTTAAATTAGTTTCTAGAAATGTGTTGCTCATATAATAAGTAGCTACATTACTAAGTGTGTGACAGTTACATAGCACGTAATTAGATAGGCGTCATTACTAAAACCTCTAAGATAAAAAATATACTATGTTTATTATTTGTTGCAATCCAATTATTTAATTTTTCCGTATGCACAATGTCCTGCAATTTCTTTCACTTCTGTATAGGTAAGTTTAAAACAGGAAAAAGAGTGTTTCTATACTAGTTGGATTATTAGATAATTATAAAAAAATTGATCATATTCTAGCTATTATCTGAAAATATATAAGTTAAGGAGAAGCTATGCTTATTATTTATTGTAGCCTACTAGTTTATAATTCTTTGCATTTATTAGAGAGGTACAGTCTACAAAACACGTTCTGATTTCTTGTTGCATTGTATGAATGTAACACGTTACCTATTATTTAAAAACAGTTTAATTCATCTTGCAGTGACATGCCAATACACTTCACTTTGCTCACCCCTTCTTATTCTCTGTTGCTGCCTCCATTGCAACCAGTGAGCGCTTGATCGCAAGCAGAACTGTCCACGTGCTCTTGACCTTGACATCGCTGGCTTATACTGTACATATATAACAGTTGCCAAAGCATAAAAGATTAGTCTGGTATAAACAACTGTGACGATTCAAGTCTGCTTGACGTTCGAGATTTGACCACTCCCGATGTCTTGAACGTCGCTTGATTCACTCACAAGCAGTCAACGACCCTAGGCAATATTGTCGTATGAGTGTTCGTCTTTGCGGGCGCTGTTAGTCTTGTTTTCTCGAACTTTGTTCAACTCTAGTATCAACATAAACCTGAGGACAGTTCGGAGACGTTCAGGAGAAGTAGTTCTAAAATCATGCCGATCTGCAACAGGTCCAGCATTGACCCCAGACCATCGAGCGGCCCGTGAGCATGCGGAATGAACAATAGAGGAGTGGAGCGAAGTACAGTATACTCACAGTTTAGTATATACAGTTGCGAAGCTTGGGATGATTTTTTGCATTTCTCGCGATAGTTGCTAGCCGCTTGGAGCGCTGTGAGTACTAGGAACAATAGACTGTCATTGCCATCGTGATTTAATATAGGCAGATCATGTGACTCCCTTAACCCGATCACGGAGGGTGGCGTTTCAACCATATAAATTAGTTGCAATGCATAAAGAGTAGCATATATTTCTCTAAAATGTAGTGTAATTCCATTAATAAATTTAAAACAATGATTATGAGACACTTCAGACGTAATTCATTTGCGAGTTAAGGTGTAATATTATTTTTGGTGTGAAAATTACGTTGTTCGTGTGTGTAATACCTGACTTCATTTAAATATTGCGAAATTCTTGTACATTCATTTATGCACGATTCAATAATTTTCAGTTGCACCGCACGGATATTTTGATATTATAGGTTATGTTTACTGTACCAAAACTTCAATATTTACATTTATACATTATAATTAAGCATAAAGTTACGTATGATAACTTGTAAATGCAATTTGTCTCTATTTCAGTTGTATTTATTCGTTTCTTACGGTACTCCAATCTGAAGTCTGATTATTGTACTATGTTAGTAGGCTAAACTAGAGCAGAGGGAGTTCCTTTGTACTCATACTCCTTGCATATACGAATCTGTGACAGGTTAGGTTTGGTTAGTTTTGGCTTTTATTATGCCTTACTTATACGATCACCTGCACCTCCACAAAAAATCTCTTATAAATTCAACGATTTTCACTTCCGAAATCGCAGGAACTACCTCAGCACTAGTTCCACTGCTTTATGAGTGCTGCCTTATTGGTCTTCGGACACTTGACTATATTGAAATACGGTAACCTCACAGCGCTATTACTAGAGCAACTAGATTTACAAAGTCTCCAATGCCTTGCCATTACATATGTAGGCCTATGTTATATCATATGGAAATTATAGGATATTATCTTATATTCCTATATTCGCAATTATATATTATAATTAACCATAATGTCAGGTATGATACGCCGCACATTCAATTTGTCTGTATTTTAATACTGCAATAGAGTACGTACTGAATTATTGTATTTATCTGTACGTACTGAATTATTGTATTTATCTACTACCTAAGAGACGAAGTAACACAATCGTACGTACACTAATTTCATAGGAGTGGTGTGGTAAATTTTATATCTACAAGAAGAAAGGTAGATGTACTAAATTAAAATCACAATATAAATTATTTTTTATTAAACCTCAAAATAGCTTCCATTCTAAACTTAAAATGTTGATGCGAATAGATTATGTTAACATGTAAAATTCTCTTCACATTAAAATAACACAGTTTTGTAATTATTTCCGCAAAAAATTATGCAGTAAGAAGTAAACCGAACTTATGGACACATTACACTAAATAAAACATAGCAATGATACGCAAAAAAGTTACAGGCCTAATACTATATTTCACTGAGCTCCATACACTGAAATAGAAAACCCGAACAAACATTATCGTCTGCTTGGGAAAGGGTCTGTGCTGAGGCGATAGTAGCGATCCTGGTGGTCAGCAACTGTCTATTTTTTTTATTTTATTGGGTTATTTTACGACGCTGTATCAACATGTAGGTTATTTAGCGTCTGAATGATATGAAGGTGATAATGCCAAACCAATACCGCCACCTATACTCAAACCATCACAGTCCGTCTTCAAATCAACACTTCCCAAACCCGAACTGTCTTATGCGGATGCAGCTAAGACTATGACAACCAAGACAAACACTACAGACGATCCACAGACAGACAAAACAACCACGGAACAGCTGGTCGAGGGGGTTCTACGTTCTGCTATGCAGAAAATAGAATCCTACATTGACCGGCAACTAAACAGACTACAGGACGAAATAGTGACATTCACTATTTCCTTACTCACTACAGACTCAAACCCAACGAAACGACACACGACACTTGCCACAGCCAACCAGGCAGCCAGACGGCTTCTACGGAAACGAGTAGCCCACCACTTTGTTGGTAACAGGTTACGAGTCTCCCTAGCGCCACTACATAAAAGTGACTAGAACTGAACTGACCAGAGCACTGGACTCTCCACCTCTCATTAACATCTGCGAGGCATGGTGCTAACTTCACTCCATTCATTTCATTCACAATTCAACTGATAGCGTGTACATGTCTCATATTATCATTTACAGGGGAAAATACACTACTGGTAGATGAGAGGGCAAACGGCTTTTAGCTGGGAACCTCGATCTAAAGTTAGTGAATTGCAAGTCGGGAACCAATGGAGGCATGGGATGCTTACCCTGCCTGCCATTTTAAACATCATTCATTCTTTCTCCGTCCCCTTTCATTCTTCAAGGTGATAATGCCGGTGAAATGAGTCCGGGGTCCAGCACCCAGCATTCGCTCGTATTGGGTTGAGGGAAAACCCCGGAAAAAAACCTCAACCAGGTAACTTGCCCCAACCGGGATTCGAACCCGGGCCACCTGGTTTCGCAGCCAGCCAACTATGTATGTATGCATATTTATTAAGTACTGAGCTTCGCAACTGTATATACTAAATTGTGGTATACTGTTCTCCGACGAGTCCAGGTTCTCCAGGAGATCACCAGACGGCAGAGAGAGGGTATGGAAGTAAGCTGGAGAGCGTTATACGAGTACAACATGTGCTTTCTCCGATATGGATTCAAGTGCTAATATTTTTGTCTATTTTTTAAAGTGGGCAGTTTCTCGTTTCTCTCTCTCTCTCTCTCTTTTTTTTTTTGGCCTCTCATTTTATTCCGTGTGTTATCGGATCCGAATAAATTGACTCTTAAGTACTAAATATGAAGAAAATTCTTTCAATAATTTAACCCTTAAATTCGCAAAATATCCTATAGGATCCAACAGGTTAATAGGCTATATGCTATAATTTTAATAGAACAGAAATAAATTCGTAGAAAAATTTAAATTTCACAATACTATAATATCGTACAACATATAAAATATGGACATTGCGATAGTTGTTTTCTTTACAGTCCGACACGGTTTAATAAACTAATGTGATAAATGAAGTTCTGCCATTTAAGCAAATACCTTATGATATAGAATTTATTAAAGTAGTTTATATCTAATAAATAAATAAATAAATAATAGTTATTTATGGTACTTGTGAGGTAAGTGCATCTTTATTGCACGAGTGGAAAGATTTAAGCACGAGGCGTCAGCCGAGTGCTTAAATTACACGAGTGCAATAAAGATCACGCTCACAAGTACCATACGTAATTTTATCCATGACCATAACGAAAAATTACGTTTTATAAAAGAAAATATGTTGAAAATAAGTCCTCATGTAATCACATACAATGGCATGGATTTTAGAATCAATACGTTACTAGGTAGGTCATGATGTAGGAGGCCATGATTAGTAAAGAATGGTATCTAAGGCGTTGGATAAATAACAAATTATAATTAATTATATAATTTTAATATATATTTTTTCACTTTAAACGTGTATTTTCGTCTTTTTGAAGTTTCAGGGATTATTTAGAAGTGTTCACGGGACTAATGTGATTAAAATAATTTCACATTTTACTTCTGTAAACTTAAGAGGAATATTAAAACTTAATTACCGTGTCTGTTTAGCTCAGTTGGCTAACGCGTGTTGTTTTAAAATCCTATAAACCCAACTTCGCAGGTTCAAGTCTCCTCGCATCCCAAAACGTAAATTATTACAAAATTTTAAAAAGATGCATATTAGATATGGATGTAATGTACAAATTACGACGTAGCAGATATAGAAAAGAGGAGGAGATTGAGCGTATAATTTAAGAAATGGTAACAAAGAAGTAACATCTAGTAACTAATATAGGCCTATTAACTTCTTGAGTAATAGTTCAATGGAAAAGTATACGTGTGTACCCGGGTACTAGGAAAATACTAATGAACTGTGAGATAAAGTTCAAACTGTGAGGTAAAGTCTTTATCTCACTAGTGAAATAAAGTAATGTTGAATAAAAGCCTACTTTACAAACGCAAAAGTATTTAGTAAAGGCATGTTTTTCGTTATGGTCATGGATAAATAAATTTAGCTTCCTTTATGAAAAGGTTGCCAGATTTGACAAAGCGTATTACATATAATTTGGAAATACACCTAAAAGGTAAAATGATATACATTTGAAACGGTTAGGGAATCGAATATACAAAATGTCAGAAACATTTACAACTAAGTAGATTTTTTTATTTATTTTAGGTTATTTTACGACGCTTTATCAACAGCTTAGGTTATTTAGCGTCTGAATGAGATGAAGGTGATAATGCCGGTGAAATGAGTCCGGGGTCCAACACCGAAAGTTACCCAGCATTTGCTCATATATGGTTGAGGGAAAACCCCGGAAAAAAACCTCAACCAGGTAACTTGCCTCGACCGGGAATCGAACCCGGGCCACCTAGTTTCGCGGCTAGACGCGCTAACCGTTACTCCACAGGTGTGGACCCTAAGTTGCGTTTGTGCTCATTTACAGTTAAGAAAGGGGGAAAAAAATATCATCAGATAGGTTAGAATTATTTGAATGCCATATACCGCGAGAAAAATAATAGTACGGATTTATTGGCATTGATATCTAAACCAATCAACAGCCATCGGTTAAGATAACTTCAAATTTCCATTATCACTCCCATACAAATGATTTCTCAATATCTGAACCGATCCTTTGAGGGCACTAATGGCTATTTCCTTCACAATGCTGTGTGTTAGCCCCAGGTTTTTACATTTGTTGGCAAAGAAGGAGGGTATGGTACCTCGTGCTCCCACCATCAGACCTATTACATCAATGTGGGACAGGCTATATTGACACAATACAATTGAAAACACCCCGTAATAATAAAATGGCAGAAATAAATCAAGGAGTTCATCAAGGATGTCCTTTGTCACCGACACTTTTTAATTTATACATGGACGAAGTCATACGAATATGGCTGAATGAAATATCATTAGATTTTAAATTAAATGACATAAATTGTACTACAATTTTTATTTGCTGCCTAACCTAACCTAACCTAACCCTATCGCTTTACTTGCTTCAACTAGAATTTCCGTGTTTTTTCTAATCATTTGTCGATTTTCCCCCAGCATATTCACGTCATCCGCATAGACAAGAAGCTGATGTAATCCATTCAAATCCAAACCCTGTCTGTTATCCTGAACTTTTCTAATGGCATATTCTAGAGCGAAGTTAAAAAGTAAAGGTGATAGTGCATCTCCCTGCTTTAGCCCGCAGTGAATTGGAAAACAATCAGATAGAAACTGGCCTATACGGACTCTGCTGTAAGTTTCACTAAGACACATTTTAATTAATCGAACTATTTTCTTGGGAATACCAAATTCAATAAGAATATTGTATAAGACTTCTCTCTTAACCGAGTCATACGCCTTTTTGAAATCTATGAATAACTGATGTACTGTACCCTTATACGCCCATTTTTTCTCCGATATCTGTCGAATACAAAAAAATCTTATCAATAGTCGATGTATTACGAAATCAAATTCCTTGGAAGTGCTGCGTGATATAAAATATATGACAAGGAAACAGAAGGAAAATGTGGTGAATATTACTTATGTCCCGTCCACTATAGGAGACATAGACCAGTTTTATACTAAACCTAAACATATTTAGCATAACTTGTTGCTTGTGGGCTGAATTTGTACAGAAGTATGGAGTGTAGGTCCTTTTTGAAAAGCTCTTAATGATCACTATTCAAAAATAAAAAAGTATATTGGGTGTTCCATTTAAAATAAGAGAGTTGGAGTTACTTCCGGTTAAACCGGAAGTAGAAAAAACTTGGTAATACCATTATTGAGTTCTTAGCATATGGTTATCCTCATATACCAAGTTTCATATCACTGAACCGTATGCTTCAAAAGTTATTTAGGTGGTGCGTTTATTATTTTAATATTCGATAAACTTTTCTGTTTCCTTGACGTACATATGAGTGACTGCAAACTTCATTCGTGTTGATGCCAGGAACAACTAGCAGATCTGGTTTCGCAAGAATTATTATTTATTAACAGTTGCAGTACAATGTTCCCAGACATGATATCCAAGTGAGTACCAAGTTTAACACGTGCTCTGTTTTGCACCAAACGCTGTAGTTAGACTACTGTGGAGATTTTTATTTCCATCAGAGTCTGTCACAAGAATCTCCTGCAGCAATCATTGCGGCTCATGTTTGCACAGCTGTCGCAAACCCAACTCGCTGGTTGGCCATATCGAAGACTGTGTAATACTTCCTTAAGAATGGAAGGCCAAGAATCAAGTAAAGTTGGTCTGTTGGTGATACCAGCAAATTGCAGTTCTGAAATACCAAACATTATTTATTTTAATATTCGATACACTTTTCTGTTTCCTTGGCTTAGTAACACTGAATTTGTACAGAAGTATCAAGTGTGGGTAATTTTTGAAAAGCTCTTAATGAGTACTATTCAAAAATAAAATAATATATTGGGTGTTCATTTAAAATAAGGGAGTTGGAGTTACTTCCGGTTAAAACGAAAGTAGAAAAAACTCGGTAATACCATTATTGAGTTCTTAGCATATGGTTATCCTCACATACCAAGTTTCATGTCACTGAACCACATGCTTCAAAAGTTATTTAGGTGGTGCGCGACCCTGTATACCAGTCATGTCAATTGATGGCCATAGGCGCAAGCGCGCGCTTTAGAGCTCAGGAGAGCCTGAGCGCTTTACTGCGGAAAAGAAAGAGACAGACAAAAGAGGTAGTATATGCCGCTATATGCAGGGTTGGCCAGCACTGCTTCAATGAATAAAGGGAAGAGAACTTATTAAAACTGTATCCATTTTAATTTTTAGATTTGTCTGAGAAGTATAAGTGCATTATAAGAATGTAAGTTTTAATTTTAATAATTTTTTTATTCTCAAATTATTTTATAGAAAAGTGAAATTTTCAGTTATAGGCCTATTTATTTAGTAGCCTTACAGGCACTGAAACAATGTTTTCGTAAATCTAATATACCGTATATACGTATTACTGAAGATAATGTATTACAAATTTTGAAAATATTCGCATGGAAAATGTTTGTAAGGTAATGAATTAACAAAGCAACTACTGTTACATCATAAACAAAAGATATGTGCCCATGTGTTGTAAAAAGGTTAGCTCTATAGCTTCAGCAGGTTTAGAGAAAATAATTTAATATTCTGATGATAGGAAGTTGCTCATCAATATCACCTTAAAAGCATAATGCGATAAGAGTTTTGTTATGTAATATTAGTTACACTTAAAACATATACAGTACCTAGGTAATTTTGCTTTGTACTATAATATTGTTTTGATTAGTTTATTGATTACTTTTATAAGGCTAAAGATACCATCAATATCAATATCAATTCCAACTTATGTTATACTCAATCTCTCTCCCTTTTTTTTTTTAAAGGGATATCAGTTTCTTTATAAATGACACAGTACAGTATAGTTGTACTACTATGGAATTTATGTGAATATTCCTTTATTATGTTATTAACATTTAAAACACAACTGCAATATTAAGAAATTGGTATTAATACTTTTGTTTTACAGACAATATAGATAATATCAAACAGAAAGAAGCCATATAAAAATAACGACATAACATTTCACATTCCGATTGAAGTTTGTGCACCACTGTTTTCTTAATCCAACAGGCTACTTATTCTGTACACAACCCTTCCTCTTTCCATACTTAGCGCTTGATGCCCGCTCACGACGTCAAGGTCAGAAAAATGCGCTTGCTTTGACATCACCGGTCTAGTGCAAGGGTTTTGTAATTGTCTTTTATTGTGTATTTTAGCTATTTATAATGTCTTTTTGCCTGCCTATTTCAGCTATTTATGATGCCTTTTTGCCTGCCTATTTTAATGATCCATAATGCCTAAACTTCCGGTCTCTGATTATAAGTTTCTAGAAGGCGGTGTTCTCAAGGCAACAATAGAAAACTGTTGATGTAAACAACAGTTATATACTATAGCAGACGTCTCAATAGGGCCTTCTCGGAGCACTTCCTCCGCTTTCTCTTTCTTAATGTAAGAGTGGAACAAGATGCGGGACCGGTTCGTTTATCTCCGGATGACGTCATTGACAGCGACGTTTGAATAGACATCTGCAACCGCTACGATGTTGTGTCCATCTCCGAGGAAAGAATGTTCTTATTACCGCAAATGTATGAAGAAATAAAAGCTTTCATAGGGAAAGCGAAATTGTGGGAGTCGCAAATTTCAGTGGGTATCTTTTACCACTTTATTAATCTAAAATTGTTAGCTAATTTGAATCAAGACCAATGTAACAAATATAATGATGTACTGAAGGACTTGAGAAAAGAATTTGAGACCAGATTTAAGATTTGAATAGTTCTAATTTAAAATAATTGTTTATGAATTTCTAAGATGTTTTGGTTAGTTTTAATTATTAAAAACATCACGAAACATATTATTTAACTATTATTGTAATTAATATATTAATATTGGCGTATCATAAAAATACGTACTTTAACAAGTAAAAGTTTAATTATAATTTTATTATTATTATTTAATTGAATTTTGTTTAATTAAATATAGTATAAACTAAAGAAAAAAAGACCGATATTAAAAGCCATTTACTAGAAATGAAGTATTGTTGTTTAGTCAACTGTCCTAAAACAGGTCAAAAACCTCACAAGTGATACCAACAAGGTACCACTTATGAAGACACTAGGCCAGGAGATAATGGGATAGGGTGGCCAGTTCCTTCTGCTTAAATAATTACGTAACATGTATGGTTCTTCATGCTTCAGATGTCTTTTTTTTTACTCATTGATGTCCACACCTGTGGAGTAACGGTTAGCACGTCTAGCCGCAAAACCAGGTGGCCCGGGTTCGATTCCCGGTCGGGGCAAGTTACCTTGTTGAGGTTTTTTCCGGGGTTTTCCCTCAACCCAATATGAGCAAATGCTGGGTAACTTTCGGTGTTGGACCCCGGAATCATTTCACCGGCATTATCACCTTCATCTCATTCAGACGCTAAATAACCTAAGCTGTTGATAAAGCGTCGTAAAATAACCTACTAAAATAAAAAAAAAATTTACTCATTGATATATTAGAAAAATAAATGTATTATTATTATTATTATTATTATTATTATTATTATTACTGCAAACTACTTAAGAAATTCCTTTCGAAAACAACCGTCTGTTGTGACAGTACAACTCAAAAGTGCAACTTTGTGGCATTTCTCCCGCGACAGTTACAACTTAGCTCGCTCATTCTTGTAACATAAATAATCAATCAGCTATCTTCGGGTATTGCGCTTATCTCTTCAGCTGACTACGCTATCTACACTTGCTCTCTGTAACAACTTTTATGTGTTGGCCTTGAGACGCCTGTACTATAGTATTGTGAAAAGAGTAGAAAATGAAACAAGAGTAGAAACAAAAGAAGGAAGGGAAGTTGAGTGAGGAGAGGAAGAAGAAGAGGAATGGAGAGTAGAAGCGAAGATAAATTGAAATAAAAGCAAAAAGCAGAGGAACGAGAAGAAAATGAATAGAAAACCATAGACTAGATGTTTTATGTGAAAAAAAGGATGGCTCTTCAGATCGACTATTAGGCCTAAGCGTGGCGTGGCGGCGCGGTGTCGCACCAGACATAAATGCCGCAGTGCGCTGCGTAACTGCGTGCGGCGTGGGACAGTGCGAAGGGAAGTGCAGCGCGGCGGGTCAGCGACCTGCGCCACTGCCATCGCATTCGTGTCCGCATTTCTACACGCAGTCCCTAGTACAGCATGGACTTACATTACGTCCGTCACAAATTACTATTTTATTACGTCGCGATTCGCACGAAATACCGACTGCTAGCTACAGATTTATCTAAATTAATTCCCCATTTCCTACCCAAACGGCTACAGCGAAATTGCAGACTTTTCGTACCGGTGTCAGTTACTCTCGAAATCTAATCATGCTGGAGAGAAGCACTCTACAAGGTAAACATTGAATTTCTCTATGCAATCCAAATGATGCACTAGTAACGTGTACCAGACGCGGCTTGGTCTGGAGTAATTGAACGGATGACTCCCATGTCATTTCTACGTAAAGCACAGAACCAATAATAATAATAATAATAATAATAATAATAATAATAATAATAATAATAATAATTTTATTTTTATTTATTTTTATTTATTTATTTATTTATTTATTTAATGTGCTGTACAACAGCCACTGGCCAATTACAGTTCAGCACAAATATAACAAAAACATAAAACAAAAATAATTATTACACATAAATATAATTACAATTACAATAATGACGATGAATGGATAACTAAGAATACTATGAGAGAATGTTAATTGAGTATAATGCCTAAAAGAATACATAAATGATAAATGATGATGATAAATGCCAAGAGCAAACAAAGTCTATACATTGAAGGGATCGAATTCGCAGCCATGCATGTTGGCATTTTTAATGCATCTGGAGACTGGTGAAAGAAATTTCGAATTTCTAATATAGAAAAGTTTGTGGGCTCTCATATCTTTTGTTGGAATACGTAAGGTAATATTGTTTAAGAAAGAGTCACAGGATATATCACCTTTGAGGACTTTACAAAAGAACAGATAATCTAGCTCATGGCGTCTAGCATATAGATTTTGACAATTAAAATATTCACATTTTCTCTCATAACTATACCCGGAATTAATGGGCAGAAATCTGAATGAACATAAGGATATAAATTTTCTTTGTATATTTTCTAATTTAGCCGAGTCCGTAGTTGTAATCGAGTTCCAAACTACAGATGCATATTCCAGTTTCGATCGCACCAATGTATAGTATAGCATTAAAAGAGAATCGGGCGTGGAAAAAGAATAAGTTATTGACCGTATTTTTCCTAGCATTCTGATTGCGTGATTGTAAATGTAACCAACGTGACTATGAAAATACAATTTACTGTCAAAGAATATTCCCAAATCTTTTACGCAATCCGTTCTGTTAATTAGTACATTATTTAGATAATAATTAAATTTCAGTGAAGAAGTTTTTCTAGAAAAGGTTATTACATTAGTTTTGGATACGTTAATTGTCATACCATTGTCTTCCGACCATTTAGCGACTGATAATAATAATAATAATAATAATAATAATAATAATAATAATAATAACAATAGTAAATCCCGAAAAGACAAACTATATGATTATGTCTCGTGACGAGAATATTGTACGAAATGGAAATATAAAAACTGGAAATTTATCTTTTGAAGAAGTGGAGAAGTTCAAATACCTTGGAGCAACAGTAACAAACGAAGAGTCCACTGCAAGAATGATGGATGTCACTTTCTTGTCGAAAATGAACCAAGACTGTCAATGCATAGCTTAAGACATATAGAATGTACATAGAGAGTTATAAGATGGCATTAACACTGATAGTCATTGTCCAGTAACGATCGGAAAATCACAGTTAAGCTTTGAGCACTAAGCATTTCAAATTTTTAATTGCTTCTCCTGAGAAATGTATTCCTAATGACATCCATCATTCTTGCAGTGGACTCTTCAAATATAAATGATACTCGGGAGGAAATTAAACACAGAATAAATATGGGAAATGCCTGTTATTATTCGGTTGAGAAGCTTTTATCATCCAGTCTGCTGTCAAAAAAATCTGAAAGTTAGAATTTATAAAACAGTTATATTACCGGTTGTTCTTTATGGTTGTGAAACTTAGACTCTCACTTTGAGAGAGAAACAGAGCTTAACGGTGTTTGAGAATAAGGTGCTTAGGAAAATATTTGGGGCTAAGACGGATGAAGTTACAGGAGAATTGAGAAAGTTACACAACACAGAACTGCAGGCATTATATTCTTCACCTGACATAATTAGGAACATTAAATCCAGACGTTTGAGATGGGCAGGGCATGTAGCAAGTTTGGGCGAATCCAGAACTGCATATAGAGTGTTAGTTGGGAGGCCGGAGAGAAAAAGACCTTTGGGGAGGCCGAGACGTAGATGGGAAGATAATATTAAAATGGATTTGAGAGAGATGGGATATGATGATAGAGATTGGATTAATCTTGCTCAGGATAGGGACCTATGGCGAGCTTATGTGAGGGCGGCAATGAACCTTCGGGTTCCTTAAAAGCCATTTGTAAGTAAGTAAGTAAGTAAGTAATAATAATAATAATAATAATAATAATAATAATAACAGGACCACCGGCGTAGCTTAGTAGGCTGATGCGCTTGCCTACTGATCCAGAGTTGCGCTCAGACGTGGGTTCGATTCCCGTTTGAGCTGATTGCCAGGTTGGGTTTTTTCGAAGTTTTCTCCAATCGTAAGGGAAATTTAAGATAATCCATGGCGAATCCTCGGCCTTATCTCATCAAATACCATCTCGTTGTCACCAATCCCATCGACGCTAAATAACCTTGCAGTTGATACAGCGTCGTTAAATAACCAACTCATTATTATTATTATTATTATTATTATTATTATTATTATTATTATTATTATTATTAAGAAACCAAATTATTTACTTACAATAAGCAAAGCTGCACCATTTTGGAGATGCAATACATGCATAGCATACTATTCAATTAATTCAAATTTAACAATAATTTTCATCAAAGAATAAATTAAATTTATCTGAAACGGTTATACAAACAAGGGTCCAACTCTCCAATTTGAAATTTTTCAAGCGAAACAAGAAATTGAATATCTCAGTATGAAAAACGGACACACAGTTAATTTTTTATCACCATATTGATATTGATATTTGTCAGCCAACTTTATAATTCATAGTTATGGTGGAATCTTTTCGATTCATCATCCTTGAGTACACACACTACTCAACATACCAATGGACCAACAGGATTACAACGAAGAGCTAAACACAATCAAACACATAGCACAAGAAACCGGATACAACCCTAACATAATAGACAACAAAATACGTAAGACAAAACATAATCACCAAAAACATAAGAATACAACATAAACACAGGAACACAAAAAATACATCACACTAACATACGAAAACAAAAACACACACAAAATTGCAAAATCATTCAAGAAATTAAATTACAACATCGCATACAGAACAAATGACACTCTACAAAAACATCTAAACACACAAACAAATACAACCACACTGGCGTATACAAACTCAAATGTAACACCTGCAACAACTTCTACTTAGGACAGACAGGCAGATCATTTCAAACACGTTACAAAGAACACATCACAGCCATAACAAAATTACAAAACACCTCCACATATGCAGAACACATCACAAATGCTAACCACACCCACAGAGACATCAACACAGACATGGAAATGCTGCACATCCAACCAAAAAGCCAGAAACTAAACACACTACAACAATATGAAATATACAGACACACGAAAATACACCCTAACGAAATTCTCAACACACAACTCAATTTCAAAACACGCACACTCTTTGACTCTACACTATACCACACGAACGCACCCTCACAGGAAACAGAAGAAGAGGCGCCAAGACCAACGACGACCAGTTCTGAGGATGACCCATAAGTAGGTCGAAACATGTAAACAAGGTATGTTAGAATTTAACACATTAAAGTCTTATCATACATTATCATTCAGTTGGAACATAAAAATTTGTCCGTATATAAGGAGTGTCCGTATCTTGGGGTGTCCGTAAGGAGAGGTTTCACTGTAAATAGTGTTCTTACTTCAAGCATTATTACGTAGTTTGTAGCGATATTTGCATTATGTACCCACAACCCTTCCCTTCCCTTCCCTTCCCCTTCCCCTTCCCCTTCCCTTCCCTTCCCTTCCCTTCCCTTCCCTTCCCTTCCCTTCCCTTCCCTTCCCTTCGCGTTGGATACTCTGATACGTCAGACCACGACCCGCGGTAGCATTACTGTGTTCATGATTTCCTAGACATGCACTGAAGTCTGACAAAGCTGTTCTAATAACATAATAAAATGTATCGGCACCACTGGAATCATCTGTTAATTTTTAGACTGGCTAGCGAAGGCTGCAATAAGGATTGGCTCTTAAAATACTGTTGACAAAACTACAAGCATCATTATTCCCACATCATGGATCTCAACGCTTCTTAGAATTTCTTTAAGAGTGAGGACGTCGGTAGTTCAATTGTTAAAGCAGAATTTTCTTAAAACGTTTTATTTCGACTTCTGAATCGAAAAAAACCTACTGACTTCAGGTCTATTCACAATGAAAATTAAACATAACAGTAACATAAACGAAATGTGTGTTATTATTCGGTTGAGAAACTTTTGTCATCTAGTCTTATGTCAAAAAATCTGAAATTTAGAATTTATAAAACAGTTATATTACCGGTTGTTCTGTATGGTTGTGAAACTTGGACTCTCACTTTGAGAGAGGAACAGAGATTAAGGGTGTTTGAGAATAAGGTTCTTAGGAAAATATTTGGGGCTAAGACGGATGAAGTTACAGGAGAATGAGAAAGTTACACAACGGAGAGCTGCACGCATTGTATTCTTCACTTGACATAATTAGGAACATAAAATCCAGACGTTTGAGATGGGCAGGACATGTAGCACGTATGGGCGAATCCAGAAATGCATATAGAGTGTTAGTTGGGAGGCCGGAGGGAAAAAGACCTTTGGGGAGGCCGAGACGTAGGTGGGAAGATAATATTAAAATGGATTTGAGGGAGGTGGGATGTGATGGTAGAGACTGGATTAATCTTGCTCAGGATAGAGACCAATGGTGGGCTTATGTGAGGGCGGCAATGAACCTCGGGGTTCCTTAAAAGCCAGTAAGTAAGTAATCGTAACATAAACACAGACGTTTGCGCCCAAACTACCAAATGGGATCATTCACAATGATTCACACAAGCATTGACATAAACTTTACCGTAAGACGTTAACATGGAAGTTTGCAAACTCCAAACTTTCATTCTTATGCTTACGTGATTTGCAAACAGAACACAATCGTGGAGCGCAGAAGTATACGACAGAATATGAGGAAATGGCGTCGTTGTTATGTTTCCATGGTTACCAAGTATGTTTGCTGTTATGTTTATGTTCCCATCGTGAATGATGGTATGACTTCTTGATTTTACCGTAACGTTTACATTCTTAAGTTAACGCTTACGTTATGTTTAATTTTCATTGTGAATGAGTCTTTTCATTTTACAGTCCTGCCTGAAAGCTCGAGTGCTCATCTCATTATGTTTATTTTTTTTTATGTTTTACTTTCACTGGCAGAGTTAAGGCCATAAGACCTTCTCTTCCACTCAACCAGTCAGTGCTGCTGCTTTATAGTTTACTGAGTGTAGTGCATCAGAACTCTGCTACCGTTCGAACGAATGTAATGTAAAACAAACATAATATACATATCAGATCTTATCTCGTCCCATAATTCTGAACTGATTTACATAACGCTAATAAAACGTCCTATTCTATCACAGCAACTGCCATGAAACATTTTGATTTTACTTATAAATTTACGAGCGAATTAATGTAGGTAAAATGAAAAACGCGAGTGACGTTTATTGGACTGTTCCATGAATAGGATTGTATATAAATAATGTAATTAATGAAAGGAAAATATCAACGCATATTATCATTATTAAAGTACGTAGGTGTTTAATTTACTAACCTAGTATTTTGTTTTAGTTGTTGGAATGCCTTATTAAATTATTGAAATAATGAAAATATTTGGGCCTATACAGAAATGAGACCAAATCCATCTGGTGTTAACTACACCAGACCTGCCGAACTCGTAAGTAGGGGAAGTATGACGTCAGCCTCACTCCACTTCTATTGGAGATGATCGACTTCCGCGTAGAGTTATATACATTTTCTGGCCGATCAGTGGCGGCATGTAATTTTCAAAAAGCATTGTAATAAATTAATTGTTTTTATAATGCGTTAACTCGTTTGAAGGTTTATAATTATGCTAGATTTCCTGTCAGCAGTTTCTTTGAGATTTCTTTGCACCTAACCTGTTTTAGATTTTCGAAAACTTTCCTCCTACGGAAACAAAAATTTATAACATTTAAGTAATGAACCTTGAAAGTCACTATTAATTTCAATTCAAAATGAACACGAGTGACGTCCTTAATTTAACAGTATATTAATAAATAATCAATGTAAAGTTCGTAGCAATGAATTTACCCGAAAGTTTGTGCATTCCATAATTCTTAATATGGGCTTTGTTGAAATGTGGTTTAATATTGAAATGACGAGTAGAAATAAATTGGATGGGACACAGTAAACAAGCAATTATTTCGTCTTCAACAACAAAATAATCATATTCCCATTTCCTTTGGAAGTAGTATTCCTTCACGGGTTTAGATTTTGCCATATTCCAGTTCTCTTTAAACTGCAGTACGCGTATTATTTGTTTGTTTGTTTACTTACTTATTTAGCCCTACTTATTTACTTAATTATTTATTTACGTATTTATTTACTTTTTACTTATTTACGTATTTACTTACTTATTTATTTATTTGGCTGGAGTGCGTTACAATGTTGAATGACAGCATTGACATCCGGTCATATAGCTATCACTCACTTATCAACGTACAATTTATTTATCGTCCTGTTATTAGTAAAACCAGTTAAGACCAGTAATGCAAGTTTTGTAAAAATAGGAATTTAATCTTTATTAATGCACGAAAAATCATAATAAATTCTTCAAATAAAGTACGGTAATTGGTTTGTTACCTACATGCAACATTTCGGACTTATTTCATTTTAGTAGAATACAGAGCACGGAAAGACAAGTCGGGGACTGTACTTAACTTATTTTACACAAAAAGTGGATTTAATCGGCTTTACTAGGGAGACCTTCTTACATTATATACACACACATACATTTTAAAATTTATTTTACAAGTCTTTTAATTTATTTATTTCCCTCATTCATTTTTCTCTTACTTTCTAAAAGTATATTCCTAAGGATTTCATCATCAGTTCATTTGTAATTCTTGATAGCGTATTGTATACCTGCCGCCGCGTTGATGCAGCCAAGCGTAACTAGAACGTCATGACCGCACTGGTAGAAAAGGTGGGTGGGGTAAGAAAGGGGAGTAAAGCAGGAACTCAGGAGCTACAGTTCTGCAGGTCTGAACTACACCAACTATAGTTCGTCGGCTTAACATAGTAAGGCGCTTTGAAAGCTCTTGACAAAACTGAATCCTCAAAATATTATTTTCAGTAAGTTGTTTCTCTTCATGTGATTTATTTCTTCAATTCTTAGTTTATACACATACATTATGTACTTTATATACGCCTTTTTCTCAGAAGTAATATTTTTTACTTAATGTGTTTTGCTTGTAAACCGACGAGTTTATTTACAAAAACTAAAGAATAAGTAATGAAAATTCCTATTTTTATAATCAATACGATAAAAGGACAACCTTTCAAAAGTGATATTTCACTCCTGTCCTTGTACTTATGTGAAACGTCCTGATTTTATATAGGGTTCAAAGACTTGTTAAAATGAAGTTTTTACTGCAAACCCAATCTCTCTATTTTCCAAACTCTGGATTAAGCAACAAATTTGTTATGAAAACTTATTCAAAAATTATATTTTTTGTAGGAAAAAAATTAATTACTCCAGAATAGTTACTTTGATCAGTAAATTTTGGGACAGATATATCTGAAAGTTTTCTTGTTCTATTATTACTTTTTGCTTAAAAAATTTGTGACAGCTCCTTCACGCATTACAATCCAACACTTTTCTCCTTTTTCTTTTAGGAAAATTTTTCATTTTCTAAAATTCTCTTGTGTTTGAATTTCGCCATAAATTGACCCTGGACCGCCACTGTCTCTTAGGCCTACATCATAATAGTATTATAGATTTATTTTATTAATTTGTCTCCTCAAATATTAACTACATCATAACATTAGGAGTCGGCAACATTGGTCAATCAGCTTATTCCCCCCATTTTATTAATAAGCTGTGGAGTTTGCTACAAATGTGGGAATGTTAGATTTCTTCCTTGAAAAAAAGAAAATGGGACGAAATTCAGTCAGTGTGGAGTGGGATGTGAAAGAATGACTAGAGATAATATGTAACTCTATCCCAAAATTCATGAATCTAAGTACATCCATTCTGGAGTAATTATTTTCTTCCTACATTAAATGTGATTTTTCAATAAGCTTTTATAATTCACAGTTTGGAAGCTAGAGAGATTAGGTTTGCAGTAAAAAAGCCTCATATTTCACAGGCATTTGGTCCTTGCAAACATCAGAGGATTTCACAGAAGTATAAGGACAGGAGTGATACATCTCTTTTGAAAGTACGTCCTTAAACTTTGGTAGAAACTGTAGCTGAAATGAGGGGGATGTGGAGAGTGTTGGTGGAAAGAAAGAGGTGAAACGAGAGTACCCTCTGTAACGCCTGCTTTCTCCCTAATCAATTTCATCACGACCTGGCCGGGAATTCGAATCTGGACTGCCGTGATGGAAGACCAGCGTGCTAGCACTGAGTCACAGTCTCGGCTATTGCAGAGGTTATTCAGCAAAATTCAACGTGAGCGAGAAACAGTGACAAATTTCGTTTGTAGTCCTCGATCACAGAGTTCTTTGAAATTCCTTCTCGAGAGAATCGTCCTAAAGATTTTAACGCCCTTTAAAATCCCTCAGTCTTGGCCGGGTTTGAACCCAACAATCCCGTTCAGAGTAGTAATCGCGAGGCCACAATTGTATTGTATTGTATTGTATTGTATTCATTAAATACATTGCTTCATAGCTAGAATATGGAACAAGTCAGAAAAACTTAATACTGTTATGAAGTCTTAATTTATAGTCACAGTCTAGATCAAATAGATACAGACGAGATTGACAATATAGTCTACTAGTACAACACAAAGTTTTAGTATCATTTTCATGAAGCATTATTGAATGTCATGAATTCACCTACAGAATAGAAGGCGTGAGAAATTAGGTACTTCTTTAATTTGGCCCTAAATAATCTTATATTTTGAGTTTCATTTTTTATATCGATATTGAGGCTATTGAAAATGTTTACTGCCATATAACGCATTCCTTTTTGATAGCACGATAGACTTGTCGACGGAGTATGAAAGTCATTTTTTGACGTGTATTTATGCTATGAACTGTTGAATTAGTTACAAAGTTTTCACGATTACATACGAGGAAGGTTATTAACGAAAAGATATACTGACAAGCCATGGGCATTATTTGTAGTTTTTTTTAAATAGTCCTACACGATTCCCTAGATTTGGCACCTACTATTATTCTAATTACTCTTTTTTGTAATAGAAATATACTGTTACTATCTGTGGAATTTCCGCAGAATATTAGGCTATTCCAAAACTTATTACCGAGTGGAAGTATTCAAAGTATATTGTTTTTAAGGTATTGTATTTACTATCTTTTGGATAGATCTAATAGCAAAACATGCTGAAGGCGTCATTTCTTTAATACGATTTTTCCAATTTAACACATTATCGATTTTTAAGCTAATGTGTTATAGAGACTCCAAATTGCAAACGGACTTTTCCTCCTTATTTCAAGATGCTCTCTCTCTCTATCTATCTCGCTCTCTCTCTCTCTTTCTTTAAATGTAGATAACCTCAACATATTCGTAGAAAACCTGATCCAAAACCACTTCTTCCTGTTCGACAAGACTCGAGCTCCTGTCCTTCAGTTGAGAAGCCGTTATCGATCAGTTCCTGTCCCGTGGGATTGTCGCCAGGGACTGAAATCAGCAAGGCACTAGAAGAAATGTTGTCCGCGCGTTCTCAAGCCCGGAAGTCCGGGATGAGATCGATGTGGAGAGGCTATACATAAAACACGCAATCGGGCAGGCGTGGCTCATCAGGGCAAACCTGAGTCGGGTGGAGGTGAAGTAATGAAATATGTACAACAGAGACCTAGCCTGCGCCTTTCCAGTCTAGAAATAATTCACCGAAGCAAAGAGAAACGAAAGTCTCTTCAAGCAGAGCACAAAGTAAGGATAACCATCGATGTTCTGTTTTCAAAACACAGACGTAGAAGGATTAACGTTTCATGATCCTGATATGAATGATCATTGGCTGATTTTTCTCATCATAAATTTGCTCCTTAGGTATAAAGTATGATTTTTTGCTTTGTCAGTACTTTATAAGACATCAACTCCTCTCTGCACATTGGTCTAACATCCTTAAAAATTGCGCAATCGAGCAAGGTGACTCAGTGGTAATTTTTTTTTATTTTATTGGGTTATTTTACGACTCTGTATCAACATCTAGGTTATTTAGCGTCTGAATGATATGAAGGTGATAATGCCGGTGAAATGAGTCCGGGGTCCAGCACCGAAAGTTACCCAACATTTGCTCGTATTGGGTTGAGGGAAAACCCCGGAAAAAACCTCAACCAGGTAACTTGCCCCGACCGGGATTCGAACCCGGGCCACCTGGTTTCGCAGCCAGACGCGCTGACCGTTACTCCACAGGTGTGGACCTCAGTGGTAAAACAGTAGACTTACTTGTACGCATAATATACATACATATTAGTTTATTTGTATTTCCAATAACTGAATAAATGGAATAGATTTACTTCTGTTGTTTTATAAACGATAGAAATTACGTAAATAAAATATTTAAGTTATATTATAAGGGGGGAGTACTATTGTTTGTAATTGCTGTAACGTTTTAGGTCCCTAAGACTGTATTTTAATGTCTACTTTCGATCATTATGAAGCCTAGTTGAGGTGTCTAAAAGTTGGATAATGGCCTAAATATCCGAAGTCTAGTTATAATGTATATAAAATATAATGTATGTTTTTGCAGGCATAATTATGGCATTAATAGGTTTTATCATTTCAACGGACTCAACGTACCTATCTTGTGCGATAAACTTGCTAGAACGCTGTACGTATTAGGAAGAGAGTGAGATAGAATACTATACCTTACTCGTTCTACCAACTGAGGCATCTTGCGGCAACAGCGTACTAGCCAAGTCCCGTAAGAACAATGTTTTTTTCTTAAGGTGGAATACTCTATAAATACCGTACTCAAGTATTTTCTATGCTTCGAACGCTCTATAGTAGCAAAGTGGAAACCTAATGTATCAACAATGTACCTACCCGCGTAGTTCAGACGGTAGCGCGTTTCCCTACTGATCGAAAGTTGCCCTGGAGCGTAGGCTCGATTACCGCTTTGGTTGATTATCTGGTTGGGTTTTTTCCGAGATTATCCCTAACTGTTAGGCGAATGTCAGATAATCTATGGCGAATCCTCAGCATCATCTCGCCAAATATCATCTCGCTATCATTAATACCATAGACGCTAAATAACCTAGTAGATGATATAGCGTCGTTAAATAACCAACTAAAAATCAGAAAGAAAGAATTGAATAAGCAATTTATCTGCAAGCAACTAAACATCTCATGACGTACCTAACGTACCTAACTGCAAGAACGTCTGTTAAAAGAATGAATGAATAAAATTTGCATCCTATTCAAAATAATGACATATGAATTCAAATAATTCTAATATATAAAAGCGAATGCGGGTATGTATGTATACGTGTATGTTCTCTACACAAATCTACACGCTTTGACCGATATAAGCCAAAGTTTGTACATTTAACCTTCATAACCAGGAGAAAAACATAGGCTATAGGCTATTAAAATTGTGCAAATGGACGTTAAATTAATAAAAAAATAAAAAAATGAAAATAAATACGATCAGACATTCATGTTTAATACTAAAATGGAATCTTCTACAGTCAATTGTTTTTTTTATTATTATAAGTTGTATTGAACATCGACTTTCACGAAGCCATGGAAATTATAATACGAAATTAAATAACATTCCTGATACACATCATGAAGGCTAAAACTAGATAATTCATGCAATAAGTAGGCCCTACATATTGATTCGACGCTGAAACTGATCAGAAAGAGGAAAAGGAATCGTATTTTCTTTGGGTTTTACTTTGTTCATAGTTTGATTTTTGTATTATTTTAATTGTATATCTGGCGGTGTGGAAGAGAAGGCCTAATGGTCTTAACTACACGAGAATGAATGAATGAATGAATGAATGAATGAATGAATGAATGAATGAATGAATGAATGAATGAATGAATGCATAACTAAATCAATCAATAAATAAGTAAATAAATAAAATAAAAAATAAAATAAATTAATTAAAAAAAACCGTTGAACGTCAGGCACATGAGACATGTTTTCTTTTCGGTGCCTGATTAGAACTGTTTTATATTGAGTTAACGCTGGCAGGCATTTCGCTAAGCAGTTCATCAATTCATGTAAGTGACGTTAAGTAAAGATTCATCTTAGCTTAGTAAAGACAATTCGTTTTGGTTGTCTGTAGTTAGGTTTGCGAGATTTCCGAAAATGTAATAACCAGTTTAATTAGAAATAGAAGCAGAAAGGAAAACCCGGGCAACGCCGGGTGCTTTCAGCTAGTTGTGTAATAAAGAATAACTACAACAAGACGGTAATCAATCTGGAGAAGGAAATGTCTAACGTCCTTAATAGTGATCTTTGTTATGATGACTCAATTGTGACTTGATATTGTTCATTCGTTACAAATGTGAAAGACTTGTGTATCCAGGGTTATTCATAAATTGAATAGGTATAATGTAGAAGTAAAACTAGGCCAAAAGTCCTAATTATCAATAGTCTACTATTTCTAAAAGAATTTTACTTCAGAGTTTACTCGACTATCACTCGCACAGTGCAAGTGCTGCCCTACCCTTGCGAGGACTGTGGCGTCCCACTCGACGTGCAGGGTTTAAATCTCCGGCAATCCTGACCTGTTGCTCCTTCGGTCGAGCTTCTTCCCCTCCTCACGTTACGTCCATTTTCGCATTTCCTCTTCAAAATCCTCTCATGTTCTTTCAATGGAACCCCGAAAATCTGAATGTGACAAGAGGCCAACAGTCTTGAAGCTCAATATGCACCTTACACCTGTCAGCCACAATTTCCCTGACGAGGACGCGTTCCTAACTTATAAATGCTTCTGCTGTCATTTCCCTATTCATTCATTTACTTCAGAGTTATGCTGAAGTAGAAATGAATAGGTCTTGGAGGAAAATTTATTGGTCAACAAGATCACCTCTTACGAAGTATCTGGACTTCTACCAATACGGTAGTCTGGAGTTGCTAATGTACGCCACTGTCATTCTGGAGAGAGCAGAACTTTAGCGACGAATTAAATATGGCTGTGGAACTGTTCGGAATAAATTGAGAGCGTTCAGTGACGTTACAAGATCACAGACGTGACGAGCACTTCATTGCCTACGAGTTCAGGGAAATCACTTTCAATATTTTATGTAGGCCTACATTATAACTAGGGCCGTGACATCGGTATATTTGTATTAGTCTGAGGTGAACATACGACGCCCCGGACAGAATGTAGTCGAAGTTTCAAGTACAGACTGCGGAAGCGAATTTGACACACGCCTAAGCAAGCACGTTCCGTGTTTTGTATACGATTATTGCGTGTTATAAAATCAAGACAATACAATTATTAATATCGGAATTGTCTAAAATGCTGGTGAGGTTGAGAAATCACACTTAAATTGTCACAAATGTGGTAAAACATAAATCTGAAAATATGTTTATTATATTTAGAATTTTGCATTACAGTTTTAGAAAGCCGAAAACTTATATGACGTACAATTTTGCTTTCCCTATATTTAACTGTTACATTAATTTATTTATCAACAGTAATCTCACTAGAGGTTTTGATTTATCTAGAGAAAATCGAAACTCGAGTGGGATTAAATTGAATATTACACGATTAGAAGAAAATATATAAAGATTAGAAGTAACAAAGTACTCCAATACAATAAAATATTAATTGACTTACGAAAATACAACTGTCTTCTAATGTATTATTGCACCATTACACTAGATGGCAGTTGTGCCAACAATGGAATCTTCATTGAACTCTGTAGACGGTTACTAGTGAAGAAGGCTTTATTGATTCAGTTTCGTTTTTATTAAAACATTTGCATTCCACTTCAGTCATCCGAATCCCAGTAATCAACGTCACTTCACAGATGATTTTCAATGAATCTTAGTATTAACCCAGATAAGACTGACGTCCTATATATAGGACACCGGACGTTTCACACAAATATGTTAATAACAATGACTATGACAGACTAAATTTAAGAAAAAAAAATTGGAGGCAATTTATAACACATAAGGATTATGGTATTATGATTGCCGACTATGAAAATCTTACACAGCAATGTTAAAAAAATAAAACGTTCCGTCCTATATATAGGACGTCAGTCTTATCTGGGTTAAATAATCTCTGATACGTGACTATCCATAATATCATATAGAAGAAGCTATAACATAACCTAAATAATATAAACATGTGTTAGAAAAGTTTTAATTAGGGATGATGAAATAAAAAAGAAATGTTTTAATTAACGATGATGAAATAAAAAATAAACATGAATAATTTTAAAAGAAACAATTATTGAAAGTACAATTTTCAAATTTGAGTGTTTTAGTGGTTGGTGGTACAGTTGATGTTATATTGGACGTGTGCGTAAAATAAGTGAACTCGTTTATGTACATGGTGTATTCCTCAACTTATCAGGATTTCCGAATGGTGCTCTTTATTTATTTGTAAATAGGGTTTCAGAGAAGATGCATAGCTATGACCATTGATCTTTATTAATTCTTGTTCTTGAATGCCAATGCGAGTCATATTTGAAAATGCTGTGCATCGACTGGAGTGGTTTGTAATTTTCTGTTTTTTGACGTCCAGACCAGTGCAGTTCGAAATGTTGGCAAACAAAGAAACAAATGCTAGGGACGCGATAAAATTAAACAAATGCTAGAGACGCGATAAAATTGTGCGATAAGCAGCCATGACTGGTTGAAATACGTCCTTTCGTACCGCTTTATTGGTCAAAAGTAGTATGACGTAGTAGTAAAAGTGTAATAGTCACATCAATACCATACCTTACTTTTCTTGCATGTTGTTTGCCTGGTTCGGTTGCTGCTGCAATAAACAACATTCGTTTTCAAAGTTTCAAATGAAAATGACCGCCGAGTGTCGGATAGTATAACCTGGTATGCGGAAAAACTGCGTTCAACATCGGCTGAAACCAGGGGTGTATATGTAAAATATTTCATATTATCAATTTCATTTCTACATTACACAGTAATACAAAAAACGGTGGTTTCAATTCATTATGCAAAATTGCAAAAATTTTATCAGATGATAAGTGCGATTGTTATAAACTTGATGTAGAAATGAAATTGATGATGTGAAATATTTTACATATGCGTCCTTGGTTTCAGCCGATGTTGAACGCAGTTTTTCCGCATACAAGGTTATACTATCCGACTCTCTGCGGTCATTTTCATTTGAAACTTTGAAAATGAATGTTGTTTATTGCAGCAGCAACCGAAACTAAGCGAACAACATGCAAGAAAAGTAAGGCACAGAATAGATGTGATAAATAAATTAATGTAACAGTTAAATATAGTTCACTGCGGGCTAAAGCAGGGAGATGCACTATCAACTTTACTTTTTAACTTCGCTTTAGAATATGCCATTAGGACAGTTCAGGATAACAGGCAGGGTTTGGAATTGAACGGGTTACATCAGCTTCTTGTCTATGCGGATGACGTGAATATGTTAGGAGAAAATCCACAAATGATTAGGGAAAACACGGAAATTTTACTTGAAGCAAGTAAAGCGATCGGTTTGGAAGTAAATCTCGAAAAGACGAAGTATATGATTATGTCTCGTGACCAGAATATTGTACGAAATGGAAATATAAAAATTGGAGATTTATCCTTCGAAGGGGTGGAAAAATTCAAATATCTTGGAGCAACAGTAACAAATATAAATGACACTCGGGAGGAAATTAAGCAAAGAATAAATATGGGAAATGCGTCTTATTCGGTTGAGAAGCTTTTATCATCTAGTCTGCTGTCAAAAAATCTGAAAGTTAGAATTTATAAAACAGTTATATTACCGGTTGTTCTTTATGGCTGTGAAACTTGAACTCTCACTCTGAGAGAGGAACAGAGATTAAGGGTGTTTGAGAATAAGGTGCTTAGGAAAATATTTGGGGCTAAGAAGGATGAAGTTACAGGAGAATGGAGAAAGTTACACAACGCAGAACTGCACGCATTGTATTCTTCACCTGACATAATTAGGAACATTAAATCCAGACGTTTGAGATGGGCAGGCCATGTAGCACGTATGGGCGAATCCAGAAATGCATATAGTGTGTTAGTTGGGAGACCGGAGGGAAAAAGACCTTTGGGGAGGCCGAGACGTAGATGGGATGATAATATTAAAATGGATTTAAGGGAGGTGGGATATGATGATAGAGACTGGATTAATCTTGCACAGAATAGGGACCGATGGCGGGCTTATGTGATGGCGGCAATGAACCGTCGGGTTCCTTAAAAGCCATTTGTAAGAAAGTAAGTAACAGTTAAATATTGGTAAAGCAAAATTGTACGCTATACACGTTTTCGGCATTCTAAAACTGTAATGCAAACCCCTAAATATAAAGAAAAACATCTTTTCAGACTTATGCTTTACCACTTTTTGACAATTTAAGTATGATTTCCAACAATTATTCTCAACCTCACCAGCATTTTACACCTTTCCGATATTAACTCTTATTATACAATAGTTGTATTGTCTTGATTTTATAACACGCAGTAGTCGTATACAAAACACGGAACGTGCTTGCTTAGGCTTGTGTCAAATTCGCTTCCGCTGCCTGTACTTGAAACACGTCGACTACATTCTGTCCGGCGTCGTGTGTTCACCTCAGACTAAAACAAATATACCGATGTCACGGCCCTAATAATAATATTTTTGTAAACTTTCCGGTAGAAATTACCAGCAATTTGTGTGGATTTGTTACCGTTTCTCTGCTGCATACTTGGAAACAGAGCACTTTCAGAAGAAGTGTTATTTCTGCATCGCATCTTTATATTTATAATCACTCTGTATTGTTTAAGATGTAATTTTTCTCTTAAACATAATATCACAGTCTACTATATACAGTCACGAAGCTTGAGTTTTGAGAGTGCTAGAAACAATAGACTGTGACGGTACTATTTTGCATTGCCTGTAATGAAGCGATATTAGCGATGCTAGTGGTGAGCAACTATCTAATGTTTGCATATTTACTACGTATTGAGCTTCGCGACTGTATATACTAGACTGTGATGATATGCTGATGGTTTATTATTTTCATTATCGATGTATTAACATATGAGCCGTTCAGAGCAAAAGTGGTGTAAGTCAAAATTGGGTAATGAGCTTTAAAGTAAATATCCTGTAAAATACAGCGTAAAGTAGCAATTAATATGTCCTCCTTGCTATCCACTGACTACTGATAGTTTAAATAAATTGAATATTAATTGCTACTTTGCGCTGTATTTTATAGAATGTTTAATTTAACCCTCATTACCAATTCTTGACTTACACCACTTCTGCTCTGAACGGCTCATATTCAAGTATCTCTGGTTAGTGTTATTGGTGAGTATTTACCATGTTCCTGGTTTGTCACCTAGGACCCAAAGTATGCGTTTGCTTGAGATCGAAATGCACGCATCTAATTAAGATGGGAAATCTGTGTCACGTATGATCTGGAAAGTGCGTTGTAGACAGATTCTGGATCTCACCGGTTTAGGCAGAAGCTTCCAGGAGCCACGCCTCGTTTCCACACCGAGATCTGCAGACGGGTGCTGACTATGAAAGCACGAGAAAATTATCCTATAATCAAACAACGCAAGGGCTTCGCGTGGGTGGAGTGGGTCACGGAGTTTCTGGTGCTTGACCTCGTCAGATTACTTCCACCAGGGAGTTCGAGGTCGAGAACCAGAGAGATCTTCTCTGCGATTCTTAGCTCGTCCCTCAATGGCGATGTCAGATGAAAGCCATTTCTAGACGAATTTTTCCGAAATGAAATATTTTCATGGTATTTCTCGTCATTACACAGCGAGTTTTCGCTTTTTTTCATTCATACATAACACAGCATTTTGGCCCGCGATTTAGAACTTCATTAATTTCTAATGCTAAAATGTAAATTCTTTATGAGAAGTAAAGAAACATATTTTTTAATCTTTCTACCAAATGATGCTACATCAACTACTAGGTTATTATTTAACATAAATATAATATTATAGCGGAATGGTATTTGGCGAGATTAAGCCGAGGATTCGCCACAAGATTACCTGACTTTTGTCTTACAGTTGGAAAACCTCGTAATAACACTAACTAGATAAATCAGCCCAAGCGGGAATCGAACCCACTCCCCAGCGAATACTATTTTTAGAAGTGTATTATAGAGGTAGCTATGTTACAATATCTAATATAAAAATTAATGTCACTAAAATTAGACTACATATATTTTATATATTATTTTAATGTACCGAAGTACATATGATATTTCCATGCAGATATACTGCGTCACCATACGATGAAAGAGTAATAGAACGGAGAAAAATTCTCTCCGGCGCCGGGATTTAAACCCGGGTTTTCAGCTCTACGTGCTGATGCTTTATCCACTAAGCCACACCGGATACCACCCCGGCGTCGGACAGAATTATCCCTGATTAAGTTCCAACTGTCCGACGCCGGGGTGGTATCCGGTGTGGCTTAGTGGATAAAGCATCAGCACGTAGAGCTGAAAACCCGGGTTCAAATCCCGGCGCCGGAGAGAATTTTTCTCCGTTCCATTACTCTTTCATCGTACATATATTTTGATTATACGTTTTGTGTCTTTAACAGGAACTGAATTCTTTATTATGCTGGAAATAATAGGTATGTTTACAGCTTGTTTTCTAGAACCATTAAATCTGATGCAGTCCTAACTACGAACAGAGTGAGATGAGCCCGTATGGACGACAGTCAAACTACTCAAGAAATATTATTTGGTGATTCTGGAGGACGTAAATGACCCAAATTAAGATGACGTGAAGTAGTTGAAGATGATGGGGAAGATACTATGTCATTCAGACTGAATAAGACTGTCAAAAGATAGGTATAGAGATCGATGAGACAGTTAATTGAGGGGGACAAGGCATACATCGGGCTGTAACGCCATGGATGGATGGGATGGGATGGGATGGGAGAATCATTTGAAAGACATACATAAATGGAATAATTTACTTTGCAAGTGAACAAATGGGCCTACGAAGATATACTTTCGCTTCCTACATTGCATAAGAAAGGAATACTTTAGGGTACTAATAATAAGACATTTGATCTCATGCCTAAATTGGGCTGCTTAAGTCGATGTCATTCATTTCGCACTAATATAATACAAAGGTTGGTAAATACGGTCCCCTCTTTCCTAGAGTCTTACATATAACTTACGCAGAAATTACATTTTAAAATGCTGAACTGCAAACTCATTACTACTTTTCTACATCTACTATGTGTATATATATATATAATTTTAACTGGTAATGGAAATTATGGGAAAACGGCTGGACGGATTTTAATAAATGACCCCACATTTTGAAGCTTGGAACCCAAAGTTTTTCAGAAAAATAGTAGTTTTCAATGAAATGTCAATTTTCCTACATCATTTCCCTATTTTCCAAAATCCATCTGTCGTAAGTTTTGAGAAATAATGGCATTTCAAAGTAAAAACAAAACACAAACACACTACAATAAACAATATTACACGAAGGCCATGATCTGCAGGATTGCTGACATATTTAGAGTTCAAATTCAATTGGTTATTAAAAACTTCAAGGCTTACAAAAAATAATTTACAGGTCTGATTCTGTGGTGTGTAATTTTCTGAATCCAGCTTTGTATTGGATATTAAAATCTACAAAACTTGAGGTGCTTTGATGACATTATTACCATTAGAAATTAAATACAGTATTGTTATAGTTAATGCCATGATGTGACTATTTTTCATTAATTATGCATATTAATACTATATTATTGATGATATGAAAGCGAAACGTTTTGGGGGTATATAAGTAGATGTAAATAATATATGACATTAGAGCTTCATTTCTATAATTTACTGAGTGACGGCTATGTAATATATAACTACAAAACTTACGTAAGATAATATTGCTATTAAAAATGAAATATTTTTATAGTTATTAATCATGTGGGGTTGGGTCTTTTTCATATACATAATGGCGGTGTGGTGTAGATATTTACATGCGTCATTCTCTTCAGTACTGGCTCGAGAGAGCGCAAAAATTACAGTTCCTAAGGAAAAACTAAAAGGTATTACTTACTGGTATAATAAGAGGCCTAGAAAATTTTATAGTCTCTCGATCATTTCAGCAAGATCTCTTAACAGGATAAAATGATTTTACCCTCTACATTTCAAGCTCTACATGCAGCAGCTATACCAAGATGCTATGTCTATTGTTCGAAAGCATAGCAAACCTGACTTTTTTTTAAATCTTTCACCTAAAATCCACAATGACCTGAAAGAGTTATTGCTTTACTCCCACATGAAAAACCCACTGATCGTCCTGATATTGCTACTTGCGTTTTCGCGTTGAAACTCAAAAACTTAAAGTGGATAAGTTCAAGAAAAAACATTCAGAGGGACTATATTTCATTACAATGGAAGCAAATAACTTTCAAAATGTCTGGTACTCTTCATTGAAAATAAATGTGAAAAATTTTTATTTGAACGTCTAATACTTTTCGATTGCACCGATATTTTACTACTTAATTAACTTATTATTCCCAGAACATGAATTTTACCAGCAATCGGAAAGTATTGGGGATAAATTTGAATAAAGAACAAAAAAAAAGTTTCCTTCCCAGGCAGGATTCGAACCACGAAAATCTTAGTTACCAGTCTATCGTACTCTGGAGTGAACAAGGCTCTGAAATCAGCTACAAGGGTCGGTCCGGGTTTTTTGCCACTACTGTACATCATGTGAATAATAACAATACTGTAGCGAAGCTTTCACCGCTATTACGCAAGTTTTTTTTTTATTTCATGAACAAATTCTTAGCTATAGATCTACTAACGTATGCCAACTGCCTCCCGTTTCAGTTGCCTCCCGTTTCAATTACCTGTCATCATATCATAATCTCTTCACACGCACGCAAAATAGCCTCATACTAGCCATACCAACACATAAGACATCATCGTATTCATCATCATACACAATCTCGCTCTGCGCTTGTGAAATACCCTACCCAGTGACATCAGAGACTGTCGGAATTTAGTAGCGTTCAAAAGCAAACTTATTGGGCATTTTCTTACTGCGTAGAGTAGGTTTAATTTTTACTTAATCAATAAAAGAAATGTTTCTCTCTTCTTAACTTTTACAATAAACTGTCTAGCTTTTATTAATCAGTTAATCTTTTAGTACTTTGATTTTTATTGTATTCTTAATATTGTAGTTGTAATCCCCCGGTAGAGGGGAAGAGAAGGCCTAATGGCCTTATCTCTACCAGGTTAAATAAATAAATAAATAAATAAATTAATTAATTAATTAATTAATTAATTACATAAATAAATAAATCTATATATATAATTTGAACTGGTAATGGAAATTACGGGAAAACGGCTTAACGGATTTTAATGAGCGACCCCTCATTTTCATGCCTGGCATCCAAAGTTTTTCGGAAAAGTAGTAGTTTTCAGTGAAATGTCAATTTTCCTACATAATTTTCCTATTTTCCAAAATCCATCTGCTGTCAGTTTTGAGAACTAATTTTTATAGAATCACGGCCGACTTGATTGAATTTCAGAACAAAACACACACTACAATAAACAATAGGCTATTACACGAAGGCCATGACCTGCAGGATTGCCGACATATTTAGAGCTCAATTCAATTTGTTATTAAAAACTGATTCTGCAGTTTATAATTTTCTGATTACAGCTGTGTATTGGATATTCAAATCTACGAAACTTGAGGTGATTTGATGACATTATTACCATTAGAAATTAAATATTATTATAGTTAGTATCATGATGCATCTATTCTTCATTAATTGTACATAAAATTGATGCTATATTGATGACATGAAAGTGAAACGTTTTGAGGTTATGTAAGTAAATGTAGAGAATATCTTAATTTAGATCTTCATTTCTATAATTTACTGAGTGACTGCTATATATAAAACTACAAAACTTAAGTAAGATAATAATATTGTTATTAAAAATCAAATATTTTTATACTTATTAACCCAGTGGGGTTGGGTCTTTTTCATATACTTAATGGCGGTGTAGTGTAGATATTGATATGTGTCATTGTCTTCAGTATTGGCTCGAGAGAGCGCAAAAATTACAGTTCCTAAGGAAAAATCAAAAGGTATTACTTACTGATAAAATAAGAGGCCTAGAAAATTTTGTAGTCTCCAGATCATTTCAGCAAGATCTCTTAATAGGATAAAATGATTTTACGCTCTACATTTCAAGTTCTACATGCAGCAGCTATATGAAAATGCTATTGTTCGAAAGCTTAGCAAACCTGACATTTTTTTTTAACTTCTGCCTACAATCCACAATGACCTGAAATAGCTAGTGCTATCGTCCTGACATTGATACTTGCGTTTTCGCGTTGAAACTCAAAAACTGAAGTTGGATAGGTTCAAGAAAAAGTATTTGGCCTAAAAAAATCAATTCAGAGGGTGTATGTTTCATTATTATGGAAGCAAATAACTATCATAAAGACAAGTATTCTTCATTGAAAATAAATCTGAAAAAATTTTATTTGAACGTCTAACGAACTTAGTTTGCAGCAGCATTTGCTGCACAAGCCACTAGTAAATAAATTATTAAATAAATAAATAAATAAATAAATAAAAACTATTTCATATGAACACGCTTGCCGACATAAGAAATTCACAAAAACTTTAATTTTGTTTTATGAACTTCAAGCCAACGAAATACAATATATAGTTTAATTCAGTTTCTACAATGTTTAATTTAATTGCACTATGCGTCCAAGGGACGACCAGTACTACAAGTATGTCACTGTTGTAGGCTTGTTAAGGTCAGTTTGTGGGTGTACTGAGTGAATTATCACGATGAAATTCCATCGGAAGGTTAGCTTTATCTTGGCCGACATTTTGGGTGAAAAGGATGTAAGGAGCGGTGGATATTAAATGTACATTGTTGCGTGATTGTGTACGATCTGGTAGGAAAGGAAAGGTGGAATGGAATATATTAGGCCTAATTGTTCTAGATAGTCCTCATTTCATTATTCATATGTTTGCGCCGAATATGCTGGTGTTCTCAGGAGATTATTTCAATGTAGATTCTCAGGTGCTGCGATCTCCAGTTCTTATGATTATTAATAATTTGGTTAATAAATTTCGTGAAACGGGAGATGTTCAACATAAGAAACAACAAGATGAAGTATAGTGCTCACAGAAGAAACTGCACAAGTACGTTTAATTTGGTTTATCAACTTCAAGCCAATGGAATATGACAGCTGTGCCGGTAATTTTAATTCAGTTTCTACAATTTTTTAATTTCATTGTATTATGCAGTTCACTCCTGCCAGTTTGTTGTGTCTAGTTTGTGGTTATGTTACAGACATGCCAACTTTAATGTATTTTGTTACGAGTATCTCCTGCAATTACCCCACGACTCCCGCTCTACCGCATTCACAAGACAGGCCTAGCTTCCGTATTTAGACGTGATAGCATAATTTTTGTTCTTAATGGTATGTTTATGTTTCGTATCTCCTACCAAATTTCTATCTTCTACAATTCAACTCTTGCAGGTTGGCAGATCTGATGTTACATGCGCTGTGATTGTCAACAACGATTAAGACGATTATATCAGTATTTCGCCGATACTGCCAATTATTATTATTATTATTATTATTATTATTATTATTATTATTATTATATTATTAGCTTCACACTTCACAAGCCTTGAAGGCATTTCGCTGCATAACGAACAATATTGTAGTTAATAATATTGTGCTTGACTGCCTCCGTGGTCTGTTGGTCAGCATCCAGATCAGCAGGTCCCGGGTTCGATTCCCGGGCTCTGCTATCTGTGAATTTTTCTTCTTGAAGAAGAAAAATTCCGTGGGTGTCTAGAGTCTGGAAATTTGTATGAATGTGAGTGTGATTGTGAGTGTGCCGGGTTAATATTAATTAACCAATCATCACAAATATAAAAATATATCAGGACTGTCGCTGGGCAGTAACCTGAACACACGTTTCAGTGTCACATTGTTGACAAGTAATTCCATCTGTTAGCACAACCATAAAGCGTCTAATAGATGCTATAGAGTTACCAACAACGAAAAAATATATAATAATACATTGTGCTACATTACTCTATCCAAACAATTTTCCAATGAAATATGCCTGCTGTTTAAAACTTTTTCCCTATACAGTTTAAATATTTCGCATACCGTCTTTCCAGTGATATTCTTCCCGACGATTTTTCCTTTCCAGTGGAGCTTACTTCACATAGTTCATCCATTTATAAAGTATACTACCATAATATTCTAGTGCATGTCTTGTTCTAGTGGTGATTCTATTATAGCCTATAATTGTAAGTGAAACATTGAAAAGATTTTTTGTGTGTATAAAGTATTGTAAAAATATTAGATATATATCAATCTGTTTTGTTACGTTGCACACTCGCAAAAACGAATAAAAAAAATTGGATCGTATCATAGATTAAAACGTAGGCCTAAGAGAAATATGTTCATACCTACGTAACGTTAAACTAATAGGATAGTAGATACTCAGAAGAAGGGAAGAATAATGGAATGTCCATATTGAATGTTATCTGGTACTGATGGTGATGATATTATTATTATTATTATTATTATTATTATTATTATTATTATTATTTGTATGAAGAATATTTTATTTCCTTTTCATTAATATTTTTGTTGCTCAATAAAGAAGGTATTTCCTCTGTATTAATATTTTACTTTTTATATGAAACCAAAAATCAATTTTTCTCAATTATTACGAAATGACGGTTAGTCCGTTTTTTCGATAACTCATGGAATGAATGTTGATTATTTTTCAACGTATTTGTGTAAATATTAGACTACACAGTAATTTAAAAAATACATAGACCTATAATATTTATTTGTGCGAGATCGTGCGTATTTGCTTGCTTTCCGCACAAAACCAATACGCGGTAAATGTGAAATACCACATTCAGTATTCCCAACATAACACACATAACAATTTTCCTATTCTTACCTCTTAAGCGTCATATTCAATTTACTGCTTTAGGCTTTTAACATATTATTTTTAAAGACGTTCAATATAGTAATAATTATAAATTGGAAACTTACCACTGCAATTTCACCTAAATTGCACTGTTAATTATTGTTTTTAAATATTTGCAAAAATTAAGTAAACTCTACAACACCACAAAAGTTACTGCATTTGTAATGCAAGTAACATTAAGGAAGCCGTGAAAAAAATCAACAAGACCGGAAAAATTAAACTTGCAGTAGTGTCAGAGTTGTAAGCTCCGAAACCGGTTGTGGTGCTAGAGACGTCCAGTCGGAGCGTGAACTTGCTTATGTCTGTGGAAGCACCAGAGCACGCAACGAGTTATAGTGGAGCGCTCCGCTCCGTTTAGACTGTGTCTGACAACGCTGTATTACTGCAATATGTTATATAAATAATACTGTTAAAATATTAAAATGAAAAATAAATGATTACATAACCTTACCGTTTGTTTTAAGTTCGCATTTATAGACTGGGGGAAAAAAAAGACAGACGTATATCACGGCCTGCTGTAGTATAGTAAACACAGAAAATATTTTATAGGAACAATGTTGAAGATAGATATATTTGTTTTCCAAAGTTGCCGTCATTGAACAGAAACCAAGATGGAGATTTCATTGCAACTAATTAGAAATTCCTCTTTCAGGTATGTAATAAACGATCTTCGCACAAAATAATGTACGATACACGAGCGGTATGTTTGTTTTCAACTACGTTTCGCTTTTTCAATCTTTTCCTCGAACATGAAAACGTCAACATACCGCTCTTATTACGTGTTACACGAGATGTAAAACATTTATTACTGCGTCATTAGTACAGCTTGTTGACTACCACGGAACGGAAACACAATAGCTAATCAGACTCATCGGGCAGTGATCTCTTGGAGTCAAGTTGTTGACAATAATCACCATTGTGCGCGTGTATCTGTGTATGTTCACAAGTATCTGACCTCTTTCAGTATTTTTTAGTCTACGAAGGAATAATGGCAAATTTGTTCAGTACTAGAGATAGAGAATTTATCATGTGATGCAAAAAGTCCATTCCTCAAAATCTGGCGCTATAGATCTGTGTGTATATGGTCTATACGTGGACACCTCGCTTTTGTGTCGATGAATAGGTCTGTTCGTGTATGGACAAGTTTAACAATTTTCTATGCTTATTTCTGTACCTCAAATCATATTCCGTTTGGATATTGAATTTTCAATGGTAAGACAATATTTCATCATCATCATCATCATCATCATCATTATCATCATCATCAGATAATAACATTCAATATGGGCATTCCATTGTTTTCCCCGTCTTCAGAGTAGGCTACCCACTGTCCTATTAGTTACGTCAGCGGTGACCAAAGCGGGTGTCGTGATTACATCATATAATCACAGACATTCAAACGGGTACGAGGAGTTTCCTGTACATTGCTGTGCGTTTCATTCACGTACTGAAGGCAAGCAGTGGCGGTATCATGTCGCTCTACAAACTCTGTCTCTACAAGCAGTAAGAGGTGGTTTCGTAAAGAATGAGAATTTTTTTTGTTGTCCTGTCGGACAAAACGTAATATTTTTACTTTGCTCAACAGTTAAATTAGGAGTATATAGAAACATTAATTCCCACGCTGAATAATGTATTATTATTATTATTATTATTATTATTATTATTGTATTATTATTACTATTACTATTATTATTATTATTATTATTATTATTATTATTATTATTATTACTGACCACTAAGTATGTGCTTCTATAATTCGTCTGCACGTTCATGAATATTGATATTTTTTAGGTCTTCTCCCTAGAAGGATAAAATTATTAGGTTTTATCTCGATTTTAATCTTCTTAATCTTTAGATGAGGGTAACTGTTTATTAATTATTCATTTAATAATAATATTGTAGAAAAACTGATTCAATATTATGTGCCAACGAACTGTTAAACGCCAGGAACTGACATGTCTTAAATCATAGCCAGGAAGAGAAAGATGACATAAATAAATGTAAGGAAGTCAGCTACCTAATGGGGTTTGAAATAGCTCGTGCCTCAAAAGTCTTTTAATAGAACAGAATTTATCGAAAGAGTAATGATTAAAATAGCTTAAATAACTTGTCAATAAGAAGTTTTTAATTTTGAAAAACTACGAATTTCTCGACCAAGTATCGAGAGAAGAATTTAGAAGATTCCTGATTATATTCAAGAGGAAGGTTAAAAAAAGAAGCAAGAAAATTCGTACATTATTCACTGGCTCTTGATGACAGCAGTGACATTACTGATACAACAAAGTTTGAGATTTTTATCCGCGGGATTGATCAAGATGTTAGTACAGGAACCACCGCTGGTTGTACTTTTTATGAGAACTACCTTTCCTCCGTCTCCTTACTTCATAGTCTGTCTGTCGCGTGTAATCACTGCAGCTCGAGTTTTGGTCACCGCTGGTTTACGTAGTTACGTATGAACGAATCTCTCTTACGTTTTAATTCCTGATAGATCAAATGCAGGTTTCCCAGCTATTGTGCTTTATATTTTCAGTTCTGCTGTGTCTGTCTGTATTACTTTTTTGTGTTTGGTCTGGTTTCAGCAGCTTATTTTAGGTTAGGACGTATTACATTCCTCTATATCCTAATTTTATATCAGATTGCTGCTACTTATTATTCCAAATGGTGTTTCCAAGCGCCTGTGTTTATTTTTAGAGCTTTGTTTGTTGGGATGCTTCTTTTTGTAAGTCTTCACTGCAGGTTACTAATACACCAAATGCTTAAAAGCGTTTACTTGTTCTAGATGGATCTACAACTCTGGATCCATAGGTTTACTCTTCCTGCAATAAGCACGCTACGGACTTCATCATTCTTTATAATTCATCGTTTTCGATCGGGTTTGAACCGGCGAATTCCAAGTCCAAGCATGCTGACCACTAAACCACTACATCACCTAACATGACAAAATGTCATTAATTCCAAATTTCAGAGAAAATTAGAAAAATCTAATCTAGAATACTTTTCAAAAAGTCATAATTACTTCCTGGTTCACATAAAAGGACGAAAGATTAATATTATTAACGAATACTACATGGTATTTTAAAACTGGCACAAACCTAAGAGTGCTAATGAGATATAAATGCAGATAATATTTCATATTTGTGACGCTAGGGAGCCATCACGCTTGAAAATGAGCGGAGTTCATGATTTTATTATTTAACCTTACCGGATGAAACCGGTTTTGAAGCGTACTATTCCTTTAGAATGGCATGACAATACCAATATGACATTTTTCATTCTTGATCAAAGATAAAACTTCCGAGCCGCGATAGACTACGCTGGACGGTGTTAGGTATATAGCTACCGAGAATAGCCAGCTCGATGACACAGGGACTCTTTGGAATGGAAAGGAATTATTTCGGGAGGAGGCCCTACAATCCAGCAGTGCGACCTTCCGCTAACCCTCAAGCCAAACCTCAAACCCACAATGACCAGCCAGCTACACTAAGGCCCAATTGTATAAAACTCCCTGACTAAAGATCAACTTTGATCGAAGATCGAAAAGTGAACCGAGTTCAGACACTTCTTCTATTGTATAAAACTTTTCTGCGATCAAATTACCTTGGTTCAAATGCAATCTAAGTTCACGTGAAAAGGATTTGGCAACATCGCAGAAACAGGTGAAATACGTGATGCGCGGACAGGTTTGTTCAGTGTTGCCAATCTAGCGACTTTAACTCTTTTTCAACAACAATTTATTTTAACTTTTATATTGCTTAAATAGGGATTTAGTGACCTTTTTAGCACCCCATAGTGACAAAATTTAATCTTCCTTTGTTGATAATGAGAAATCTAGCGACTTTACAACTACTTTTTGGCGACTTTCCGTATTACACTCTGTTGGAGACACTGGGTTTTTTTTGTGCAATGTAAATAATGGCGGACAATAAGAAGAAGGTTGACTGTTCTCCGAGTTGTTATCATGTTATGGTGTTTGATACTGCTAAACATAATAAAGCTTTATAAAACAACAATTTTCGTTTAGTAATACAGTTAATTGAACATTTATATCCATTAATAATTAATGGTTGTTATAAACATAATATAATTATAGGTTATGTTATTTGATACCGCTGAACACGATAGAGCCTTATAAAATATAAGAATGTTTGTGTATTAAGGCAAGAAATTGAAAGAAATATATATAAATGTGCCTAACATATCTATTAATATTAATAATAATGGATATTTTATTTGCTCAATCTGTCACTCGTATATTTCAAACAGAAAAGAAATAACTGAACTTGGATCATCTAACTTAATCGGAGAAATTTCTTCAGTCAAAGTTTACTTTAGTTTGAGACAAATTAATCTCAGATTAGACTTTATACAACACAAAATTCCAAGTTCAACTGAAACAAGGATCAATTTAACCTCTGATCTAAGATTAAATGGTTTATACAATCGGGCCCAAGTGTCACTATGCATTTTTCAACAGTAATTTCATAGAGGTTTTCATTTATATAGAGAAAATCGAAACTCGAGTGAGATTTAATTGACTATTTCACGATTAGAAAAATGTACATAGAGATTAGAAGAAATAAAATACTCTAATACAATAAAATATTAAGGTATCTGGGGGTATTAAGGCCCAGCATGTTATAAGGCCCACTACCTAGTTTTGCCATTAGTTATACACTTTTGCAAAAGAGAGCAACAGCTCTTAAGACCTATTTTTTCTTGCATTCGAGTGACGTATAAAGAAATTAGATTCTCGTTCTTGTTTGTAGCTGACTTTTAGCAACAAGTTATATGTGATTATTTCTCCTTTCATAATAAAATTTTGCAAAATTTAAGTTGATATTTAATCGTTTTACTGTATGTTATTAATATAATATTAAATGCACGTTGTTGTGTAAACATTAAGAAGTTTGGGGCTACCGTGAAACTTTCGCTAATGAGCATATGAGCACTACATAAATTAAAATTGGCGCGAAGTAACAGAGCAGGAAATAAGGCCCGTGAAATAAATACGTGGAAACGCCCACAAGTTCACAGAAGTCCCTGAGCTATAAAGTTCAAACTCTGAAGCACAATCTTTTTTGCAAGAAATTAAAAAAAAAAAGCGAAAGACTGACAATTCCTAATGCAGAAAGAGCATTGGATGAACCACCAACTTCAGGATTTGTAAACATCCGGGGACTCGCATATGTTCTGTCTGCGAAGAGAATTGTTGTACATATACATGTGTGTGTCTCTTGTGAATGTTGGGTGCACGATAAATGAGTAGGTCTCACTGAGGAGAAAACTGAAGACTTTGTATGCCCAAATTTTGTTCAATACTTACTCGTATATTCTTTATTGTGGCCCTTATTATCTGTCACAGCAGGATATAAGGCCCAGTGACATGATGTTAATTTTCATTGCTCATAGCATTTATGTATCTGTTTGAATATTTATTTGAAGTAAAATATTATAGGATAACTATAAAAGTATGCTATTCCATTATTTAAAAATTCCTAAAAGTCTCAATTTCAAAGAAAGAACGTTTTATTACCTTAATTGACTCACTAAAATTCTATTTCACTAATGTTAACTTCACCAAAACGTTTGAACGAAGCCGCCATTTTCAGTTGACTTTCTATGCGGTAAACAAATGACGATCGCAAAGCATGTTTTATAGTACCGTAAAGAATTTGCAGTTTGAAATGTTGGAAAACAAAGAAACAAATGGTAGAGAGGTGATAAAAACAGAAAAAAGTATATAGGTATAAAGATTAGAAGAAATAAAATACTCTAATACAATAAAATAGATATTAGGCCAATTGTCATATTAAAATTCTATTTCACTAATGTAAGTTTCGCCAAAACGTTTGAATGGAGTCGCCATTTTCAATTGACTATCTATGAGGGAAACAAATGGCGATCGCAAAGTATGTTTTCGTTTGAAACGTTGGCAAACAAAGAAACAGATGCTAGGGAAGTGGTAAAAATAAATGCTAGAGAAGTGATAAAAATAAACAAATGCTAGGGAAGTGATACAAATAAACAAATGCTAGGAAGTGATAAAATTGTAGCGATAAACAGACATGATTGGTTGAACACATCCTTTCGTACCGTTTTATTGGTCAAAAGTAGTATGACGTAAGTGTAATTGTCAGTGAAAATTCCCAGGTCAGACAGGGACTCGAATCTTGATCGCCTGGATGATAGGATACGTAACACTTTTTTCCGTCTCCCTTCCATTCCACATCCGTAAGTTATAGTTTCGAGAATTTTAAGGAACCCATACATGCAAAGATTTGGATGGAGAAAAGTCTGTACAGAGCTAAATCAACAGGAAAAAGCCCTCATATAAGAGCGAAAATTATTAAGACTTCCGGCCTGGAGGTAAGTCTCTAGAGATCAGCAGCTGCCTGAATTTCTCCGACTGTAGCACTCTTCAAATTAAGCGGTAAAAAAAGTAAACATAGGAACAAACGATAATGAGAGCATGTGGTCGAGATTTCGTCATTGTTTCGTTTTAAGCAGTGACGGTAAGCTCGGTAAGCTACGAAAGTACTTGTTTGAGAAATTATTCTCACCTATTTCTATTAAAATTTATAGAAATGTAAAAATAATTTCCATGTCTAATGAAAATTAAAAACAAAGAATATTAGAATAAAATGCTAAAACAAGACGCATGTTCGCAACTTGTCGCCGAGTTAAAGAGATGATATTTAAGAATGGCGATTAAATGACTTGAGCTTACGGATAATGAATGGAATAGAATCAAAATAGAAGTGTTACGTACAACTTTAATCAACCCTTACGTAAATTAAAATGTGAGCCTATCCTATAACTTGCAATTTTATCGCCTTAGTCAAATTGGGTAAAACACAATTAAGCAGATTATTATACCCAAATTGAAGCCCTGCATTATATGATTCACTACAAGTAAATCTATTCAAGATATCTGAAGTAAATTATGGGTTGCAAACTTTAATATGAGCATATTAACCAACATGATCATGTTGTGCTCCATTTTCATACATACTTACTGGCTTTTAAGGAACCCGGAGGTTCATTGCCGCCCTCACATAAGCCCGCCATTGGTCCCTATCCTGAGCAAGATTAATCCAGTCTCTACCACCATATCCCACCTCCCTCAAATCTATTGTAATATTATCTTCCCATCTACGTCTCGGCCTCCCCAAAGGTCTTTTTCCCTCCGGCCTCCCAACTAACACTCTATATGCATTTCTGGATTCACCCATACGTGCTACATGCCCTGCCCATCTCAAACGTCTGGATTTAATGTTCCTAATCATGTCAGGTGAAGAATACAATGCGTGCAGCTCTGCGTTATGTAACTTTCTCCATTCTCCTGTAACTTCATCCCTCTTAGCCCCAAATATTTTCCTAAGCACTTTATTCTCCTAACATATTCACGTCATCCGCATAGACAAGAAGCGCTTCATTTTCATACGAGACTAATTGAGGAGCGTTTTTGCAAAAGTCGATAGATGTAGAAATTTTAGAAAGTGAATTACATATGGATATCGTATGTTTTCTACCTCCGGAATCGATCTATGAAATCATATTTACTAAAACTTGATTCATACCGTATGTAGAGACTACCAAACCTTCCAGGTTTTTTTCAAAACTCGATAGATCCTGTCGCTTAGCGTAATTTCTGTAAAATCTTGATTTCTGCATCTATCGACTTTTGCAAAAACGCTCCTCAATTATGCCAGTTGCTGTTACAAAATAGGTTTCTATATTCAATTTACACAGGCCCCTGCGGAGGCTGAGTATCAGATACAAGCGCACCGGGTTCGAGTCTCGGTCAGGTCTGGAATTTTTCATTGAAAAATCCACAGTGGCACTTGTGATAGACAATCTCCTGTTTCCCATATTAGCTATCTACATCATTCCCTCAATATTTCTCCATTTTTTGTCATCATTCCATAGGCTGGCGACGCACGGAAGGGGTTGGCCTAGGGTTGAGTGGGGTGGCTTCGAAACCTGGATACGCAGAGAACCTTTGTGTAGTCAGCCGGTGTGGGTTTGGGAATAGGCCTAGCTTGAGGTTTAGCGCAAGAATACTGAAAGGTCGTAGTGCCCGTCCCTCCCGGACTCATTTTACCGGCATTATCACCTTCATTTCATTCAGACGCTAAATAACCTGAGATGTTGATACAGCGTCGTAAAATAACCTACTCAAAAAGGGATATTAACAAAAAATGATAAAGTAGACGATTGGACAAAAAATGTCGTAATGTGTGAGGCTATGGAACTGATACCTCAGAACAAAGATTATGCATACGTTAGGGATACTTACTGGCCCAACATTAAGGAAGCAACTTTGGTAAGTAGGCCTTACCAATTCATGTTCACAGTTACAGAACATATAATGTAACTAGTGGGTCTACTGCCGACATGAATGCCACTTATGTCTTGATGAAAAATTCGCTAATTTTTTCTTTCAATTTTACATTTCATCTATTTATATGTAAATTAGTGTAGTTGTAGGCTAAAGTTGACAATGTCAGAAGAACTGGCAGTGGAGGAGGAAAGTCAGCAAAATTCACTGCAGTTGATGAACTGGTATTAGATTATTAGGAAAAAATTCTGCAAGTGTTGCTGGTCTAGAACAGAAAGCCCTGATGGCATTGGAAAATAATCAATATCCCGATTTGTAGAGCAATTTGTAATTGAAGCTTTGTTGATAATGCATAACTTCTATTTATCTTGTTATGGCAGGTCCCTCTATATTTATAACTCTTCAAGATCTTTAGCACTTTACCTAAACCGTTCATTATATTTAAACAATGCACTCATAAAGGAATAATATTATTGTTCTTTCTCGTGATATATATCACTTGAATCGGAATCACTAAACCACATATAAAAAATAACTACAATATTTTGTTTTAATTATCTGAGAAAGATTGTCACTGGTCACTGATAATACAGAAATCATCAGTCTTTAGAGGCTTGTAGGAATATTCCTGTTGAATACTAGTATAATCAAATAGATTAGCATTTTGAGAAACAGAATCACTTATGAACTGGTGAAATCGACCAATATTACTAGTCAGTGAACTGGTAACTACTACTTTACCCTTGTAGTTTCTAGAAGCACAAACTTGTAAAATATACTAACATCACTACTGTGCAGACTAGTATTACTAGTCCGTGAGTTTTGAGAAACAGGCCCCTGATGTTCCCTATGACGTGCTGTTAATTTCTGACATTTTAGAGACACTTTGTAAACACAGATTCTCTCGTGCACATATACACGCATTACGTCACTCAAATATACAGTAATATATCACGCACAATCTACCACAGTGACACGCACTACCCCCTCACGACGCACGCACTTACATGAACGCATGAACTCTCGCATTCTCATAGTCATAAACGTTCCATTTCTCACGCACCCTAGCAAACACAAACCCACACTCAAAATACTGGACAGTCACATTCTTTTACTAGAGACTGATCTATGAAGATTCGAGTTTAAAATTATTATTATTATTATTATTATTATTATTATTATTATTATTATTATTGACCTAATATTTTAAAAATGTATTTTGTCTGGCAACGTGAAATTCACTCGTTTTGACTGAACAGTTTATGATTCGTGAGACCAGACTTAAATATTATTTTGTCATAGAACATTAAAATTATTATTAGTAGAAACTCCAAAAACCGCTCACCACTTTAAAATGTATAAATTTTATTTTATTTATTATTAAACTTGTTTCTGTATCATTCATTAATATTAGTCTATTAATTATGTCCAGATTTCAAATAACACTTTGTAGGAACTTTAGTTTCATAAACTTTGTCAGCTTTTTCGAAGGCAAATGATATTGTCAACATAACAATTAAAAAGTAACTGCCATTCATTGTCCTATTTGTCAGTACCGAAATTCGAAATAAACTTGGCAAACGAAAATTCAGCATAGGTAGCACTAGGGGAAAAATAGGTAGGTTTCACCCTTACAATCTTACTAATAAACCGTGTATAGTTTTTATACTAGACTTAAGTTATGCAGAGTTGAGACAGAAAACTTTACTAATAAACCATGCAGAAGCGATGGATGTATAAACAGCCTGTAACTATACAATGGGAATTGCTTTGCAGTAGTTATATACACGAAACCCCTTGTTTAAGCTTTGTATATAGAGAAAAAATGGCCGCCCCTCTAGCAGCTGTTCGTATCGACTGTCATTTTATGATGAAGGTTGCCTAGTAACCAAAGAAGAACAAACCAAAGAGCACAGAATAATTAGAATAATATCACAGTCTACTATATATAGTCACGAAGCTTGAGTTTTGAGGGTGCTAGAAACAATAGACTGTGACGGTACTATTTTGCATTGCCTGTAATGAGGCGATATTAGTGATCCTAGTGGTGAGCAACTACCTAATGTTTGCATATTTACTACGTATTGAGCTTCGCGACTGTATATACTAGACTGTGATAATATTACTGTAGCTTGTACTCTTTGACCAAAATATAGTATGGTAATCGATTAGAGCCAGTTGTACTATCGATACTTAACACGCCACACTAGAGCGCTCTACCGGATGCAATAGAGAACCTCAGATATTCTATTATCTTTCGTAACGAAGTAATGACGAAACTATGACGTAGCTGTGTAACAGTTGTACTGTTATACGCGATGCATGTAGTGATTATTAGTAAGGAATTTACACACGAGGTATAAATGAGCTACTCATTGTATAAGTATAAGACAGTTAAACGTCTGTATATAGAGTTTTTATTAGTAAGACCGTTAGAGTATAATATCATATTTACCCTTAGGGTATAATATAAAAGATGATACAGTTTGTACGTAGGCCTAACTCCAAACCGTTAAATGTTTATGTAAGTAATGTCATGATCAGGCAGTGCATTTTCGTTCGCAAACGAATTAGAGAAGTTATCCGTTAGTACTTCCTGGCCATTCAGAGTTCAAACTATGACGCTAAATGCTTACGTCAGGTCACTAGAAAGGTATAGTTTAGTACATAATAATAATAATAATAATAATAATAATAATAATAATAATAATAATAATGGATCATGACAATTGTAAGTGGGATTGCTACTAAATTGAAATGATCTGTGCAGTTACTTTTTGACCATATAAACGCACTAACACTGCGAAACTAGCTCTGTGCAAAATATTAGTGCTACGTATGATAGGAAATATAATTAGATAATACTGAACTAGTATATAGAATATTTATTACAGGCCTACAACATAATAGTAAACATGATATACATTAACTGTATATACTCGATATATAATACATGCAATTAATTCATGTAGCAAAATCAGTTCCGTTACGGTGAACAAAACATAAATTCTGAGATTAAGAAATTCATATCTTTGACCATAATTGTCAGGAAAAAATTTGTTTAATCTAAGAAAATGTTCTTCCTTCGTTACATGACGTTACAGGGACACAATTATATCAAAAATCAATATACAAATTAACTACATTTATATTTATATAAATACAAATCATTCATTTTTCAAAACCTATACGCATTGCAGTGAACGAAAACATATATTCTGAAGTTATGAAATGTAAATCTTTTACGAACGTCACATACAATTTGTTTAAAATGAGAGAATGTTCTTTCTAATTCACATGACATTACAGGGGCATATTTATAATACATTACAACGCAGTATAGATCATCATTTCACATAAATCACAGTATGTTTCCATTTATTATGCTGAAATAGTCCTTCCGAAATTCGAATATAACCAATTGTAACGTAGATCTTACTGGAGGTATTCTTTTGAAAGAAAGAAAATAAGGAAGAAATATTTGTCTAATGACTAGTACATGATATTTACTATCATAGACTGAGGGAAAAACAAGAAAGTGGTGAACAGAACTACAGATTAAGTAACTAAAAACATTCGGGCTCTGGCTTCCCAGTAGCATAAGAAATAAAGAAGAAATAAATATTGTATATTTTACAAATTAAGTTAAATTGCAATGGGACAAACTTGTGTTCAGAAACGAGCGCACTTAGGAAAATATTAAAAAAAAAATACAGATCAAAATTAAACACAATATAACATAGACTGATAAATTAAAATAATATTAACACAAAAGTCTGAATAAAAATTCAACTTCTCAGTTTTAGAATCCGACCAAATGTAGTCGTAACTTGGTGTTTTACATAAACATCATTGACGATGAAGCGTCTGTATTGCACTGTGATTCATAGTCTATGCGTACCTGTTGCAATTCTACCCTGCTTATGAATCCACGCGACGTAAAAGATGTACCAGAAGAAACTATTCGATCCGCTGTACGTTTGGGAACACAAATGCCCTGCCTGGTCATGAAGCAAAAAAGAAATAACGCACAACGCAACCCCTTAAGAAGATCATATGCTGTTCAAGAAATATACCAGTGATGTCAAAGCAAGCCCATTTTTCTGACCTTGACGTCGTGCGCGTGCATCAAGCGCTAGGTATGGAAGGAGTAAGGGTTACGTATATGAATAAGCAGCTTGTTGGATTTAAAAAACAGTGGTGCACAAACTTCAAACGGAACGTGAAATTTTATGTCGTTATTTTTATATGGCTTCTTTCTGTTTGATATTACATTATATTGTCTGAAAAAAAGTACTAACACCAATTTCTTAATATTGCAGTTAATAGTTAAGAAGGGATATTCACATAAATTCCATAGTAGTACAACTGTACTCTACTAAGTGAATGAAACACATCATTCATAAAGAAAGTTATATCCCAAAAAAAGAGATTGAGTATGACATGGTAAGCTGGAAATTATATTGATGATATCTTTAGCCTTATAAAAGTAATCAATAAACTAATCAAAACAATGCTATAGTACAAAGCAAAGTTACCTAGGCCTACACAAGGTTTGCGCTCTCCGAGCCGGCTCACAGCTCATGAGCAGAATGCAGATATTAGCTGCGCTCTGTATAAGGGTAGACTGGAAGAAGGAGTGATCTCGTACAAAATGTCACAAAAGGAACTACTATTACGAGTGTTAATGAAATGAATTCCCGTTCAGTGTTTGCAAAACTATCTTGGACTATTATTAATTAATAAAGAAATATTTATTTTACAGAAATAATAGAAATTCTATAGCTACTTAAATGTATAATATCATTTTGTTATAATTTTATTTATCAGTACATCAAAACGAGGTTTTATGCTGTTGGCAGCTGAAAGGAACAGTAGCCTACAGATCGTAATGAAACATCAGTTACAGATGTTCGATGTCTGCCTTTATTAAAGTTGATTATAGAAAACAAGTTGCTCACAAATATAAATGTTGAGCCTAACGTAGCAATCATTTTCACAGCCAGCCTGTGTAGTAGTGGCTATTATTGCTAATATTTAGTCTTGCAAAACTCAACCAGGCTAGTAGTATTTATTTTTTTTATTTTATTGGGTTATTTTACGACGCTGTATCAACATCTAGGTTATTTAGCGTCTGAATGATATGAAGGTGATAATACCGGTGAAATGAGTCCGGGGTCCAGCACCGAAAGTTACCCAGCATTTGCTCGTATTGGGTTGAGGGAAAACCCGGGAATAAACCTCAACCAGGTAACTTGCCCCGATCGGGATTCGAACCCGGGCCACCTGGTTTCGCGGCCAGACGCGCTGACCGTTACTCCACAGGTGTGGACGGCTAGTAGTATTATTCAAACGATCTTTAGCCCTTAGGTCACATTGAAGATCAATAAGTTCGAGCTGTAAATCGTTAAATGTTAAATGTTAAATGTTATGTTTTAGGCCTATTTAACGACGCTCGCAACTGCCGAAGTTATATCAGCGTCGCCCGTGTGCCGGAATTTTGTCCCGCAAGAGTTCTTTTACATGCCAGTAAATCTACTGACATGAGCCTGTCGCATTAAGCACACTTAAATGCAATCGACCTGGCCCGGGATCGAACCTGCAACCTCGGGCGTAGAAGTAATTAAGAAAGTATCTCTGATAAGACAATGTATTTCAAATTCATAAAAAATAAATACCGACTATACCTACCTCGGGTAATAATGCAGCTTTCACGTCCTGAACCTTTTCATTGCGATCTTCAGCAACAAAACAACCGTAAGTATCTTTGTGCGAGATCGTGCGTATTTGCTTGTTTCCGCACAAAACCAATCCGCGGAAAGTCTAAAATTCCACATTCAGTATTCCCAACCTAACACACATAACAATTTCCCTCTTCTTACCGCTTAAGTGACATATTGATTTTACTGCTTTAGGCTTTTAACATATTATTTTTAGAGACGTTCAATATAGTAATAATTATAAATTGGAAACTTACCATTGCATTTTCACCTAAATTGCACTTTTAATTATTGTTTTTAAATATTTGCAAACATTAATTATACTCTACAACTCCACTAAAGTTACTGCATTCGTGATGCAAGTAACATTAAGGAAGCCGTGAAAAAAATCAACAAGATTCCAGACTCATCATAGACTGGTGGGGAAAAAAAAGACAGACGTATATCACGGCCTGCTGGAGTATAGTAAACACAGAAAATATTTTAAGGCAACAATGTTGAAGATAGATATTTTTGTTTTGCAAATTTGCCGTCATTGAACAGAAACCAAGATGGAGATTTCATTGCAACTAATTAGAATTTCCTCTTTCAGGTATGTAATAAACGATCTTCGCACAAAATAATGTACGATACACGAGCGGTATGTTTTCTTTCAATTCTCGGAAATTAAAAAAGCTCAACTACGTTTCGCTTTTTCAAACTTTTCCTCTAACATGAAAACTTCAACATACCGCTCTTGTAACGCATATTACTATTATGTCTGGACTCGTAATGACGCATTATGTTATGTTTTTTTCTACCTTTCAAACTGTTGTGGCAGGTAAGGCACTGAGTATTTACTCCAGCAGCTATGAAAAAATAAACATTTTCTCATGCAACATTGAAAGAATTTGCCTCATAATCACTCTTCCGTCTTTTAGATTCCTCCATATTGTATTATAGTAGTAGGTAAGCAACGTGAAACAGTTACTGAGAATAGGCCTACACACTGCACTCCACTAGATAGCTGAGTGGTCGTTTTCCTCTCCTCTACCTATAGCAAGTCTATGTCATTCTGACGTATCTTCCTCTCCGTTTCGGCGAGCGGTAAACACGGCTCTCCCGCTCCTTCGGAGCGGCGCGCTCGTTGAGCGCTGTTTGTGCAGGTATGGTCTATGCGTACCTGCTTGCAATTCTACCTAGCTTATGAATCCACGTGACGTAATAGATGTACAAGAAGAAACTAGTGTAGTAGTATAGTAGTGATAGAAGTACTAATATTGTAGTGTTAGTCGTATTTAAAGTGTACTAGTATTTATAGTGATAGTAATTATAGTAGTAGAATTTATAGTATTGTAGTATAGTACTAGTATTTGTAGTACAGCTGATAGTAGTAGAATTTTTAGTATTGTAGTATAGTACAAGTATTTGTAGTACAGCTGATAGTAATAGAATTTATAGTATTGCAGTATAGTACTAGTATTTGTAGTACAGCTGATAGTAGAATTTATAGTACTGTAGTATAGTACTAGTATTTGTAGTACAGCTGATAGTAGTAGAATTTATAGTATTGTAGTATAGTATTAGTATTTGTAGTACAGCTGATAGTAGTAGAATTTATAGTATTGTAGTATAGTACTAGTATTTGTAGTACAGCTGATAGCAGTAGAATTTATAGTATTGTAGTATAATACTAGTATTTGTAGTACAGCTGATAGTAATAGAATTTTTAGTATTGTAGTATAGTACTAGTATTTATAGTACAGCTGATAGTAGTAGAGTTTATAGTAGTGTAGTATAGTACTAGTATTTGTAGTACAGCTGATAGTAGTAGAATTTATAGTATTGTAGTATAGTACTAGTATTTGTAGTACAGCTGATAGTAATAGAATTTACAGTATTGTAGTATAGTACTAGTATTTGTAGTACAGGTGATAGTAGTAGAATTATTAGTATAGTAATACAGTATTAGTATTTATAGTACAGCTAATAGTAATAGAATTTATAGTATTGTAGTATAGTACTAGTATTTGTAGTACAGCTGATAGTAATAGAATTTATAGTATTGTAGTATAGTACTAGTATTTGTAGTACAGCTGATAGTAATAGAATTTATAGTATTGTAGTATAGTACTAGTATTTGTAGTACAGGTGATAGTAGTAGAATTATTAGTATAGTAATACAGTATTAGTATTTATAGTACAGCTGATAGTAGTAGAATTTATAGCATTGTAGTATAGTACTAGTATTTGTAGTACAGCTGATAGTAGTAGAATTTATAGTATTGTAGTACAGTACTAGTGTTTATAGTAGAGCTGACAGTAGTAGAATTATTAGTATAGTAATACAGTACTAGTATTTGTAGTAGAGCTGATAGTAGTAGAATTATTGGTCGCGTTTCCCTCCAAGGCGATTCACTTCCTGCAGGTAGGGGAATAGAAGGTGCACATCGCACAGAGAGTACTGCACAATATGCAGGGTTTTGGCATGCCTGCCCTATGCAATCGAGAAAGACCGTTAATCCTTGTTTCCACGAAAGGTGCATGCTCTCCTGGATTTAAAATAATATTCAAATATTAATAGGGTTCTATTCATAGACATTTCGCAGCACGCGCTACGAGCGTACTAAGTAGCCCCGGCTATCCACTGGTTACTAGTACAGAATTCAAATCATATCCTATCGCTAACACTGGTTTATGAATACGAAAAACTGTGATAATCCACCGAAAGCCCGCGCTAAAAATGTCTATGAATACGGCCCTAAGAGCCGCTAATTTGGCGTTCGTAAAGCAAACTTGTACGCACGTTATGAAGCTGGTCACGCAACAAGCGAAGGAAGCTCAACTATCTCGCAACGGCTTGCAGGGTGAATGGGATTGTGCATTAGTGTGGAAATGAAGCGCGTCCGTCCGATGCCCGGTGCCGGATACGAGGCCCTGGCTTCGCTTCGGTGCACGAGCACCCGGCCACCGTCCTGCCGGAGAGGACCGCGTGGGCTCATGTACGTCATCGCCGTCACGTCAGATAGTGGCGACATCTCCAATGACTAGGCTGTCAGGGACAGAGCAGGCGCGCGAAAATAACATCGAACGTTCTGGCTCAGTAGCTTCAGGATTCTCAATTTCAGTGTTGCCAATTTGGCTTTTTCAAGCTAAATCTAGCTTTTTTGATGTTAAGTTTAGCGGCATAAAAATGCCATCCCGCTTAGCGGGGAATCTAGCTTATTTCCTTCGCTTAGCAGACGGAAAGCTTCTTTGTTTTATTCCAACTTTAGATGAATTTATTTAATATTGTATAAATATTAGACTCAAACTATTCATGGTAAGCGTCCACACCTGTGGAGTAACGGTCAGCGCGTCTGGCCGCGAAACCAGATGGCCCGGGTTCGAATCCCGGTCGGGGCAAGTTACCTGGTTGAGGTTATTTCCGGGGTTTTCCCTCAACCCAATACGATCAAATGCTGGGTAACTTTCGGTGCGAACTCATTTCACCGGCATGATCACCTTCATTTCATTCAGACGCTAAATAACCTAGATGTTGATAAAGCGTCGTAAAATAACCCAATAAAAAAATTCGTGGTAAGCACGTAATAATACGTATGTTGTAATGTACAGACGAGTTGAAACATGTTTCATCATGGATCTGCTTATCATGTTGTTATGTAATGTTTTATTTAACGACGCTCGCAACTGCAGAGGTTATATCAGCGTCGCCGGATGTGCCGGAATTTTGTCCCGTAGGAGTTCTTTTACATGCCAGTAAATCTACTGACATGAGCCTGTCGCATTTAAGTACACTTAAATGCCATCGACCTGGCCCGGGAACGAACCCGCAACCTTGGGCATAGAAGGCCAGCGCTATACCAACTCGCCAACCAGGTCGACTTGCTTATCATCCTTTCCTCCCAACTCTTTCCCTTTTCTTGCTGAGGTGATATAGAAACATTGAAAAGCCAAAACAAATCTCATCATCCAGTACATTTTCTTCATCAAGAAAGTTGGGCAGTTGTAAAGTTTGTATAGGCACATCATTTTATTTTTACTAACATTTCTAATATTAACCTGGCTATACCTTTGGATCAACAATTAAGAACCGGAAACACCGTTTGCTACCCCAATCCACGACTGGAGTTCGATGATACTGACGTAATATACAAACAAATCACTTTACTAGGTATAGGAGGGAAGAAAAGTAGTTCATCCATTTACGTAAAGTAGGAAATATCACGCTTTTGAGTTTGATCATTTTTATTAGGTTTTTGTATAATCAAAATGCAGTACAGTATTAACAATGAGTGTTTTTACTCACGAACTGAGCTGTCCATACGGACGTATTCATTATGCAGTGTATATTATACTGTCTACAGCACATTAGCGCACACCATAAAGAATGAAGTTAAATTGAAAAATAATCATAATATGGATATTTAAACACATTTTTGAAAATGATGGCCGTTCATTTCGATACAGGCTTCAGTTCTAATGTGCATATTATCGCACTATAGACTATTGTACGTAATTCCAATTACCAGGTTCGTACTTCGTATCAGTAACTCATGTTGAAATAATTCTATAAAAGAGTACCTTACATACTGGTAGATTCAATCTTCACTTCTGCCCGATCCGAAAAGATGAAATTACTCAGACATACTATCTACTGTCTGTCCAAGTGGTTATGTCGCAGGGTCGTAGAAAGGGAGGAAATTACGTCACAGTTAATTACTTAACGAGGCCCTTTTATTTAAGTTATTTTAAACATTGTATGGGTATAATATTACATAGACGTCCAATTCCTAACAGAAATTAATGTTCTCAGAAAAGAGCTAAGACAGACCAGCCACTAGCCCAGGGCCGGGCATGAGAGCGGCTCAGTCTAGTCGGCTAGAGCTGCTCTCGCTCCGCAAGACACTTCAATTCCAAGCCAGAGCAGAACGCTCACGCAGTGGCGGACTCGCATTACAGCTACCTTCCCTGCATTAATATAACAAGAGCCACGGTTGTTCTAGTCATTCAGGCTGTCAGTACGTAATAGTTTATAAGGATATTACATCAATCCATTGTACAGTACAGACTTTATAACACTCTTATTAATTTAATGGAATAAACTTCGCTCTATGCACACATACAAATCATTAGGCTTATTTACATAACCCATACGCACATACTGCAATCTCCTCACCACAGTTCTACGAGACAGGCATATGGCTTCCACTTCCCCTACTTCCTGTGGACAGAGTTCATCTGCCAATATAATTAAACATTGAATTCACTTTCGTTGAATGTTTTCAATTCCTTTGCAATTTCATGGAAAATTTTGTAGCTAATTCTCATAGCCGATTCACTAAGTGCATTATTGTCATCCTGTTAATATATAATATAATATAATGTGATGCGATATATGATATGATATGATATGATATGATATGATATGATATGATATGATATGATATGATATGATATGATATGATATGATATGATATGATATGATATGATATGATATGATATGCTATGATATATGATATGATATGATATGATATGATATGATATGATATGATATATGATATGATATGATATGTGATACATGGTATGGTATGATACGATACGATATGATATGATATAATATGATATGATATGATATGATATGATATGATATGATATGATATGATATGATATGATATGATATGATATGATGTGATACATGGTATGGTATGATACGATACGATACGATATGATATAATATGATATGATATGATATGATATGATATGATATGATATGATATGATATGATATGATATATATGATATGATATGAGATATGATATGATCATAAATTAATACAACTTAAAGAAAATGTTTCTCAGGTACATTATATTAGATTATCTATTCGATATTTATATTGCGTTATAAGTTATTATAGAACATTTAGTAATATATAATTTTAAATTATACAAATATTATATATCATAGTACAGTATATGTGTGTATAAGTGTGTGTAAATGCGACAAGCTCATGTCAGTATATTTACTGTCATGTAAAAAAAACTCCTGCGGGACAAAATTCCACCACACCGGCGACGCTGATATAATCTCTGCAGTTGCGAGCGTCGTTAAATAAACCATAATTTAATTTTAATTTAGCGTACACAGTAAGGAGAGGGAGATAAGGTCAGTGGTTGTTTGTTGCGATCAAGAGGCAAAAGAGAAATGTCTTACTTACGGCTTTTAAGAAACCCGGAGGTTCATTGCCGCCCTCACATAAGCCCGTCATCGGTCCCTACCCTGAGTAAGATTAATCCAGTCTCTACACTAATCATATCCCACCTCCTTCAAATTCATTTTAATATTACCCTCCCATCAATGTCTCGGCTTCCCCAAAGGTCTTCTTCCCTCCAGCATCCCAAATAACAGTCTATATACATTTCTGTATTCGTCCATACGTGCTACATGCCTTGCCCATCTCAAACGTCTGAATTTAATGTTTCTAATTATGTCAGGTGAAGAATAAAATGCGTCCAGTTCTGCGTTGTGTAACTTTCTCTACTCTCCTGTAACTTCACCCCTGTTAGCCCCAAATATTTTCCTTAGCACCTTATTCTCAAATACCCTTAACCTCTGTTTCTCTCTCAAAGTGAGAGTCCAAGTTTCACAGCCATACAGAACAACCGATACTATTTTATAAATTCTGACTTTCAGCTTTTTTGAGAGCTGACTGGATGACAAAAGCTTCTCAATCTAATAATAGCAGGCATTTCCCCTATTTATTCTGCGTTTAATTTCCTCCGAGTGTGATTTACATCTGTTACTGTTGCTGTATTTGAATTTTTCCACCTCTTCAACGGATAAATTTCCAATTTTTATATTTCCATTTCGTATTATGTTCTAGTCACGAGACATAATCATATACTTTGTCTTTTCGGGATTTATTTGGAAACGTATCTCTTTACTTTCTTCAAGTGTTTTCCCTAATAATTTATGGATTTTATAATACGTCTAGACGACACCAGCGGTGATGACTGTGATGATGATGATGATGAAGGGAAGAGGAGGAGGAAGAAGAAGAAGAAGAATATTGATAATGACTGTATGTGAAAGTGAACTTTTTGGAAATCCAACAAACACAGACCTGTGCTTGTAGTTGAAAGACTTCATGCATCGCTTACCATCAGTAGCTCACGGCCAGATACGAATATTGTAATAATTGGAGTTGTGATCATACTGTATAGCACACAGAAGAAGAAAAATGCAATTTTTTTATGTTTGTTATTTTGTGAAACCATATACTTTCACCTACCATATCCAATGGAACGCACTGAAATTAAATACCGAATGATGTTTTTGTAACTGTATGTACAACTGCTGCAGCGACGGTCAGGAGCCAGCAGATAGCTACGGGGCAGCGAGAGAGCACTAGGGGAACCAGGTGCCTATAGTAAAGGCAGAAGAAATAGGCGGGTTTTTGGTCTTGTGCAGAATCTACTCACTCCACATTTTCTCTAGCGGTTTATTACCTGAACAAAGAGACCTTCTTGTCGCTGCGTTAGAATGCTGGTTGTTGACAAGTGCTCGTCTGTGATACTACTGTGTTATAGCTTGTTCGCAAATATATATGTAATAATAAACAGTATTTTATAATAGGCCTACTAATCATCCAAGTAATCGCTATCATGTCCCAGTCAAGCCCTGATATCAGAATTCATACTAAAGGCGTTATCAAGTTTGTTGTTTCTTGAAAGAACTTAAAGTTTGTGACGACATTAAAAGTGTCCTATCATCAATGCAGACAGCCACTGCCAAGGCGTGTAGTGTTTCTCTACGATCGGATAAAAGAGAACCTGTGCAGAACGAGTTTCTTAGTCAGAATAAGCCATTCTTAAGTGTGCTTTTAATACATAAGTATTTTTTAATAGGAAAGTCGTTCATGTTAAAATAACGTGTACATTTTCCACACATAGTAAAAATATATTAATTTTTGCAATTTAATTTTTAATTCTCTATTGATTCACAAAGTTGATAACTGTATAAATATTATTTAGCAGTTACTATTTCAATACAATATTCTGAAAACACATAAAAACAAAATACTAATTGTGTGTAATGCTAAATATTTGATTTCTTGTATTAGGGTTACATTAGGCCTACATGATAATAATTACTACATTTGTGAAATGGCTAACTTGCGAAATAGGAGTAAATGATAATATCATCTAAAGTCTAATTAGTGTAATATGTTAGTCTACTATTCACCGATGTATGCAATGGAGGGGGGAAAAGAGAACCATAACCAATTATCTCCTGGCTTAGTTACCTCATTAGAGATGCCTTATTTTTGTCATTTATGAGTTTCAGACCTGTGTTCGGACAGTTGACTAAAAAAAATCAACAATATTCAGTAAGTCAGGTATTTGTAGTTTGTAGAAATCACGTTATTATTTTATTCTTTTCAGGCCCAATTGTATAAAACTCCCTGACTAAAGATCAACTTTGATCGAAGATCGAAAAGTGAACCGAGTTCAGACACTTCTTCTATTGTATAAAACTTTTCTGCGATCAAATTACCTTGGTTCAAATCCAATCTAAGTTCACGTGAAAAGGATTTGGTAACATCGCATAAACAAGTGAAATACGTGATGCGCGGACAGGTTTGTTCAGTGTTGCCAATCTAGCGACTTTAACTCTTTTTCAATAACAATTTCTTTTAACTTTTATATTGCTTAAATAGGGATTTAGTGACCTTTTTTAGCACCCCATAGTGACAAAATTTAATCTTTCTTTGTTGATAATGAGAAATCTAGCGACTTTACAACTACTTTTTGGCGACTTTCCGTACACTCTGTTGGAGACACTGGTTTTTTGTGCAATGTAAATAATGGCGGACAATAAGAAGAAGGTTGACTGTTCTCCGAGTTGTTATCATGTTATGGTGTTTGATACTGCTAAACATAATAAAGCTTTATAAAACGACAATTTTCGTTTAGTAATGCAGTTAATTGAAAATTTATGAATGTACCTATCATATCCATTAATAATTAATGGTTTTTATAAACATAATATAATTATAGGTTATGTTATTTGATACTGCTGAACACGATAGCGCCTTATAAAATATAAGCTTGTTTGTGTATTAAGGCAAGAAATTGAAATAAATATACGTATATAAATGTACCTATCATATCTATTAATATTAATAATAATGGATATTTTATTTGCACAATCTGTCACTCGTATATTTCAAACAGAAAAGAAATAACTGAACTTGGATCATCTAACTTAATCGGAGAAATTTCTTCAGTCAAAGTTGACTTTAGTTTGAGACAAATTAATCTCAGATTAGGCTTTATACAACACAAAATTCCAAGTTCAGCTGAAACAAGGATCAATTTAACCTCTGATTTAAGATTAAATGGTTTATACAATCGGGCCTAAGTTTTTCTATAGTGCAAAACGTGTGAATGGAGGAGTAAGTTATTTGGACAGGACCATACACCAAGCAGGTTCTGAGGGTGTAGGAGTCGGGGTAGTGAATGAGGGGTTCGCCATACCCGCCTATTTCTTCTATCCCTAGTATAGATAAGTTGCGCCTTACGTTCATAATAATTTAACTTTCTTTATTTGAGTTAAAGATCTTTTCAACTCCACACGTTTTTCATCGTCAGTAATTATATTTCGATTATGGATAAGCTAACGACAGCAGCTTGAAGATATTGTTCGCGACATATTGTGAAGAACTATTCTGAAAAAATCGTATTACAACGGCCGTCCTCGACATTAGGCGCTGTGCGCATGTCGAGATAAGCAGGAGTCACGCACGGCCCTCTGGCGCAGATGAGCATGCAACAGTGTACATGTCCGACAAAGGAAAAGTCCTAGGCAACTCCGATAAAACGCACAACCTTACGGAAAGAACGAGAGGAGGGGCACATAACGAAGGAATAGAAACGAAACAAGAGATTTGAGCGTGAGACAAGAGTTTGCTACTAAAACAACGGTTAAAAGTCACTTGTGGACAACGAGCGTAAGAAAACTGCCAACAGAAAGCGTCGTCGTGTTTAGGAGCGGGTTTTGGTCCCGCTCAGAGTATCGTATCGATTCTGTGAAATACTGAGCAGCAAGGTCACGCGAAGTGAATGCGCACGGCACGGCAGAGCAACGAGGAGAAGGGACATCAGAAAAATCGGTGTCACCAAAATGACATACATTTTCTCACATGTTTAAGCTTGTGAGCGATTTCTCATGTCTTTCAAAACAGTCCCTTCGCGTGGAAAGTGATTTTCTCGGACGATTGTTCAATTTACCATAGTGCAAAGCAGTAGCGGCCGGTGATCGAAATCCTCGGTGAGGCAGATGCGACTAGTTTAAGTGCCTTCGATAGGAAATGTTTATTTATGATATTAATTATTGTTATATTATTAATATCATGATTACTGTATTATTATTATTATTATTATTATTATTATTATTATTATTATTATTATTAGTCTATTATTATTAGCCTACTATTGATGAAAAATAATGTCACTTACCAAATAAGCTGTTATGCCGTGAGTTTCAGTGATTGTTTCAGTGTGATGAAGCAACCCACATTATGTGTTGAAAATCCCCTCCTTTCTGTTCTTTTTATTTTTTTCCCTTGACAGCAACGAACAAGGCCAAGAGAAGTTTATTTTACACCACTTACCACTTAACCATTTATGTTGCCCATACCAGGATGCAATAGAAACTCGCGTTTTAAGATTATCTGTCAGAAAAATTGTCAGCGATGTCGTAGGTATCTCGGTACTCTCTCTTTATTTAAAACTTCCTTTCTTTCAATATTATTTCTTCTTGAAAAAAGGACACTCTAACAATGAATTAACTACACCAGCATTATTTCTCGCGTTTGTTTCTGTTTATATTTTCCCGAAACACATAACAACATTGGCCCAGATTCACTACTGTACTACGAATTACAATAGTACAACACCCTCGCTTAAGTCATAAACTGAGACATAAGGGGAGGGAATTAGTGTGGGTCTCTGCCTGCCAAAGAGCTGGAATTTGTGTTATTTATGACCTATTTAGTAAGACAAGTCACCATTGCTATTCCCGCCCCACTCTACCCTTGAGGCCGGCCCATGGATGTGAGGAGTGAAACCTGACCAGGCCACGAGGCCAGACGAATTGTGCCTCGGCTACAACGTTTTAAGCGCAAGCTCAAACCCCGCGAAAATACAGGAAATTCAGAAGACAGACCCGGCAAGAAACGATTCTGGCCTCGGGAACAAATTTTACTGCAAAACAGGTCTATATACATCACAACCAGACCCGGCACGAGCGATTCTGGCCTCAGGGGTAAATTTTACTGCAAAACAGGTCTATATACATCAAAGTTTTCAAATGCTTCTACAGCGATATATGCTTCATTCAAATAGCTAATACATCATATAAAAACACAAAATTTGATTTCTGTTAAGCCAAGTGACTGAGGCCCGGCCTCACTTGCCTCAGTCAATCAGCCGCCACTGGTGCAAAGGCGAGAAACATATAGGCCTACAATTATTTTTGAAGTCAAGAGAACCCGCACTTTTTTAAAGAACTGGAAAGGAACTCACTGCATATGATGATGATGGGCTGCAATCTATTTTTCTTTGAAGGTGCTGTAAATTAAATGTGCTACCTCATCACGTTATGTGACTGATTTATTCCTGCAAGATCGGATCTGCAGGATCCGAATAGTTAGTCACCAGCACCTCTGGCATGGCCACTCAGATGTCCTGACCTATCATCGTGTGATAATACATTGTGGGGTACTTGAAACAAAATGTAGCTTGCGTCATGAGACAGTTTTTTTTTTTCTTTGTTGGTAACTCTATAGCATCTATTAGATGCTTTATGGTTATGCTAACAGATGGAGTTACTTGCGAAACGTGTGTTCAGGTTACTGCCCAGTGTTAGTCCTGATGTGTATCATGACACAGTTGAATATCATAAAGAAGCCATTCGAAATTCATTTGTTTCGATCATTCCGGCAATGTTGAAAAGCATTTCACATCGCACTTTGAGACGGTTTATCCTCTGGTATGAAAATAGCTCTGAAATAAGTTGATGTCAGTAGGCCATGACCACATCTGATTAAGCGTATCTCCTGTTAACATAGTACAGTATGCATTAATATTACGGTATATGTGAATATGAGAATAATAAGTAGGGGGTAATGGGGCTTTTGGCAAACACTGTACTAAACGTTGAAATGGACAAAAGACCTAAAATTATAATATACGGAAAATCAGGCACTAAGTTATCATTAAATGTTTTCATTTATTATGAAAGTATAAATGGGACAGAAGGAAAAACTTACTGGGACTGAAAGAAACTGAGGCACAGGGAGTGTAATGCAAGAGTCGTCATAGTAAGCCGAGGTACCTATTTTTAAGAAGGGGGACGAGACTAACTGTGGTAACTTTCGAGGAATATCACTTTTGTTAACATAGTATAAAATTTTGTCCAATATTTTTTTTTAGAAGATTAAATCTATATGTAAATGAAATTATTGGGAATCATCAGTGTGGTTTTAGGCGTAATAGATGAATTATTGATCTGATATATTTTATTCGACAGATAATGGAGAAAAATGGGAGTATAAGGGTACAGTGCATTAGTTATTCATGTATTTCAAAAAGGCATATGACTCGGTTAAGAGAGAAGTTTTATATGATATTCTTATTGAGTTTTGTATTCCCAAGAAACTAGTTCGATTAATTAAAATGTGTCTCTGTGAAACGTACAGCAGAGTCCGTATAGGTCAGTTTCTGCCTAATAATTGTGTAAATATATTAGGACTTACATTGAAAGTTCGATTGAGAAATCAGATGTGACTTTTGAATAATATTTCTAAATTCTGACATGTTCCAAACACGATTAACCCATTTTCAGTCTCTCTACAATAATCAAAATTATTAAATAGAAGGTAGCTAACACCTTAAAAGATTTTTTTTAATCTCTTTGGGATCTCCTGAAATTGTGTCAGCGATATCAAGTTAACTGGTTGATCTTTTCGCCTTTCCCTCCTTATAGCTTTCTTCAAATTTTCACATCCATATCTGGTAGCGGTATTAAAACACATGTAGGAATTTCGTGTAATTCATTTCTCAAAATTTGTACAGGGTTACTTCAGGATGTTCGTTTGCCATACGTTTCAGGTCTGGTTTTACAATTTCAGCATCAGCCTCTTCTCCTTTGGGTGTGTAAAAATTTGGAGAATCATATCACCTTTAACAACTGTTACTATTTTACCTTCCTTACTTACACATGGCAGGTTCATTGCCGCCCTCACATAAGCTCGCCATTGGTCCCTATCCTGTGCAAGATTAGTCCACTCTCTATCATCATATCCATTTTAATATTATACTCCCATCTACGTCTCGGCTTCCCCAAAGATCTTTTTCCCTCTGGTCTGGATTTAATGTTCGTAATTATGTCAGGTGAAGAATATAATGCGTGCAGTTCTGTGTTGTGCAACTTTCTGCATTCTCCTGTAACTTCACCCCTGTTAGCCCCAAATATTTTCCTAAGCACCTTATTCTCAAACACCCTTAACCTATGTTCCTCTCTCAAAGTGAGAGTCCAAGCTTCACAACCATATAGAACAACCGGTAATATAACTGTTTTATAAATTCTAACTTTCAGATATTTTGACAACAGACTGGATGATAAAAGCTTCTCAACCGAATAATAACAGGCATTTCCCATATTTATTCCGTGTTTAATTTCCTCCCGAGTATCATTTATATTTGTTACTGTTGCTCCCAGGTATTTGAATTTTTCCACCTCTTCAAAGGATAAATTTCCAATTTTTATATTTCCAGTTCGTACAATATTCTCGTCACGAGACATAATCATATACTTTGTCTTCTCGGGATTTACTTCCAAACCTATCTCTTTACTTGCTTCAAGTAAAATTCCCGTATTTTCCCTAATCGTTTGTGGATTTTCTCGTAACATATTCACGTCATCCGCATAGACAAGCACCTGATGTAGCTAACCCGTTCAATTCTAAACCCTCTCTGTTATCCTGGACTTTCCTAATGGCATACTCTAAAGCGAAGTTAAAAAGTAAAGGTGATAGTGCATCTCCTTGCTTTAGCCCACAGTGAATTGGAAACGCATCTGACAGAAATTGACCTATACGGACTCTGCTGTACGTTTCACTGAGACACATTTGTAATTAATCGAACTAGTTTCTTGGGAATACCAAATTCAATAAGTATATCATATAAAACTTCTCTCTTAACCGAGTCATATGCCTTTTTGAACTCTATGAGTAACTGATGCACTGTACCCTTATACTCCCATTTTTTTCTCCATTATCTGTCGAATAAAAAATATCTGATCAATAGTTGATCTATTACTAGTAAAACCACACTGATGATCCCCTATAATTCCTTCTACATATGGAGTTAATCTTCTCAAAAGAATATTGGACAAAATTTTGTACGACGTGAACAAAAGTGATATTCCTCGAAAGTTACTACAGTTAGTCTTGTTGCCCTTCTTAAAGATAGGTACGATTATGGACTCCTTCCATTGTTCTGGTACAATTTCCTTTTCCCAAATAGCAAGTACAAGCTACTGCCCAGTAAAAGCCACGAACTATGTACGCAAGTTCTCAAAGAAGCATGAATGCAGTCCGCAGGTTCCACATCAACATCGTGTACGCAGAATGAGTGATGTGTGATTCTCAAAAAGGAATAACAAATAACTCTTCGTCGGTGCTGAATGTGAAAAGAATAGCTTGCTGCTTTTTCCATTTATCTCAGGCCATTTATACACGGCTGCAGGCAGAAGGGTTGCAACAGTAATACAACGACACAGATAATAGAGAGGTTAAAGTATATTCACATCTGCTTCCAGCTCTCGCTTTTGTGTCAGTAAACGACATGATTGTTTTGAAGAACTTAGGGTTGATGTACCGGACGCCATTCCTCCAATTATCGACTGTTTTGACATTAATTACATTTCTGGTCAACGAGCAAGAGATAGGCGGCGTGCCAGACCTCCGACTTGTGGAATTAGTATGAAAGTGCATTAACAGATGATCATCGCACCAATAGCACTGGTGAGAGCTGACACAAATCCACCTCGCTATCGGCAAATGTATTTCCAGCGCTGAAAGAACTACAAAAAGAACAAAGCGGCACAAAAGCTATGCTAGAAGAATTACGAGTGGGCAGAAACGTATGTGCACAGTGGAAGAAGCAGTGCATATCACTTCAAACCCGCATCAGGACAATCACCGTGGGATATAAAGAGGAAAACAGAAGATTAAACTATACAGGATGGAAATGAAATAACCCTGCAGATTTTCATAACAAATAACTCATGTTTAGGGACCGGATTTTTATGTAATATCAATGTGTGAAATATGAACATATTTATGTAAGAAAAATAAGCTGAATATGTACCAAAATATGTAAAATCATGAAAATATTTAATATCAATATCTGGCAGGTAAAGGATAGGTAAGACTCTCCAGTTGTGATTTCATAGAGCACCCGACTTTTTTACCGCACAATTGACACATTACTATTTTTCCATCTGTAGTGAAAGCTTCGTCTATCGCAATCCATTATTTTATTTTTTTCGTTAGAGTTGAAGATACAGGGTCATTTTAGTTAGTTAAAAGCAGTAGATAAACTCACTTGCACTTTATACTGTAAAACTAGAGAACTGAGTGAAATGAATGACACAACAGTACTGCAAGCACTGTTTCGCTTTACTCGATTAGGAGAAAATAAGAGATGTGGGACACACGCATTTTAGCTGCTCCCTGTAAGAAACAAAGTACCGGTACCTACTAAAACCTCAAATTATAGTCATTTACAAACTGTTGTTTGAAAAGTGACATTCCTGTCTCATTCAGAAGAGTAGGATTATTCCAGCCGAGAACAATATTTTCTAATTGCTCGGAAAATCCCATTTCCGTATAGGTCTACTAAATTTAAAGTTAAAAGGTCAAGCAATAACCTGAAAATCTATTTATTTTAATCTTTCAACATCTTTCCAGTTTGTTCCTTTACTCCAGCTTCTTTTCAAAAGTCGGCTACTTTATTGCGGCTCATGTCACACTTGACACGGGTTTTCCGAGAGTGGGTAAGGTTGCAAATTGCATGGGAATGGCTTGTTAAAACGTGTGCAGAACGATTATAGTTCGTGACAAATCATGTCTCCTCGTCCCACTTCACCGCACGAAGGCAACGCTACTTTCTGATCCTGGAACTAAGGACGTTATGTTTCGTCCCGAAATATATCTTTTCTTGGGTAGTAAAAAGGCTGTTTAAATCTGTGTATTTTAAATTGTAAACTTCCCTAGCAGAAGTTTTTTTTTTCTTTTAGGGAAGTAAAAATGAATAAAACCCCTAAATATGTAGATTTATGTAATACCAAGTCATAATATGTAATGTGGGGTAAATATGTAAAAATATGTAGTATCAAATTTTAATATATTAATAGTAATTACAAGACACGCAAAGATTTATTTATATACAGTTAGGTTGAAAGGAATATAATATGTAATTACATAAAAATCCGGTCCCTACTCAAGTTGTATGTAAGAGAAATATGTAATATCATATCTCAGGAAAATATGTTTTTCTTTCCAAAATGTTTAACACCCTCTTATTCGGTAACTATTGCGAGTTGGATCGTGATTTTTGTTCATATCGATAGAAAATCTAAAAACAATCATTTATCCCACTTGCGTATTCCAATAGCGTGGACGCTTTTCGTATAAATTTAATTTAAAAAGCATTAATTTGAAGCTAATGAAGATGCAAACAGATTGCAACGTTGTAGCCAGAGAAGCAGGTGGTGGTAAATAATCTAGCATGAGTTCGTTGTCCTCTTGCAAGAGTATTACGAAAAGATAGAAGGGGTGTGTTAGCGGCGATGTTGCCAGACTGCTGAAACTACAAACTTAATTTTCTAATTAACTATGCATTTAATCACATAACATAATATAGGTTTCCTATTCATTTTAGTGTACCCTATCGTCCCTTTCAATCTGAAAGGTTATTTCATTTTCACCCTATATAAGATGCAATGGATATAATTTCTCGTTGTAAATGTTCTCTTCTAGAAATAGTATTCTAATACTGACAGCAATAAAATTATTCAACAGTAATTTACTTTTGATATATTTTTTCGGGAAATTTTGATTTCGGGCGTAATCATTCGGGAAATTCGATTCAGGAGAGAGTCCTTGGGGAGAATGAGTATTCGAAAAATGGATTCGGGAAAATGTCACGGAATCCCTTCCTATATCAGCGTTTCTGATAAGAAGCAAGAGTGTAGAGCAGCCGTGGCGAAAATGTGATCGTGCGCCGAGCCACTGTGTAATTTGCAACGTGCATAGCACCTATGGAGGGAGGCGGACACCCGAAGGGGAAGTGAAGCAACTGTCTGACTTATTAACGGATTTTCATTTTCCTTACATCAAGCACTTAAAAATAATTTTATACAGTATAAGGTTCCAAACTAATGTTTAGCACGTGTAACGAAGAAAGAAATGAACAAGAAAACATAGGACACAATATCACAACCTAAAATTAACTGTCTTCAGAATGTCTCTGCAGTTTCAAAATCAGGAATTATGTTACTTACTGCCAATCGTAGTTGATCACGAAGGTATTTGTCTGTCAGTTGTGATCTAAATTTGGTTTTTACTATTTTCATTGTTGGAAATAATTTTTCACAAACGTAAGTTGTAGCGAACATGGCTTCAACAGAGAGAACGAAGGTTCGGATATTTATTTTTTGGCAACGATTTGAAAAGTTCAACATTTGTCATGTCCTTACATCTAGCTTTCATTTAACATCACATTGTAAATTTGTGAGTTTAAATTGAAGATCTAACCGCATTATACGTACATCCTGCTGAAAAAGGATCGACGTAGAGAGATGATAATAATAATAATAATAATAATAATAATAATAATAATAATAATAATAATAAAAATAATAATAATACTTAACCTTTTAATGTTTCATGGGTAACATGTACTATAATGTCGTTTTATGTTATACAACAGTTTTCCTCGTAATACTTGTGAACCAATCATACACTTAATATTCTCATTATATTGGCAGCGAAAAAAAAAAGCGTCGTACCATCCTGTTTTTGTAGAGGTACATGGCCTCTAGGGAGGCCGAGACGTAGATGGGAAGATAATATACAAATGGATTTAAGGGAGGTGGGATATGATGATAGAGAATGGATTAATCTTGCTCAGGATAGGGACCGATGGCGAGCTTATCTGAGGGCGGCAATGAACCTCCGGGTTCCTTAAAAGCCAGTAAGTAAGTACATGGTTTCGAGAGAGACATTGCGACGATACGCCACTCGCAGGTCAGAGACAAATACAAATGGAACGGAGTTTGACTCCAGTGAGTGAGAGGGTGGGGGTTGGAGGATATAGGAAGCAAGATAAATGCACAGCTATCATTGCGAGCCACAATGGGCTCGCGCTTCTCATTTTCGCCACGGCTGCCTTAGTCTATTTTTAACTGTAAAAAAGGTAAAAGGTAAAGGTATCCTCGTAACATGCCATGAAGGCACTTGGGGGGCATGAAGGTAGAGCCCCATGCTTTCCATGACCTCGGCACTAGAATGAGGTGGTGTGGTCGGCACCACGCTCTGACCGCCTTTTACCCCCGGGAAAGACCCGGTACTCAATTTTATAGGAGGCTGAGTGAACCTCGGGGCCTTCTGAAAGTTTGGCAACGAGAAAAAATCCTCTCACCACCTGGGATCGAACCCCGGACCTTCCAGTCCGTAGGCAGCTGCTCTACCAACTGAGCTACCCGGCCGCCTATTTTTAACTGTAGCTGATGGTAAATTAAAGGAATAGAAGGGGGCGAGTGTTGGTGAAATGATAAGAGGGAAAAGGGAGTATCCTGAGAAAGCTCGTCTGTTTTATACAACACAAATTCCATCACGATCTGGTCGCCTAACCTAGATGGAAGTCCAATGCAGTAGCATTGGGTCACAGTCATGCCACGACTATAGATGGACGTCGACATCTGTATCTCAGGTCTGGTGCAATGCGGTGAGTGAAATGTGATATGAACTAAAATGAAGTAATATATACAACTTCCTAATATAGAAATAAATGAAAGACAGAAAAATAATGAAATATACAGAAAAGAAAGAAATAAAATAAATAAACAAATAGGAAAATGAAATACAGGAAGAATTAAAAGAAGAAATAAAAACATGCAAAATGCTTGAAGAAAAAAAGAAATAAAGAAGGACATGTAGAGAATACCACCGAGACTCAGAGAAACGAAATTACAAAAATAATTGAAATAACGTGAAAGATAACGTCAAAAAAGAAATTAAGGACAAAATAATTAACCACATTAAGAAAATAAGTATGAAAATAAGAAACTAAAGAAATAAATAGAAACTGATTAGAATAAACAGAAAGGCAAATAGAAAGAAACAAAAGAGGAAAGGGAAACAAATGAAAATACGAAAAGACGATTTCAAGACAAAAGTCAAAAAAGTAAATGAAGAAATGAACGTAATATGAAAAAGAAAATAATAAATACAAAGAGTAACAAAGAACGAAAGAATAAAGAAGAAATATACAAACATAAATGTTCGTCATTTTTTCCTGGCTATTATATGCTTATTTAAATTGTGTTAACTCTTGCTAAGTGGTTTTATATTTTATTTATATTCTGTCTTAGTATTTATTTTATTATTGTAAATATTTTTGTTTTATTATTATTATTATTATTAATGAATTAATTTGTATTACCATCTTTGTATCATCTCCGTCACGGTTATTCTATTATTATTATTATTATTATTATTATTATTATTATTATTACTATTATTTCTATTATCAACATTATTATTGATCTCTGTAAAATTTATGTAGGCTACTGTACTGCACCCGAGCACGAGCATATGCTCATTTCGGGTATCAATTCATATTTATCATTTCAAATGTAAATTGTGAATAAATTAGAATTAGAATTAAATAATCAAATAAAAAAACTTCGCGAAGAACTCAAGACAACCTCTTGTCTGTTAACACAGGAATCTTCGCTCTGATTTCAAATCCGCTTACAAAATACTTCCATCGCTTAAATTGTTTTAATTCTGTTTTTAAATGTAGTAATAAATCTATACTAATAATAAATCTGTAGCCAAAATTTTTCTGATAATTTTCGATTTTCCAAAAATAATTGGTCCTAATATATATAATTAACCACCCTGAAACCGAAAATAGCTTTTTTGAAATTTTTGTTTGTATGTCTGTCTGTCTGTCTGTATGTTTGTTACCTTTTCACGCGATAATGGCTGAGCGGATTTAGACGAAAATTGGAATATAAATTAATTCCCTTGTAACTTAGATTTTAGGCTATATGGCATTCAAAATACATTATTTAAAAGTGGGGATTATAAGGGGCCTGAATTAAATAAATCAAAATATCTCGCTTATTATTGATTTTTGTGAAAAATGTTACATACCAAAAGTTTCTTTAAACATAATTTGTGATAAGTTTTATTCCTTCAAAAAGTTTGATAGGACTCATATTTAATGAGATAAATGAGTTTTAAAATTAAATAACTGCCATCTAAGGCGGTGTATTGAAATAAAAAACAAATCACTTCGTCTATAAGGGGCCTTGGACACAACAATCGAAAACTATGAAACATAGCCTACAGACAATGTTTCTGTGTTTGTATGAAGTAATATCGGAAGCTAAATTAACCGATTTGTATAATTAATTATTATTTCATCATTGGAAAGTGTAGTTTCTCTGGATGGACATAATGCTATAATGTTATTACAGTAACTTGTGAGTGAATTGAGGACAGGTAAGATTAAAATAGCTTCTTATGCACAGAAAACTTGATAGGTTATTCTGTATACTCATTTCCTGTATTTCTTAAAATAATGTTTATGAACATTTTCATTTTTATCTCAGAGAATTAACGAACAACGAGAGTGTATTGATTTAGTATGCAGTAATAGTACGTTAGCTTAGCAATGCATTATTTTATAATTCAAATTTTAACTATGCTCAATTGAATCGTGTTAAAATACATATAATATATATGCAATAAATGCAATGCAAAAAAATTGTGTAATGAGCCAAGCAGATTATGTTGCGCTGTTGTAAAAGTTGTTCCTCCAACAAATTAAAAACTTTCTAATTCGAGTACATCCGTTATCAACACACTTTTTACATAATATAATATAATATAATATAAACATAATAATAAATTTGTAGCCAAAATTTGTCTGTTAATTTTCGCTTTTCCAAAAATAATTGGTAATAACAATTAAGAAACATGTTAAAGGAATTGTCATTACACCAAATGAGTGGTCTCTGGATCAAAATGATCGCATTGTAATATTTTAAATACAATTTAAATTAAGTAACATATTAAACGATTTATCCTTCTAACAAACACGAATGTTCCCTGGATTAAATTAAATGTCCTATTTTAATTATGTAATTACTTTATATTTCTTTCTAACGGGTGCAGCGGAGCGCACGGGTACGGCTAGTAATAAAATAAATGTAATTAAAACATAAATAATGCAATTAAATATTAAAATAAATATAATGACAATATTAAAATAAATGTAATTACAAAAAAAATGTAATTACAATATTAGATGTAAGAGAAAAGAGGAAAGTTATATTCTGAATCAGACGAAAAGAAAGAAAGGAAAAAATAAATACGAAACACAAAGAGGACGCCAGAAACAATACACGAGAAGCAATCGTTTGCATTTATTTCCGAAGCTAGCCGTTGCAACGAAGTACTTCGTTCACTGTGCAATCAAACGACTCCAGTGTGAAATATTCAGCACACTTGTAAGCTCTGCAACCCCGATGACCCACTTTTCACGCTGCTTCACATTCAGAGGTCACGAAAAGGCGCAGGAAGAAAACACAAGAAGCACAGAGACGCAAGGAGGGGGTCACTGCGCAGCATGCGTAGCTTCCCTGTACGCATCGATGAGCAATTATTATTATTATTTTCTTATGTCGCCGGACATGTTCCTTGTTGTGAGGCAAGAAGGGGCCATGAATCAAAATCATCCATTATTATAAGGAAAATACGATATCTAAAGAATGGCAAGAGTTGGTTTTTCAAATTCTGAAAAAAAAAAAAAAAAAAAAAAAAAAAACAACGAGTCTGGCCTATAAAACGATTATGCTAATGATGATAAAGACGATTACTGCAAAATAAATATACAGTTCCGATGTTTTATAAATCCAAAACTATTAATATTATCAGGAATCAGTTTACAATGTTTTGTAATAGAAATATGCGTTACAAGAGCGGTATGTTGACGTTTTCATGTTCGAAGAAAAGATTGAAAAAGCGAAACGTAGTTGAGCTTTTTAATTTCCGATAACATGAAAACAAACATACCGCTCATGTATCGTACATTATTTTATGCGAAGATCGTTTATTACATACCTGAAAGACGAATTTCTAATTAGTTGCAATGAAATCTCCATGTTGGTTTCTGTTTAATGACGCCAACTTCGGAACACCAAAATATCTTTCTTCAACATTGTTGCTGTAAAATGTTTTCTGTGTTTACTATACTCCAGCAGGCCGTGATATACGTCTGTCTTTTTTTTCCCCAGTCTATAAATGCGAACTTAAAACAAACGGTAAGGTTATGTAATCATTTATTTTTCATTTTAATATTTTAACAATATTATTTATATAACATATTGCAGTAATAACATCGGCATCTGGAATCTTGTTGATTTTTTCACGGCTTCCTTAATGTTACTTGTATCAGGAATGCAATAAGTTTCGTGGAGTAGTAGGGTTTACTTAATTTTTGCAAATATTTAAAAACAATAATTAACATTGCAATTTAGGTGAAATTGCAGTGGTAAGTTTCCAATTTATAATTATTACTATGTTAAACGTATCTAAAAATAATATGTTAAAAGCCTAAAGCAGTAAAATGAATATGGCGCTTAAGCGGTAAGAAGAGGGAAATTGTTATGTGTGTTACGTTGGGAATACTGAATGTGGTATTTCACACTTACCGCGTATTGGTTCTGTGCGGAAAACAAGCAAATACGCACGATCTCGCACAAAATAATTCTCGAAGTTTACTTTGGGAACTCCTTATGTCACTGGCCCACATCAAGGCCACAGTGAAGTTCATCCCAATTCAAATCAGTTAATCTTAAAATCAATTAACCTTAATCATTAGGAAGTGAGGGGACGTAAACCCTATCATTCACAAATCTTATAAGAGAAAGATCACACGGTGTGAGATCGGGGCTCCTTGATGACCACAGAGATAAAGCGCGATTGTCGTATGTTGCACAGCCAATCCAGAGTTTGTGAAAGTGTTTAGTTCAGATAATTTTCTGACGTTCCACCGTTAGTCATCCAGTTGGAAGATAAGCTCCCCCCGACTCCATGCAGTTGAGGCAGTTTCTCAACTTAATGGTATGTAATTTAATCTCATACCAACTCAATGGCGTCAATATACCCAGCGAACCGTCAAGCAATGTCATTAATTTCAAGGGGTTATTCTTTTACGTAATTCAAGCAAAAAAGTTTAATACAATTTTGCTTGTTTCTACTTCCTTTTTTAGATAAAAATTATTTTATGTGAAACATTTCATAGCTATTTTGGGACAGCTACTGAATTAATTCCAATAATTATTAATATGGGCAATTAATTTAAGAGAGCAGTGTACTATTATTATTATTATTATTATTATTATTATTATTATTACATGATTGAAATAATTTTAGTTTTATCTTTAAATGTGCAGAAATTTGATCTGAACAAATGTAACTTTTCGGAATATGTATGATAAGACTTTCCTGTGTTAAACTTCAACGTACCTGGTTTACATATTTCGACCTATTTATGGGTCACCCTCAGAACTGGTCGTTGTTGGTCTTGGCGTCTCTTGTTTTGTTTCCTGTGAGGGTGTGTTCGTGTGGAATAGTGTAGAGTCAAAGAGTGTGTGTGTTTTGAAGTTGCGTTGTGTGTTGAGAATTTCGTTGGGGTGTGTTTTCGTGTGTCTGTATATTTCATATTGTTCTAGTGTGTTTATTTTCTGGCTTTTTGGTTGGATGTGTAGTATTTCCATGTCTGTGTTGATGTCTTTGTGGGTGTGGTTAGCATTTGTGATGTGTTCTGCATATGTGGAGGTGTTTTGTAATTTTGTTATGGATGTGATGTGTTCTTTGTAACGTGTTTGAAATGATCTGCCTGTCTGTCCTAAGTAGAAGTTGTTGCAGGTGTTACATTTGAGTTTGTATACGCCTGTGTGGTTGCATTTGTTTGTTTGTGTTATGTGTGTGTTTAGATGTTTTTGTAGAGTGTTATTTGTTCTGTATGCGATGTTGTAATTTAATTTCTGGAATGAGGTTGCAATTTTGTGCGTGTTTTTGTTTTCGTATGTTAGTGTGATGTGTTTTTTGTGTTCTTGTGTTGTGTTGTATTCTTATGCTTTTTGTGATTATGTTTTGTCTTACGTATTATGTTGTCTATTATGTTGGGGTTGTATCCGTTTTCTTGTGCTATGTATTTGATTGTGTTTAGCTCTTCGTTGTAATCCTGTTGGTTCATTGGTATGTTGAGTAGTCTGTGTAACTTTTCGTTCTGAACATTTGTTCGGATCAAATTTCTGCAAATTTAAAGGACAAAACTAAAGCTGAGTTTGCAGTGAAAGACCTGCCCTTGGGCAGAACACTAAATTAATAAATTAACTGCAATTCTTTGAATCATTTATCATAATACATTGCTCTCTTAATTGACTAGGGATATTGGGAATTAAATCAATGGCTTTCCCAAAACACGGTATGAAATAATGTTTCATATAAAACAATCTTTATCTCGAAAAGGAAACAAAAACGAGCGAAATTGTATTAAACTTTTTGTTTGAAATATTTAAAAAAATAACCCCTTGAAATTAATTACAATACGATTACTTACGGTTCACTCTGGCTTCAGTGTGCTTGCAAGCGATGTTTTGGCTCTTTCTATTATTCCTTGCAACGTGTAACTCGAGATAGCCAGGCAACTTCTCCGGCTTTATCCTACGGCGTGTAACATACACATATTCTTGCAGGCGTTTCATTTGTTATTACAAAAACTTTAGAACGATGACTTGTATTATCATATCACGTGAGGTTTTTTTTATAAAGAAAACCAGAACCTCATATGATATTCAATAAGACCATTTTGCAAATAGAACAATAAATAAATAAATTGAATTAAAAAATTAAGATAATGTATATTATTTACTTACATCGTAAATTTCATTCGTGTTCGTAAGGAAACAATGGAAATACGTATTTAAAAATACCAGAGCCACCTTGTGTTAACTGCAGATGAATGACAGAAGCAAAGCAATAATGGATACCTATATTGATTTTATTATAAAAAAAAATGGGATTTAAAAAGATGAGAACTTAATTAAATGTACAATTATTATGGAAGAGACAATCCGTAAAAGTAAATTTATTGGATGCGCTCGATGCACAGGAAATTTGTTTCTCTCTCTCTGTCTCTCTCTATCTCTCTCTCTTTTTATATATAGGCTGAATCAAAAGTCTGGAACCACATAAATATATTTCATACACTTGATTTTCGCTTACTATTGGTGTTACCAGTATTTGTAAGACAAAATGCTCTACCAGTGACACATTCGACTCTAGCCCTCAGCTAAATAAAAAGTCGCCATTTTGAATGCAACTTTGAAATTTTAAATGGAATGGGGGTCATGTAAGTACTCAAAATCATGTGAAATTTTTTTGAGAAAAACAATGATGCAATCCGTTTTGAGATATCTCCAATTGTTTTCAAATTATTTAAAGATAACTGTAATAATGACATAAACATTAGTTACTGCATCTACAGATATTTTGAAACATGGTAGGCCTACAGTATTAATGGGGCTTTAGGAAAGGTGTTTTTATGCAATTCTGGTAATTAACTTTTCTTGCTTTACTGTTTGGTTAACCTGTGATAGTTTCAATGCATTGATGTGATTATTTGAAGCTTTCCTATAACAAAATTTCTTGATTTTCGTGATGACATTAACGAAATAGGAAAGAATTGCTATCATTCTTTGGTAGGATAAGCCACAGAAATGTTGCAGCAGACTGGACGAACAGTTCCCTGGACATTGGATTGGTCAACGTGGACCTGTAGAATGACCGGCCAATCTCCAGATTTAACACCCCTTGGTTTTTTCTTTTGGAGTTACATAAAAAGCTTGATATATGAAGAGAAAATTGAGAATTTGGATAGAACATTTTGTAGCATTTCCGGGGTGACTTTAGCACAGGCTTCAATGATACGGTTGTTAAAATGATCCACATTTTCAATTTTACATTCTATTGCCAAGATCATGAAAGCATGGAGTTCTACCTTATTGTCTGCATATGCGTCTGGCGTGAAAATGGAACATCGCATTTTTTAGAAGACAGAGAAAAACAGTAATATCTCGATAAAACCCGACAAAGTTCAAATAGATTTCGTCCGCCATACATACCACTTTGGCTCCCTTGACTTGAGGTCAAGAGCCCTATGTACAGTGTCGAAAAATAGAACAATTATTGTTAGATTCACCAAAGCTTTTTGTATTAATTCACGCACATATTTATGTGACTCCTAATAAATATATCTTTTGGGTACTTAAAGAGTACACCTTGGTGAAAATGTCATTTTTTTTGTAAAAAAAATCAAAGTTTTAGTTTTTAGCATCAAAAATTTGTTATTGTCTAAGGAAGTTCTGAGACAATTTTTATGCATATATGCCCCTCCAATTGCATATTTCGGCGACCATTCATAAAAGGCATTTCCATGTGCTTATATTCATTTAGAAATTTTCTAACTCATTTTTTTCCGTTTTTCTTTCTTGTACATTTTGCTTTATTAAAAATTCTATTTCTCCTACGCCATTTGTACTGCGTGAACGATTTTTTATGAATCTTCTTCCTTATGTGTGTAACAAAATTTACTATCAGTCTCAAATTTTTAGATTTTTTTTTTTCAGGAATTGCTCATTTTTTTTGGATCTTTCAGAAATAGCAATATGATTTTTTTCTCTTTTTTGGGCAAAGGATATGAGAACACCCATAATAAGTTCTGTTTTGGAGTGTTTGAAAGTTATGAAAAAGGAATTTAAAGCAAAAATGTTAAAACTTGTTGGAACAATTACATTAAATTTGGTAAACAGATTATTCATAAGGAATACAATAACTGTACCAAATTTCATTTGTTTAGAAAGTTTAAATTTCACCTCAGTGTACACTTGAATTAAAATTTTGTAAAAAAAAAAAATAAAACTAAAAATTTCCCTCGAAAACAATAATTTTGAATACATTTGTGCTAAAAACAAAAATTTCGCTTACACACAAACTTTTTGCGTATTTGCGTTTAAGCTTGCAATATTCTGACTTATAAGGGCTTGAAACAAAATCTTTGCTTTATGAGCTGCAAAACCTACTTCGTAAATCTTTGCTTTGTGAAAACTAAGTAGGCATATCTCTACTTATAACGTGAAAGTAGAAAACGCAACAGAAATATGACATTAACCCTTCTGCTACCAAGGTTTTGTACAACTTACCGGTACTATTACGAAGGTCAATTACCCCAGTCAACATCATATATCAATCTCTGTTAAGCATTTGAAATGTTGCATGTAGGTATTATTAAGTGTGGTCCTACATAAACAGTAAAATTGTGAAATAATTTTGTTATTTTTTAAAATATAGAATGCTTCAAAAGTCCCTAACCATTTTGTTTAAAACGTGTAACAGAAGTAATGAATTTTAGATAATATGTACAGTTAAACTTCTCTCCCTTCCATTTCAAGGCATAATCCTCAACTCTATGTAAAAATCCGTGGCGCTACAGCCCATGAAGGGCCAAGACCGACCAGCCGGAGGTATCGTGTGGTTAGCACGATGATCCCTCCAGCCGTTATAGGTGGTTTGAGAAACCGGATTTTCGCTACCTATTGTAGCTCTCCAAGTGCATCATGATGCTGGGTGGGCACCGGTTCCATACACTAGCCAAAATTTCATGAAAAATTTCTTCCCCCATGAGGACTCGAACCAGCACGCATTCCGTAACGCGAGTCCTAGGCAGGATCCCTTAGACCACGGCGCCACGGCGCGGGACCCTTAACTCTATGTAGTTTAGACAAAACACAGATACAAGCTATGAATGTCACAGTAAGTATAACATAAACTGGAAATCAATTCAGTTCATTATCGAAAAATAAAAATTTGAATAACATTTATACAACCATAAATGTCTTCAAAAAAGTTTTAAATAATTTCGGTTCATTGTTGAAGTCTAAGTACAGTCAACTCAGTTATAGTGAACATTCGGCTATAGTGAACCTAAATCGTTAGTCCCGACCCGCATACTTTAAAAAGTACATTAATATTTCTGTTTATAGTGAACCTAAAACTAGAACGTCCCCAAGAAAATGTAATATCTAAATGGCCAAAATGGTAATTTATGAAACCCTTTCTCCTATAAACTTCCAAGAATACATATATTCATAACAAAATCCCAAACCTTTTACTTCTGTGCACTGAAAGACAAAGGATTTGTTCAGACTTCTGGACAGCTTGAACCATGTTAGAGAGAATAGTGTACGCAGTGAGGGATAAAGGAAGGATTAGTTCTGACTTCTTTAAAAGAATACGGAATACGAAGAGAAAGTGTTTTCTTTGCTAAGAAAGATTAGAGTGACTATTACACTTTTACTACGTCATACTACTTTTCAGCAATAAAACGGTACGAAAGGACGTCTTTCAACCAATCATGGCTGCTTATCGCACAATTTTATCGCGTCCCTAGATTTGTTTAATTTTATCGCTTCCCTAGCATTTGTTTATTTTTATCACTACCCTAGCATTTGTTTCTTTGTTTGCCAACATTTCAAACTGCACTGGTCTGGACGTAAAAAAAAAAAAAAAAAAAAAAAAAAAAAAAAAAAAAAAAAAACAGAAAATTACAAACCACTCCCGTCGATGCACAGCACTTTCCAATATGACTCGCATTGGCATTCAGGAACAAGAAGTCATAAAGATCACTGGTCATAGCTATGCATCTTCCCTGAAACCCTATTTACAAATAAATGAAGAGCAACATTCGGAAATCCTGAATAAGTTGAGGAATACACCATCAACGTGTTCCACTTCTTTTATGCTCACGTCTAATATAACATCAACTGAACCACTAACCATTAAAACATTCAAATTTGAAAATTGTACTTTCAATAACTGTTTCTTTTAAAATTATTCATGTTTATTTTTTATTTCATCATCGTTAATTAAAACTTTTCTTGTTTATTTCATCATCCCTAATTAAAACTTTTCTAACACTTGTTTATATTATTTAGGTTACGTTAAGCTTCTGCTATTAGATATTATGAACAGTCACGTATCAGAGATTGTTTAATACTAAGATTTATTGAAAATCATCTGTCAAGTGACGTTGATTACTGGGATCCCGATAATTGAAGAGGAATACAAATGTTTTAATAAAAATGAAACTGAATCAACAAAGCCTTCTTGACTAGTAACCGTCCACAGAGTTCAATGAAGATTCCATAGTTGGCACAACTGATAACAAGAAAACAGCTAATCATAACACACTACTGCCATCTAGCGTAATGTTGAGATGGTACAATAATACATTTGAAGACAGTTGTGTTTTCGTAAGTCAATTAATATTTTATTGTATCGGAGTACTTTGTTACTTCTAATCTTTATATACTTTCTTCTAATCGTGTAATAGTGAATTAAATCCTACTCGAGTTTTGATTTTCTCTAGATAAATCAAAACCTCTAGTGAGATTACTGTTGATAATCAAATAGTAAATACAATAAGGAATAGAGTATAATGGTCCTCAACCCTTCCTCCCGCATCTTTGTAAAAGTGAACCCGGGCAAATTCCAAGGCCGAGTACACAGTAGCATACCTCTAGTGGGAAGAGATGCGAAATCGGTCAGTGCCTACTACCTACATGGCCAGTTTAGATTCAAGTTTCGAACTGTGAACATCAGGATGTCAAAGCGTAAAGTGTTTAAGTTGGAAGATACAACAAAAATATTAGTGCTGATATTGATTTGATTACCTGGTTGGGTTTTTCCGAGGTTTCCCCCACCGAAAAGGCAAATGCCGGGTAATATTTTGGCGAATCCTCTGACCTCATTTCATCTCACTAAGCTTACATCTCGCCAAAATGTAAAAAAATTGTACAACATTGTAAAAATTGTAGAAAATTACTAAATTGTAAAACTATAAAAATTTGTAAAAATTGTAATTGTAATATTGTAAAATGTTGACATGTTCCACATCTTAAAGCTTCATTGCTCATGTAAGATCTATGGAATAATATAAATGAATGAATGAAATGAATGAATGAGTGAGTGAATGAACGTGGTATGACCCAAACGGGCTTTAATACAGTATGTATACCAACGTAAGTAGTATAAAAACAGACACTTCGGTTTTAGTGAACCTCGGATATATAACCGGAGTTGACTGTACTCAAACATTTTCTACACAATGAATATCTGCAAAAATATGGCTCAACTAACAATTTCTAACAAAATAATCACTTTTAGAGTAACCATAAAAAGGCTCATTCACAATACAAATTAAACATAACGTAGGCGTTACCTTAAGATTGTAAACATTACGGTAAAATCAAGAAGTCATACTATCATTCACGATGGGAACATAAACATAACAGCAAACATACTTGGTAACCATGGAAACATAACAACGACGCCATTTCCTCATATTCTGTCGTATACTTCAGCGCTCCACGATTGTGTTCTGTTTGTAAATCACGTAAGCATAAGCATGAAAGTTTGGAGTTTGTAAACTTTCATGTTAACGTCTTACGGTAATGTTTATGTCAATGCTTATGTGAATAATTGTGAATGAACCCATTTGGTTGCCTGGGCGCAAACTTATGTGGTTATGTTACGGTTATGTTTAATTTTCATTGTGAATGGGCCTTAACTTACTTACTTACTGGCTTTTAAGGAACCCGGAGGTTCATTGCCGCCCTCACATAAGCCCGCCATTGGTCCCTATCCTGAGCAAGATTAATCCAGTCTCTACCATCATATCCTACCTCCCTCAAATCCATTTTAATATTATCTTCCCATCTACGTCTCGGCCTCCCCAAAGGTCTTTTGCCCTCCGGCCTCCCAACTAACACTGTATATACATTTCTGGATTCGCTCATACGTGCTACATGTCCTGCCCATCTCAAACGTCTGGATTTTATGGTCCTAATTATGTCAGGTGAAGTATACAACGCGTGCAGCTCTGTGTTGTGTAACTTTCTCCATTCTCCTGTACAGTAACTTCATCCATCTTAGCCCCAAATATTTTCCTAAGAACCTTATTCTCAAAAACCCTCAATCTCTGTTCCTCTCTCAAAGGGAGAGTCCAAGTTTCACAACCATACAGAACAACCGGTAATATAACTGTTTTATAAATTCTAACTTTCAGATTTTTTTTACAGAAGTCTAGATGACAAAAGCTTCTCAACCGAATAATAACAGGCATTTCCCATATTTATTCTGCGTTTAATTTCCTCCCAAGTGTCATTTATGTTTGTTACTGTTGCTCAAAGATACCTGAATTTTTCCACCTCTTCGAAGGATAAATCTCCAATTTTTATAGTTCCATTTCGTACTATATTCTGGTCACGAGATATAATCATGGGGCCTTAACACACAAAAAAAAAATAATAAAAATTCGAAAACAAAGGTTGTGATAACATAATAAAAATATTATTTATAATTTAAATAACACAAAATAAAATAATTTGGAATCAAACCAACTAAAAAATAAGATAATTAAGCTACAAATTGAATTTCATATCATGAAATTTTCATGACGTCCATACCTGTGGAGTAACGGTTAGCACGTGTGGCCGCGAAACCAGGTGGCCCGGGTTCGATTTCCGGTCGGGGCAAGTTACCTGGTTGAGGTTTTTTCCGTGGTTTTCCCTCAACCCAATACGAGCAAATGCTGGGAAACTTTCGGTGCTGGACCTCGGACTCATTTCACCGGTATTATCACCTTCATTTCATTCAGACGCTAAATAACCTAGATGTTGATACAGCGTCGTAAAATAACCCAATAAAATAAAAATAAAAAATTTTCATGACAAGGATTAGGCCTACTATGGGAGGTAGCAAGATCATTCCACACGAATAATGCAAATTACTTCCTAGACGGCATTAATTATTTCTGTTATTCTTATTTAAAAACGTTAGTAGGCATGGAACAGACAAATACATGAGATTTATAACAGATTGAAGAAAATGAAAATCATATTGAAATGTTCATTAGTGGGGCAATCCTATTGTCACTCTTGCTAGCAGGAGTGTTAAGAGAAGAAACAGCAACAATCGGAGAGCTTTGCAGACGACGCGCAGCTGCGGGCGGTCTCAGTGCTGCGAAACACCAGCAGTCTTTGGCCTGGTACCGGTTTTGAGATGCGGAGAAATCCATGGCGCCTCGTATTGATCTCGGGCGTGCCGGACAACCTACCCGCGTCCTGCAACCACTGACCTCGAGAGTGGTGTCACGCCAGCCTCTGTTTATACATATGGGGTAGCAGAGCCACAAGGCCACCTCCTCCTCAGGAACACGACAGAAATGCACAGCGTGTCAGAATATAGCGAAGCCCCGGATCGAGGATCAACTCTCCGTTATTCAAGTAGCACGCATGTTGTGCACTTTGCTCTTTACAACAAGAGCAAGGACGGAGAACAACATTATGCTTACGGTTAGCGATGAATTCAAGGGAAAGTACAGTTGTTATATATCCGTCCAGAGGTAATTACTTCTCCTTAACTAGAAGGGAAAGTCAAAAAGTTTGCAATAAGCCCTACTACTGTTGAAACTTGAACCCAACTAGCTCGTTTCCATGGTTACCTAATCAGTAAAGCGCTATACACGGAGTAAAGATAGGTCATTACAAGCAAATTATTTCTGATACTTACTTACTTACTTATTGGCATTTAAGGAACCCGGAGGTTCACTGCCGCCCTCACATAAGCCCAACATCGGTCCCTATCCTGAGCAAGATTAATCAAGTTTCCATCATCATATCCCACCTCCCTCAAATCCATTTTCATATTGTCTTCCCATCTAAGTCTCGGCCTCCCCAAAGGTCTTTTTCCCTCCGGCCTCCCAACCAATACTCTATATGCATTTCTGGATTCGCCCATACGTGCTACATGACTTGCTCATCTCAAACGTCTGGATTTAATGTTCCTAATTATGTCAGATGAAGAATACAATGCGTGCAGTTTTGTGTTGTGTAACTTTCTCCATTCTCCTGTAACTTCATCCCTCTTAGCCCCAGATATTTTCCTAAGCACCTTATTCTCAAACACCCTTAACCTATGTTCCCCTCTCAAAGTGAGAGACCAAGTTTCACAACCATAAAGTACAACCGGTAATATAACTGTTTTATAAATTCTAACTTTCACATTTTTTGACAGCAGACTTCATGATAAAAGCTTCTCAATCGAATAATAACAGGCATTTCCCATATTTATTCTGTGTTTAATTTCCTCCCGACTATCATTTATATTTGTTACTGTTGCTCCCAGGTATTTGAATTTTTCCATCTCTTCAAAGGATAAATTTCCAATTTTTATATTTCCATTTCGTATAATATTCTTGCCACTAGACATAATCATATACTTTGTCTTTTCGGGATTTACTTCGAAACCTATCTCTTTATTTGCTTCAAGTAAAATTCCCGTATTTTCCCTAATCGTTTGTGGATTTTCCCCTAACATATTCAAGTCATCAGCATAGACACGAACCCTCTCAGTTATCCTGGACTTTCCTAATGGCATACTCTAGAGCAAAGTTAAAAAGTAAAGGCGATAGTGCATCTCCTTGCTTTAGCCCGCAGTGAATTGGAAACGCATCTGACAGAAACTGGCGAATACGGACTCTGCTGTACGTTTCACTGAGACACATTTTAATTAATGGAACTAGTTCCTTGGGAATATCAAATTCAATAAAAATATCACATAAAACTTCTCTTTTAACTGAGTCATATGCCTTTTTGAAATCTATGAATAACTGATGCACTGTAACCTTATATTACCATTTTTCTCCATTATCTGTCGAATACAAATTATCAAATAGTTTCTGATACGACCAATAATAATCTAATGAGAATTTTGAGTTTTTCCAGGCAATCAAATTCAGAGCTGCAGAGTATAAACAACAGCACGTATTCCATTTTACTGACTTGCAGAAGCATGGCTGTAATTCTAGAATACTCTGACTGCAGTGTTGCTGGCTTTCCACAACCAAGTTACTGCACATGACGAGTGAAATTTACAATAAATTTCCTTTTAGGCGATTAATCGAGACCTGTATATTTTATTACTACATTAGCAGTAAAATACGATTATAAATAGCTTATTTAACACTACTCTAAAAAAAGCAATCCGTAATCAATAAGTTAATGAAAAACATGGCAGGAGATTCGTAGAATCCCTACAATTGGATGGAACGTTTAAATGGTTGTGGTTGTGTGATTCCAAATTGTCGTAGCTCACCGCTTGATAGGAATTATCTTAGCATAATCACAGAACAAAGAACTTTAACTTTCATTTTATTCGTAAGGATACTTCAGATGACAACTGCAGTTGAGTCTGAAAAGTGCAGTGGAGACATCAAACATTTCCTGCCTCATGCCACGGCATGAGAAGCTGGCAGCCACTCCCTCTGCCCCCAAACAGTCGGAGATCGCTTTCGTGTGCCTCTTTCCTTCTTATAGAATCTCGTATAAGTGAGAGCATAAAATGTCTAGCTATTTCTGTTGCCTATCGACCGCTCCAGGTGTGTCTGATTTTCTCCATCCCACCAGCGTTCATGCCATTACGATCCCTGAGGCCAAAGGGTCACGACAGGGGGCATATTGCTTCATCAGGAACGTTATTCTTTCTATTTCACACATTTCGATTCCTCCACAGTAGGTAAGAAGCAGGAATGCTTCGAATCAAGACGAGAACAGAGGTGATCGCTTCAATGCATTGATTTTCCAAGCGCAAGTACTTCTCTCTCAAAATCTGGCACCTGATCTCCTACTCTCTCTCTCTCTCTCTCTCTCTCTCTCTCTCTCTCTCTTACTTGAACCTTAGCCTCACCCTCGCAGAGGAAAAATAGCACGAAAATGACACTTTCTCATCTCATACACTTTATCACTTTTCGAAAAAATTCAGTTTCTGTGTCATATTACGAACAATATTGCAGTTTATATTCTTTTCTTGAATTATTATTCAAAAGAAATCATTTAATATGCACCCAAATAAGAAAATTAAATTGAAAATCGAATTTTCTTAGTTAAACACACAAAAAACATATTTGAATCTATACTAATAATAAATCTGTAGCCAAATATTTTTCAGGTAATTTTCGATTTTCCAAAAATAATTGATGTTAACATGTATAATTAACCATCCTGAAACCGAAAATCGTTTTTTTTTTTTTAATTTTTGTTTGTATGTCTGTCTGTCTGTCTGTCTGGATGTTTGTTACTTTTCACGCGATAATGGCTGAACCGATTTATATGAAAATTGGAATATAAATTAAGTTCATTGTAACTCAGATTTTAGGCTATATGGCATTCAAAATACTTCATTTAAAAGGGGGGTTATTAGGGGGCCTGAATTAAATAAATCGAAATATGTCGCTTATTATTGATTTTCATGAAAAATATTACATAACAAAACTTTCTTTAAAAATAATTTCCGATAAGTTTTATTCCATACAAAATTTCGATAGGACTGATATTTAATGAGATAAATGAGTTTTAAAATTACAATAACAACGCCATCTAAGGCGCTGTACTGAAATAAAAACAAATGACTTCGTCTATAAAGGGCCTTGGACAACAACAATCGAAAGTTATTAAACATAGCCTACAGAGAATTTTTCTGTGTTTGTATGAAGTAATATCGGAAGCTAATTAATTGTTTAATTATTATTTCATCATTGGAAAGTGTAGTTTCTCTAGATGGACATAATTCTACAATGTTATTACAGTAACTTCTGAAACATATAGCAAGTAATATAAAGTATACACATTAAAACTAAATGATATGTCAATCTTCATTAAACTATGGTTGCATGTAATAACAATTAAAAAACATATTGTCATTGCACCAAATGATTGCTCTCTGGACCAAAATGACCGCATTTTAATTATTTAAATACAATTTAAATTAAGTAACATACTAAACGATTTATCCTTCTATCAAACACGAATGTTCCCTGGATCAAACGTCCTATTTTAATTATGTAATTCCTTTATATTTATTTCTATCAGGTGCAGCGGGGCGCACGGCTACGGCTAGTTAATTTATAAATTTTACAGTTTAAGTATATACCTATACAGGGTGATTCACGATGAAAGGTAAAAAATTTAGGATACGATATCTTAGGCCATTTTGAGTGAAAAAGTTCATATGAACATAGGTCCGTTTTCGAACGATGGCGGAGCTAGATACATTCTATTGGTAAAATGTCTCGGCCCAATGTGAATCAGACGTTACCATATGCTGCTGACGTGAAACAAGGTCACCGATGAATGATGTAACATTGGAATCTGCATTGTCAGCGATGTAGATAAGAGAAGAGAAGCAAACCGGTGGTGGGGCATTACAAATGTCACAACAAATAAGCTATCACTTATCGGTTCACAGCAGTTCAGTCAGCTACCTACAGTACAGTAGTTATACAGGTACAGTTATCGGAAGTGTTCAGTTATGTTTTTTCAAGATATCTTATAAATTTTCGACTGCAGAATACGCCGATATTGTTATGTTTATGGTTTGTGAGTTGCAAGTTCCTTGCGTACCGTCGCTGAATATGAACGACACTTTCCGAACAGAAGGGTATCATATCGAAGAGTATTTATTGTCTATGGGGTTGTATGAAAGACTTGGTATAGCAAAGGAACGAGGAAACGAGAGAGGCGCTAATCGACCTATTTTGGATGCGGCATAAAGACAGCCACGTGCAACTCTTCCGAGCGATGAGCGCGATTCACGCCCGAGCGCAACAGTACATTGAAGCAGGAGGAGGTGCCTTTGAAAATGTGCGAAAACATTGACCCCGACTTCTAGAATATTAGGTATGTATGCATACGTGAATATAAACTTTAAATTTGTCCGTTATCTGTCTCTAAATGCGAGTTAGTACAATGGAATCTCAGACTTTTTGTGAAATCAAAGAGCCATATCTCCGTAATCGTTCGAAAACGGACCTATATTCATATGAACTTTTTCACTCAGAATGACTTCAGAATTTACATCCTAAATTTTTTACCTTTCCTCGTAAATCACTCTGTATAATTTTTATTTGGTTGCTTTACGACACTTTATCAACTGCTATGGTTATCAAGCGTCTGAACATTTATTCTTAATGGATTGATGGAAAACCCCGGAAAAAACCTCAACCTGGTAACTTGTCCACATATACAAATATTTTTCATAATTTTATACACAGTGTAAACGGTATATAGCCTAATACAGAAATTTTAATAGGTGGCAAACATTGTAATTCAAAATAAAAGTGTTTAATAAAGTTTTTTTTTTTTTTCGAATCTCCGCAATTGATGTTTTCTGAGTCCAACACATTCAGAACAGATAGTTGTTTAAATTAGAATATGACAAAATGCAACTGAATTTATGTTTAGAAAAAGAAACGGGCAATCTGAGGCCCGTTAATTATGTAATTATTTCATAGTTTTATCTGGTACTAGCCGTACCCGTGCGCTCCGCTGCACCTGTTAGAAATAAATATAAAGTAATTACATAATTAAAATAGGACATTTGATCCAGGGAACATTCGTGTTTGTTAGAAGGATAAATCGTTTAATATGTTACTTAATTGAAATTGTATTTAAATAATTAAAATGCGATCATTTTGGTCCAGAGAGCACTCATTTGGTGCATGCATACTAAATCAATACACTCTCGTTGTTCGATAATTCTCTGAGATTAAAATGAGTATGTACATAAATATTATTTTAAGAAATACAGAAAACGAATGTACAAAATAGTCTATCAAATTTTCTGTGCATAAGAAGCTATTTTAATCTTACCTGTCCTTGATTTACTCAGAAGTTACTGTAATAACATTATATCATTATGTCCATCTAGAGAAAGTACACTTTCCAATGGTGAAGTAATAATTAATTACACAAATCGCTTAATTTAGCTTCCGATATTACTTCATACAAACACAGAAACATTCTCTGTAGGCTATGTTCAATAGCTTTCGATTGTTGTTGTCCAAGGCCCCTTATAGACGAAGTCATTTGTTATTTCATTGCACCGTCTTAGATGGCGTTATTTTAATTTTAAAACTCATTTATCTCATTAAATCAGTCCTATTAAAATTTTGTAAAGAATAAAACTTATCGGAAATCATTTTAAAGAGACTTTTGTTATGTAACATTTTTCACAAAAATCAATAATAAACAACATATTTCGATTTATTTAATCAGGCCCCCTTATAACCCCCTTTTAAATAAAGTATTTTGAATGACATATAGCCTAAAATCTAAGTTACAACGAACTTAATTTATATTCCAATTTTCATATAAATCGGTTCAGCCATTATCGCGTGAAAAGGTAACAAACATCCAGGCAGACATACAAACAAAAATTTCAAAAATGCGATTTTCGATTTCAGGGTGGTTAATTATATATGTTACGATAAATTATTTTTGGAAAATCAAAGTTACCAGAAAAATTTCGGCTACAGATTTATTATTAGTATAGATTGTATGATGTTATGACTGAGATACCTATGTTGTTAATTGTTTTTATTGTAATATTCGGCCATAACTGACCGAGTATATAAGATCTCACGCTCAGAGGGGTGGATTTCGGAGTTTGAGATGGCCTACATATCACAAGTCATGTTAAAGATGTTTGTTTGTTAATTATTCAATATTGAGTATTGTGCACTACATAGAACTGTTACCTATTAAGTATACATTACCGCAGCTCACCCAAACACGTAATTAAGCAATAAAAATATGTAGTTATGTTACTGAATAATCAATACTTAATAAGTGCCGCGTGTGTATTTGTAAAAGTATTCCATCTCTTTCATTTTTTCACAAAAAACGCAACGCAAATCTGACATCAAATTTCAGTACGGTACTTTGAAATAGCATTAAATTTAACCACAGTACATATTGCTAATCACTAATTTCGACAGTACTTATATAAAGTTTTCTGTGCGTAAGGTTCGTTTAGTCCTACCTTATATGCATATGCGCCCAGCCCTCGATTCACTCATGGGTCTCGTAATGACATAAAGCCTACGTCTATCTAAAGGAAGTATACTTTCCAATGGTGAAAGAATTACTGAAATCTATTAAATGGTTTCCTGAGATTGCCTCATACAAACACACAAACACTCTCTCTTTATAATACTATTTAGTATATTTTAAACACATATGAGTAATATCATCAGTATAAAAAGGGTTGCTAAATAAATATTAATCCGATTGTTGTCCAAGGCCGCCTTAAATAAATGCAGAGTCATTTATTCCATCTTTATTACTCCTATATTAATCTGAGGCGGCAATGACATAAAAATGATGACAATAAATATAAGTACATATACATTAGAATATTGAAAAGTTACAGTGCTAGTTGTCTGTTTTCTGACCTTATATTATCTTATCGATCACTATTTCAAAGTGATTTGAAGCACTATATCATAAACAATCATATCATAAAAATGATTGTTATTTTAAAATAGATATATCTCGCCTTATGGTAATGCAGAATTTCTGCACGGAAATATCATTATGTACTTCTGTACAACATAGTAGGCCTAATATCAGTCCTATCAAAATTTTGCATAGAATAAAACTTAACCCAGATCAGCCCAAAAATTTTTTGTGATAAAAATACAGTAGCACATTAGTTACTCTCAAAAATCGGTTAAATGATGTTGAAATAAACTGAAACAAGGAACGTATATTTTCTAAAGCTAACAAATACTACCAACATTATCGCACAACTTATAAAATGTCCCTAACACCAACAATGACTTAATATCCGAAGGCACTGCAACTGTCCTTAAAAAAGGACGGTGGGAAAATCTGGGTTAACGGAAATCGTTTTTGTAGAAACATTTGTTATGTAATATTTTTCATAAAAATCAATAATAAGCGAGATATTTCGATTTATTTAATTCGTGCATCCTTATAACTCCCTTTTAAATAAAGTATTTTGAATGACATATAGCCTCAAATTTAAGTTAGAACAACTTAATTTATATTCCAATTTTCATATAAATCGGTTCAGCCATTATCGCGTGAAAGGTAACAAACATCCAGACAGACAGACAGACAGACATACAAACAAAGATTTCAAAAAAGCGATTTTCGGTCTCAGAATGGTTAATTATACATGTTAACACCAATTATTTTCTGAAAAGCTAAAAAGTTTGGTTACAGATTTATTATCAGTATAGATAGATGAACAGCAATGTGTTTCTGAAGAATTCTACATTTTATTACCTGTTCTGAAATATGTAATACCTTTTTAAGCTTAAACTTGGGAATTTCGAAAAACATTATTAGCCTTTTTTGTTTAGGAACACCATACTATCATTAGTAATCCTTTCAAGCTGCATTTTTTTTACATCCGTTCAAATAAGTTTCCGATAAAAATTATGCAAAGGCTACTTCACTTAAAATTAGATTTTAACTATCAGATAAAACTATCGAGAAACAAGATTCTGAATATCTTCATTATTTTCACAAACCAGACATCAATGGTCTACGTGCCAGTATTGTTAAAGCGAGTTTACATTGTCCTCATCACAAATTGCTAAATTGCTTCAGACGTAAGTACTAGAGCACAAAGTACTGCGTGTATTCATTCAAATCTGTATGCAAGGTTTTCCTTTCCTCCTCTTTCAGTAGTAGCCACAGACAACTTTCTCTTGAACCGAGTTTCTGCGGTGCAGCTCTGGCACTCTGTTCATCCCACCAATCGGCCCGGATTCGACTCCTGGCCAGATCGTAATGGAATTTGTGATGGGTAGGGCAGACTTTGCAGATGATTAGATTTGTCCCTTTTAATCCATCAATACTTTGCTGCTCCTTAATTTCATCTATCATCTGCAATAGTTAACAATAGACTGGGTAGAAAGTAGTACGCGTTCCCAATGCTATTAGTATAGGAAGAGCTTGGAAATTCGGGCCCGGATCGATCAGGTATTCGTCTGGGGATGGAATCTGTTTGTGTCAGGGCTTAGGAAGGATGGTCCACCGGTTAGCATAGGATTTACGAATGCCACCCAAGATCACCTATCGAATGAAGACAATAATTGCATATAACTTACAGGGAGCACAATGGGACAATATAAATCTACGTGCTGGTACCCGCACCGGATCTGTCTCTTGAAAAGCCAAGCGAAGCCCATTTCCTGATACTGTGTGTGTTACAGCACTGTTAGGTTTCCTAAAAAGAGTAATTTCGTAGTAAATTGTATTTTAGATGTTGACTTAGGATGTGATTATCTTAATTCCTTGAAACCGTGTGCTTCGCTGGTGTGGCTTTTTGAATACCGTAAAATGGGGTAACTTTGCACCATTTTCTAGTTAAAAATTTGTTTTCAGTCTGTATGTCGTCTTTAAATGTCTAATTTTGAGATGGGCATTTATTTTATACGTTCTAGGGATATGCAGGATTGTATTTAGCCAGTCATATCTTCGAAAATAAATGTCTTCTGAAATTTATAATCTGTCAAAAATTGATGCAAAGTTACCCATAGTTGGGGATTGCTTTGCAGAGTTTTAAGAGGGGTGGTACAAAGTTTGCCAATACTGGTGTTACATTGCACCATACACGTGTTAAACAATGAAAATATAGACTAATCTATCAGGAACAGAAAAAATGGAAACACAGATTCAAAAATTGCTATAAATAGTAATACGGACGAAACTTTTTGAAAAAACTACACAAAATTTCATTATAAGTGATCACATTCTTCTAAACTGGTGTTTGAAAAACATTTTCAGTTCTTTCGAATGACAAGTCGAGATCAGCACGTGAATAACTGTAAAAAATTATACGTTTTTTTTTTTTGTGTAAAGTTCTGCAATAGAATATAAGCAAGCCCTTTCTTGATATTTTCTTGGGTGGATTTACTCTCCCAATTACATCCTCCCATTCATATTCCATAATATCCTCCCTTTCGGTTCATTTGCAGGATTTGAATGATTTTGTCACTGCCTTGAAGACAGCACCATTTGTTTTTATTCCCTGGTACCTGTCCAAGCCGAACTAAATGCTGACATCTTTTGGAGCACTTCATTTGGAACTTTGTCCCTCAGCGATAAGCCTAGTATCCTTCTCAACATTTTCCTTTGGCATATTTGAAGATTGTTACCAAGTTTGGCAGAGAGAGGCCATGTATGACTTTAATCTACACGCTTTGACCGATATGTGCCAAAGTTTGCACATTTAACCTTCATAACCAAGAGAAGAACATAGGCTACATTAAAATTGTGCAAATGGAAGTTAAATTCATTAAAAATATAAAAAATTAAAAAATAAATCAAATATTCATGTATAATATTAAAATGCAAAATCTTTTACAGTCAATTGTTCTTTATTGTTGTCTATTGTATTCAACATCGACTTTCACGAGGCCTTGGAAATTTTAACACGAAATTATATGTAATAAAAAGAAAAACAAATTCAAGTAATTCAGCTGTAATACAAAGTGTGAATTATTTTAAACGTTTTTAAACTTCATGGAAGGTTCTCAAATGAAAATAATTCAATTAAAATTTAAAAAATCTCCGTTTGTGTTACGGTGCAAAGTAATCTCAATTTAGCCTCAAAATCGCCTTGATTAGAAAATTATTCTGTAACACCATTTGCCGACAAAACAGCTGCACAAGCGAAACTAGAAAGTCTAAATGGATGAATAAGGAACAGATACACGTATAACTTATCTTGAGATTGTGCACACCATCTGTGATGAAGGGTAATTAATTTGATCTATAGTTCAATCAAACTATGCACACGTTCTGTTGTTAAGGTATATAAATACCATAAACAAATTCTATGGCCACGAACAGTGGAAAAATACTGTACACATACACCATCTGTTGTTGGAAATGATGAAGAGATAAATTTGGTTCACGTAAAAATCCCTATACATATATATAAAAAAGTTCTTCCTAGATGGTGCAAAGTTACCCCTGCAGGTGCAAAGTTACCCCATTTTACGGTAAATTACACACTTCTCATCCAAGAGCTTCATGTCTGGAATTCCGGCGTGAGAATTGGAGATCGTTTTAGCCCGTTATTTAACGACGCTGTATCAATTACTAGCTTATCTAGGGTCGATGGAATTGGTGATAGCGAGATGATGTTTGGCGGAATGTGGCCGAAAATTCGCGATCTATTACCTGATATTCGTCTTACGGTTGGGGAAAACTTCAGGTAATCAGTTGCAGAGGGAATAGAAACCACGCTCAAATGCAGCTCCGAATTTTAGACAAACGCGCCTACCGCCTGAGCTAACCCGGTGGCCCCACATAGAAGTTACAAAGCCAGGTGAATTTAACATATTATTCCAATCTTATAGGGTAATAGAAATTTTATGATAGACTTCAACGCAGTCCGGTTAATTTGCAATTTTTATCCATCCTACGCGCACGTAACTAAGTAGTTAAAATTAGCATACGACGACCTGCACCTCGAATACAAATGCGGTTTTATCTACTGGAAGCATTGTTGCCACATCTTAATTGCGGCTTATAATTAACCAGTCAACATCCCCATTATCGTGTATGTCAATAAGATCTCCTTTCCACCTGCAATCTTCAACTTTCTTTTCTTCACCATCATCGACTCTAACATCATCATCATCATCATCATCAAGAGCAACGACACTGTATGGGTCACGGACTACGTTTCCGTCTCCATTGAGCTCTCGGTCTCCAGATATTTCTTCTTCCTCTGCGAACATAATTAGCATTGCTTACTAAATTCGATTTCCTGTCACATTATTAGTGTTTTCTTCTCAATTTCTTCTGCGAACTTCTATTTACTATATGTGTATAGTAGTGGCAAAAAAAATCGGACCAACCCTTGTAGCTGATTTCAGAGCCTTGTTCACTCCAGAGCACAATAGACTGGTAACTAAGACTTTCGTGGTTCGAATCCTACCTGGCAAGGAAACTTTTTTTTTGTTCCTTATTCAAATTTATTCCCAATACTTTTCGATTGCAGCGTTATTTTACTACTTAATTAACTTATTATTCCCAGAACATGAATTTTACCAGCAATCGAAAAGTATTGGGAATAAATTTGAATAAGGAACAAAAAAATGTTTCCTTCCCAGGCAGGATTCGAACCACGAAAGTCTCAGTTACCAGTCTACCGTGCTCTGGAGTGAACAAGGCTCAAGTGAACCACCCATCATAACCTAGACACACGATCACAACACTTCTCAATATTATCCATTCCCTCCCACCGAACATCCTCATATTCATCTTCTTTCACAGTGGCTGTTCCTCGGCTTTAGAATTTCCTACCGAGTAATGCCAGGGACTGTCAGACATCTAACCAATTTAAGAATAGACTAACGAAATATTTTTCTAACAATTCTTGTTAACAATAATAGCTCTTTCAGGTTTCTCAATGTTTAATGGTTATATATATATCACAGAATAAATATTTAAATTATTATTATTCTTCTTATTATTACATTATTATCATCATCATCATCATCATCATCATCATCATCATCACTATTTCTTACGTACCAATGTTTAATATTGTCACACTAACAGTACTTATCCAACTTTCATTATTTACTTTCATGTTGTTTTATGGTCTAGATATTAATGTAATAACTATGTAACCAATTTTATTCAATTAGGATTAGAGTCTGGCTGGGGGGGAAGAGAAGGCCTACTGACCTTAGCTCTGCCAGATTAAACAAATAAAGTATTAATAACTCTTTGATAAAGCCATCAGCACATAGGCCTGTACATATTATAATGGATCTTCACATTTCTATATATCAGCCACACTATAACTATCGTTTATATTACCAATTTGATTCCCTTCTAGACATTGGTATTTACACCTTAATAGTAATATGCGTTACAAGAGCGGTATGTTGAAGTTTTCATGTTCGAGGAAAAGTTTGAAAAAGCGAAACGTAGTTGAGCTTTTTTAATTTCCAAGAATTGAAAGAAAACATACCGCTCGTGTATCGTACATTATTTTGTGCGAAGATCGTTTATTACATACCTGAAAGAGGAATTTCTAATTAGTTGCAATGAAACCTCCATCTTGGTTTCTGTTCAATGACGGCAAATTTGCAAAACAAAAATATCTATCTTCAACATTGTTGCTTTAAAATGTTTTCTGTGTTTACTATACTCCAGCAGGCCGTGATATACGTCTGTCTTTTTCCCCCCAGTCTATGATGAGTCTGGAATCTTGTTGATTTTTTCACGGCTTCCTTAATGTTACTTGCATCACGAATGCAGTAACTTTAGTGGAGTTGTAGAGTTTACTTAATGTTTGCAAATATTTAAAAACAATAATTAACAGTGCAATTTAGGTGAAATTGCAGTGGTAAGTTTCCAATTTATAATTATTACTATATTGAACGTCTCTAAAAATAGTATGTTAAAAGCCTAAAGCAGTAAAATCAATATGTCACTTAAGCGGTAAGAAGAGGGAAATTGTTATGTGTGTTAGGTTGGGAATACTGAATGTGGAATTTTAGACTTTCCGCGGATTGGTTTTGTGCGGAAAGCAAGCAAATAAGCACGATCTCGCACAAAATATAATACAATTTTTATCTACATTACCTTAGTAACAGCATTAACGTAGTCAAATTTTATCCGATCTGTCACTAGTACCTGCACTATTCTGTTAAATCAATTTAAGCCTAAACTAAAGTTACTTTTTATTTTTTTGTAAACAGATCCTAAAAATTTACTATCATAGTTAATTTTCCAGTCCTTTCTTCGTATCTCTCCAGAAGATCTATGATCCCTTTAACACGCTTTACACATTACAACACGCTTTAACTTGTTTTTGCACATTTTTGCATCCTTAAACACATTTTTGACCTCCGCTAATTAAACTTTGACAGTTACAACTCAATTTATTGCCATAGTATCTGTTTGAAAGTCATTTATATTATATCAACCGCTTTACATAAGCTTCTTTATCACACTTAACATCATTTATATCTTTCCTATCGTGGGCAGTCATTGCCAACTCTGCTACGCACAAAAGAGCAAATTACAGTCCCTTTCTTAGTCTTTACATTCATTCTTTCATAGTTTTCTGTTCACGGGCAGGTCTTTCACTGCAAACTCAGCATTCTCCAATTTTTTTTTCTATTTTTTTGCCTTCCTCTTTGTCTTTGCATATGACCCATACATCTTAATGTCGTCTATCATTTGATATTTTCTTCTACCTCGAACTCTTCTCCCGTTCACATTCCTTCCGTTACTCTCTTCAGTAGGCAGTTTCTTCTCAGCCAGTGACCCAGCCAATTTATTTTTCTCTTCCTGATCAGTTTCGGCATCATTCTTTCTTCGCCCACTCTTTCCAACACAGCTTCATTTCCTATCCTGTCTGTCCATTTTACACACCCTATTCTTTTCCATATCCACATTTCAAATGCTTCTGGTCACGTCTCTTCACTTCAAATAATTAATATTAGTGCTGTTGATCTATCAAAATATTTAATCGATTAAGTTTTTATCTATTTAAAAATCTTTTAATATACTATAATACACAATTATTGTTAAATTTAACTTGTGTTCGGTGATAAGCATAAGTATTAAATAGTGTATGTCTGTATATATTGTATCGTTATATTACAAAACAACTATTTTAATTACTTACTAACATATTTATTATGAGGCTTATAAATTATTGTGTCAATTTCTTCGGGAATTTTTGAGACAAACATAAATAACAAAAAGTATGAAGACTCACCTAGTTAATACTGCTTCATCCATGATTTTAAACATGTGAGTGCATTCACATGCTCCGAATTAAGTGCCGCTCTACGTTTAGTAACAATGTTTCCTGCATCACTGAACACGAAGACATTTTTTTTGTCAAGCACTTTTCCACGATCGTTCAATTTAAATCCAAACGTTTCACCGAGTTTACCTTTCAAATTCTCATATGACATAATGGAGTTTACACTTTTCACAAGCCAGACAAAACTGATTTTTTTTTCTTTATCAAACTAAACATACAACCTTCATATACAAACTCAGTACAAAAACTGCAACTGCAAAAGTACAGCGGTCGAAATAGAAGACTGGCCCGTATTGTAATCGAATTACCAGATTTTAGAAAGAGAAGAAGATAGTTACGCTCTCACTTGCACACAGTGTAGACATGGCTATTTTATAAGGGATGAGGGAGACGAATCACAGAAAAGTATGTATTTCATATGCAAGGAAGATGAGCTGACAACAAGGTGGAAGTTTTCTTGGAAAAACCATAAAACTTAATAAGGGTTTCGCATTATGTTTCAACTTTCAATAGAGGTAGACTAGGTCACTGTCCTCATATCTCCAGCTCTTTCTGAAGTGTTTGTGAAAAGATTTTCCCTACGCTACCTGGTTTCCAGTTAGAAAATTGTGGTTTTTAGTAAGCAATTTCCGAGAGAGAAATATTGTCGGAAGTTTTAGCATGAGTTTGTATTAACAAAATAATAATTAATATCAACTACAACCGATTAATTTTAATCGAATCGATTATTCGATTAAATATTTTTGATCGTTTAATCTTACTATAGAAATTGATCGATTAATCGATTAAATCCCAGAACATTAATTAATATCTATCTCACGTCATTAGTAAAAGCACTATCCTATTTACATATTTTAGCCTTCACCATTAGCTAATTTTGCTCTGAACAATAGAAGACCATCCCGATAGTAAATTAATTCAGCTACTAGGTAACCTGCATGTTACTTCATTGGCAATTAGTAAAGATATCAAGACTCTCGAAAGGCCGAAAATCTACCCGAGGAACTTAGTCTTATTCAAAATAAGATCAAAAGTTCAATAAAATCGTGTACATAAAATAATGTAACGAAATAATTTTGAAACTCATGAACATATTTAATTCTATATATTATTATATATAGTATTATTATATATATTATTATTATTATTATTATTATTATTATAATTACCGAAGCAGATATTCTGCGTCATCATACGATGAAAGAGTAATGGAACGGAGAAAAATTCTCTCCGGCGCCGGGATTTGAACCCGGGTTTTCAGCTCTACGTGCTCTACGTGAGTCAGCACGTAGAGCTGAAAACCCGGGTTCAAATCCCGGCGCCAGAGAGAATTTTTCTCCGTTCCATTACTCTTTCATCATATTTAATTCTGTTTGCTTCCTAAGATTAACATTCATTGGGAGTTTAGCTACACAGTTCCCACATGCGTGCCTCTTGATATCATGATATCTAATGAACAATACATTTCAGTCCAAGTTTTTTTTTTTAAACTTACTTCGCCTGACTGTTAACATAGCATATCCGATTCTTTTACAGAAGACCTGAAGATTCCTTATGGCCTTTCCGAAGACCTTATCCTTTACATCAGCGTTTCTCAAACTTTTTAGAAGTGGGGATCACTTTTTTAAGTCAGAACAGTTCCGCGGACCACCTTACACTTGTTCCCTTCGAAAGAAAATTTATCATTTTTGTAGCATATTTTAATACCAGTATACCTGTATTTTAAAACAGATTTAATTAACTAAAATTAATTTAATTCAATTAGTTTTATATTATTAACTAATTAAGTTAATGTTGTTAGAAGAAAATTCATCTTTGTTTTTTTAATAACAGTCAAAGAATTACCTTGTAGATAGAAATTTAGTTCGATTAGTTTTGAGAATACATCTGAAAGATATGCCAATGTACTTAGCCACATGTCATCAACTGATTTGCAGGGAAAAGATGGCGAGAAACACCACGTTCATAGTGCTTTAAATCCCTCTTTTGTTGCTGAGAGTATAGTGGGAAGTCGGTAGACGAGTAGGGTAATAAATTTAATAAAATGTCAGAAGGTACTGGGAGAAAAAGTGAAAGGCAATTGACAGCTGTCATTTTCAAACTCAGAGATTTTCAACTGTAGTGTGATTCGCAATTCGTTTGAATTTTATTTTTCCTTCTGTCCTTCTTGAAAGACCACAAGGACAGACCTCGAGGACCACAGGTGGTCCGCGGACCATAGTTTGAGAAACATTGCTTTACATAACTCCACAAAGAATCCAGCGGAGTTAAATCTTGTGTCAGAAGACCCTAAAGATCAACGCTTCCCGAGAAATGAAATTTCACTTAATCAGAAAACGGCATTTTTTGCGAGAAGCTGTTGTTTTGATCTACTCTGTTCAGCAAATTCATGGTAAAATTCATTACGTTTTTTCTTTTATCTTGCTGTTAATGCCTGTAGAATTTGCACTTTTAATGGATGGAGTATAAGACGTTCGCGAAGGGCTTTCTAGGATGGTTGATTGCAGTGTTTGTAACTATCTCATGATGCGCTACTCATCGACCTGATGAGACTGTGTTGTAAAGCTCCCCATACCGCTGCAACTTGAGCTTCAGGTGCACTGGGTCTTTCTGGGCGTGACGCCTTTCCTACGCTGCCAATTTCCATAAACCGCTCACATCGTGGTTTAATATCACATCTAGAGAGTGCATGCCGTACTGTAGACTCTCCTGAAGTTCAGTTGCACCTGTGTTGATAAATTTGTCCGAATTTTCCACTCTATAGAACGAGCTTTTTTTGTTGTATACTGACCGTTTAAAAAACGATGCGCACATTTGACAATAACGATTAATACTGCCACTACATGAATTTTTTATTAAGTTATTTTACGACACTGTATCAACATCTCAGGTTATTTAACGTCTGAATGAGATGAAGGTGATAATGACGGTGAAATGAGTCCGGGGTCCAGCACCGAAAGTTACCCAGCATTTGCTCGTATTGGGTTGAGGGAAAACCCCAGAAAAAACCTCAACCAGGTAACTTGCCCCGACCGGGATTCGAATCCGGGCCACCTGGTTTCGCGGCCAGACGCGCTGACCGTTACTCCACAGGCGTGGACGCCACTACATGAAATCTCCCAACGTTTGTTAATATCTTAGAACAAAATTAAATAATTTTGATTAGTTTATTAGTTATATTTGCATTTCTTGATGCATCTTTTTATATAGGATACGGTGTATAATATTTATCTAAAGTCCATAAACATTTTCCAAGCTGAGATGTTTCAAAAAATTATAAAAAAATGTCGTGGAGTAATAGGACAGGACATTTGGAACCATTTGGCATAGTCCGCCGAAGCCCACTTCCAGAGCTACGTCACTGTAAATGTGCTAACCTCTGAAGGAAGGCAAGTTGCTTGAAATTAAAGATCCTTCCCTTGCCCAGTAAACATGCATCTGCTATATCAAACGACTCTCCAAATGCCTACCATTCCACGAAGTTTTTACAATCTTTTTTTTAAACACGGGCAAAGTTACCAGTCACCAAAACTGCATTTAATTTCAAGCAACTGGCTTACCTACAGAAATTAGCACTTTTACAGTGACATAGTTCTGAAATGAGCGTTCTGTGGGTTTGCATTTCTTATCTCAAAGAGCTCCAAATATTCTACCCTAACGCACCAAGTGTTTCCAATCTTTTTACGAGGTATCAGCAGAGCCTTTAAATAATTTCAACCAACTTGCCTAACTGCATGGATTAGCATAGCTCTGAAAGAAAGATTCAGAGAACATACATTCCCATCTCAAACGGCTCCAAATGTCCTGCCCTACCAACCCGCCAAGTTGTTTACAATCTTTTTAAACACCCTGTAACCCTGAAGACATCAATTTTAAATGAACCCGTCTGCCGAGTGCTATTTTTAAGAAACGTAAAAACTTGCATTCAGGCTACTGACGCGAGTATAAGAAATTGCCTTATATGTAAATTAAATGGTGAAATCCTACTCATATTTTTACGTAAGTAGCTTAATATTGTCAGTTAATCGATATGATTCCTCCATTTAATTTATCCACTGCTAAACGAAAGGTCAGAGAACTCTGAGAGGTTGGCAACTATGTAGGTCACGTCCGGACAAGAGCTTACATAACAGAAGCAGCGTAGTTTCTCGAAACAAGATCTTTATTGAGTCAAATTCTTTACCTCAGAAAATATATTCAAGTTTCCTGGAAACCTTGTTACAGTGTCATACAGATGGAAGTTACGAATAACACTTGACCTACAGTAACGTTTTTCCCACCGTACGATTGTACAAGGCACAAACAACTACTGGAATATTTTTAAATATTAACGTGTATTTTCCCTCTCCGTAGCGTCGTGGTCTAAGGCAACGTTTTTCAAACTTTTTTGAAGTGGGGACCACTTCTTTAAGTCAGAACAGTTCCGCGGACCACCTTACTCTTGTTCCCTTTGAAAGCAAATTTATCATTTTTGTAGCATATTTTAATACCAGTATACTTATATCTTAAAGTTGAATTAATTAATTTAATTTAATTAATTTTACATTAGTATTAACTAATTAAGCTAATATTAATACAAGAAAAATTTTCTCTAATAATTCAAGGCTATTAGAGTTTTGATAATGCTTAACTTATTATTAAAAAAATAAATTAATGTTGGTACTCATATTGAGTTGGATCAGCCTGCCGATTCTTGCACAGTTGTTCTATATTTGGATGTATGCTGGTAAGCTTAAGTCGGAGATCGTCACATATATCCAGTCGATTTCGATACCCTACTTTGTTTTTATTAGAGTTAGTGATGAAAACCCCTACTCACACAGATAGGTAGAAGCAAACTAAATTATAATCTCTAAAGCACCATTGTACAGTTCATTGTATTCTCTTTTCACTTATGATGAGGTCCAGAAATTAACCATACCTTCTGCTTAGAATTTCATTTTAAGTCTGATCTCATTCGAGAGTTCAATTAACTGTTCTCGTTCACTCAATGAAAGTTTGTTAGTTTCAATATCGCAATGAAAGTGATCACGAACCCATGAAAATTCGTCATAGTTACTTGGAAAATAAGTTTTGAGGGTGACCTCAGAATTGTACTATTGGTGTACGACGTACAGTACGTGACCATTTCAATGTGCAGACTGGGTGTCGGCAAAACTATTAAGAAAGTCATCAATACATCAAAAGGTTCGGTCCTCTGTTATGAATTTGGGTGGTCCCTGCCTGGGTTACAGGGGCGGCGCCAGATATGCAGGGAAATACCACATTCATAGTGCTTTAAATCCCTCTTTTGTTGCTGAGAGTAGAGTGGGAAGTCAGTAGACGGATAGGGTAATAAATTTCATAAAATGTCAGTACTGGGAGAAAAAGTGAAAGGCGATTGCCATGTGTCATTTCCAAACTGAGATTTTCAGCTATAAAGTGGTACGCAATTCGTTTGAATTTTATTTTTTCTTCTGCATTTTTTGAAGGACCACAAGGGCAGACCTCGAGGACCACAGGTGGTCCGCGGACCACAGTTTGAGAAACGCTGGTCTAAGGCATCAGCACTCGCGTTACGAAAAGACCGCTGGTTCGATTCCTCATCTGAAAGGAATTTTCTTAGGAAACATCGGCCTGTGTATGGAACCGGTGCTCACCCAGCATCGTGGTGAATATGGGGACTTACGATAGGTAATGAAATCTGGTTTCGAAAACCAGCTATAACAGCTGGGGGAATCATCGTGCTAGTTGGATTATCATTCACCTCTGCTCAGGCGTATGAAAGTGAGACCAGCAGTCGGCTGGTCGGCTTGGCCCTTCATAGGCTGTTCGCGCCATGGATCATCAATATTATTATTATTATTATTATTATTATTATTATTATTATTATTATTAGGCTACTAAGATGTACCAAGTCGCTTTGCCGGCTGCAGTTTTGAAGAGAAGTCGTCTAACTTCTTAAACTGAATTGTAAATTTAGATGAAACATAGATCCATCGTTACGAACCAAAATCAAAACAATGAAAATACTTTGGTTCTCCCCACCCAAGCAAATTTCGCATTCAAAAATCGAAAGATAATGTTCTCGCATCAGTTTTTTTTTTTCTTGGTTGAAATGGAGGATAAAGACGGAATAATTATGACAGACTATTTTGAATAAGCTAAAATTTTGACGGGAGCTTATTATTCTTCATTATTAACTAACCTTCGCAAAAAATTGTGAACAAACGTCGTAGTAAAATTTCCAAAGAAGATATGTTCTCACAGGAAAATTCACCCTCTCACAAGGCCATGATAGCTTTACAGAAAATTGATTAATTGAGCTTTCAACTTATTGAACATCCCTCCAATTTACCCCATTATTTCATCACCTATTTCCTAAACAAAAAGGTAAACACTGAAAAGAAAGAAGTTTCCATAGAATGAAGCAGTGATATATATGTATATGTATGTATATATATATGTATGTATGTGTGTATATATATATATATATATATATATATATATATATATATATATATAGGCTACTGTGAAAGAGTAGGCTGCAGCCCAAGACATTTTTTTAAGTCTTAGAATTCCTTTATAACCGTTAGAAGTGTAAAGAGTTAAAAGGTGTTGATTAAGTAAATAGTTATTTACGATGTAAGTGTTAAAATCAAAGTTTTATTTTGTGGTTGTATACTAAACGAGGCTATTCGTTCGTGTTGGTATGGAAACAATTCCCCCTCACTGTAATAGTGAAACTTCATCAACAGTAATCTCACTAGAGGTTTTGATTTATCTAGAGAAAATAAAAACTGGAGTGGGATTTAATTGACTATTACACGATTAGAAGAAAGTATATAAAGATTAGAAGTAACGAATTACTCCAATACAATAAAATATTAATTGACTTACGAAAATACAACTGTCTTCAAATGTATTATTGTACCATCTCAACATTACAAATATTAACTTACGCTAGATGTCAGTAGTGTGTTATGATTAGCTGTTTTCTTGTTATCAGTTGCGCCAACTACGGAATCTTCATTGAACTCTGTGGAGGTTCTAGTCAAGAACGGCTTGTTGATTCAGTTTCGTTTTTATTAAAACAGTTGCATTCCACTTCAATTATCCGGATCCCAGTAATCAACGTCACTTGACAGATGATTTTCAATAAATCTTAGTATATTAAACAATCTCTGATATGTGGCTATCCATAATATCATATAGCAGAAGCTATAACATATTCTAAATAATATAAATAAGTGTTAGAAAAGTTTTAATTAGGGATGATGAAATAAACAATAAAAGTTTTAATTAACGATGATGAAATAAAAAATAAACATGAATAATTTTAAAAGGAGCAATTATTGAATGTACAATTTTCAAATTTGTATGTTTTAGTGATTGGTTGTTCAGTTGATGTTATATTGAACGTGTGCGTAAAAGAAGTGGAACTCGTTGATGTACATGGTGTATCCCTCAACTTATTCAAGGATTTCCGAATGGTGCTTATCATTTATTTGTAAATAGGGTTTCAGGGAAGATGCATAGCTATGACCAGTGATCTTTATGAATTCTTCTTCTTGAATGCCAATGCGAGTCATATTTGGAGCTGCTGTGCATCGACGGGAGTGGTTTGTAATTTTCTGTTTTTTTTTTTTGTTTTTTTTTTTTGTTTTGTTGTTTTTTTTTTCTTTGACTTCCGGACCGGTGAAAAAAGCATTAGTTTTATGAGTATTGCCTAGTACATTATAGAAGATTTGTGGTACGAAGGTGTTTCTATAGCAACTGGTCATTTTATGGAATAGTCCCATATGCTTTATGCTTTTTTCTTAACGTGGAATACTCTAAAATAGATAGAGTAATGGGAAATGCTGTTAGATTTAATAGAGATCACAAGATTCGACTGATATATACAGTATTAAGTAGGTTACTGGTAATTTTTAAATTGAAGGTTATTGTAAGAGTTAAGGCCCATACCTGAGAAACAGGATATAATGAGATCGCCTTTAACTAGTTTCACGAAGATACGTGTGTTTGATGATGATGATGATGATGATGATGATGATAATGATAATAATAATAATAATAATAATAACAATAATAATTTCTTGAGGAACTAAACGCCGCCTGATATTTTCGCCTTTATGTTCAACAACACTACATCAGCATGATTCGGGACCACCACGGAGATACAATGCACAAACACCCAGTCAAGTAGAACGATACAAATTTCCATCCATATGCTGAGAATAGAACTATGGACCAATTGATTGGAAAGCAGATTTTCTATCCACTCAGCCATAGCGACGAACTATGATGATAATAATAATAATAATTATTATTATTATTATTATTATTATTATTATTATTATTATTATTATTATTATTATTATTATTAAACGCAGAATAAATATGGGAAATGCCTGTTATTATTCAGTTGAGAAGTTATTGTCATGTAGTCTGGTGTCAAAAAATCTGAAAGTTAGAATTTATAAAACAGTTATATTACTGGTTGTTCTGTATGGCTGTGAAACTTGGTCTCTCACTTTGAGAGAGGAACGGAGATTAAGGGTGTTTGAGAATAACGTTCTTAGGAAAATATTTGGGGCTAAGAGGGATGAAGTTACAGCAGAATGGAGAAAGTTACACAACGCAGAACTGCACGCTTTGTATTCTTCACCTGACATAATTAGGAACATTAAATCCAGACGTTTGAGATGGGCAGGGCATGCAGCACGTATGGGCGAATCCAGAAATGGATATAGAGTGTCAGTTGGGAGGCCGAAGGGAAAAAACCTTTGGGGAGGCCGAGACGTAGATAGAAGGATAATATTAAAATGGATTTGAGGGAGGTGGGATATGATGGTAGGGACTGGATTAATCTTGCTCAGGATAGGGACCGACGGCGGGCTTATGTGAGGGCGGCAATGAACCTCCAGGTTCCTTAAAAGCCAGTAAATAAGTAATAATAATAATAATAATAATAATAATAATAATAATAATAATAATAGATTTAGATTGATGTTGAGCGGTTTTCGTTCAAGTAGACGCACTACGACACAAAGACGGATATTGAATGTCTGCTCCAAATAAGAGGATATATTCCAGGGCGGCTCCAGCAAGACGGTTTCGGTGGGTCAGTGTCCGCCCACAGTCGATCCGTTCTACCCTTCTGCCTCCAATACACAGATATAGGCTATGCGGTTAAAATTTGCTTCAGAGGAATACCATGTTCATTCATTATTTTAATTATTCGTAAGCCTTTATCTCATTACTTATAGTTATAAAATCTATGTATCTATAATAAAAAATCGCTTTAATATAATAATGGAACATATAATCAATGAATCTCAAAATGGATTCAGAAAAGGAAGATCTTGTTCGCTGTTTCTCAAATAATTGAAAAACATAAGGAATTCAATTTACCAACATTTATGGCATTCATAGATTATGAAAAAGCGTTTGATAAAGTTAACAGAAAGAAGCTGTGGGACATAATGCAACAAAAAGGCATACCACAACACTTAATAACAATAATAAGAAATTTGTACACTAATAACCAAATTGTAATTGATTGTAAAGAAGGACAACAAATAGCCAATATAAATAGAGGATTAAGACAAGAGTGCCCATTGTCACCGTCACTTTTAATGTTTATATGGACGACATCGTGCTGAAGTGGCAGATGGATTTGAAAGTACATTTTAAAATAAAAAACATAAACTTAGATACGATACTTTTTGCCGATGATCAGGTTTTAATTTGTGCTTTCGAAGATGACCTACAAATGGCAATATTTAAATTAAACAAAATTAGCAAAGAAAATAGCTTAATTATATCGACTACTAAAACAAACGTGTTAGCCTTTAGAGGATTAGAAACAATTAGAGCCAAAATCGTGTTGAATGGAAGACCGATAGAACAAATTAATACTTTTAATTATCTGGGCTGCAATAACTCATATGCAAGAAAAGAAGATTCTACAAATAAAATAAACAAATTTAATGATTTGTGTGGGGTAATAAAAAGAACTTTAAAATACACTAGAAAAGAAACAAGATTAAAATTTTATAAATCTATGGCTGTCCCTATGTTACTATACGGCTCTGAATTCTGGACTCTTACTAAATCCGAAGAAAAAAGAATCGAGGTGATAGAAATGAGATTTTTGAGGAGTATAGCAGGTTATACTCTCTTAGACAAGAAACGCAATGAAGACATCAGACTAGAACTGAATATATTCAATTTAATTGAAAAACTCACAGAATATAGGAATAAATGGAAGCAACACGTTCAAAGAATGACTCAAGACCGTATTCCTAAATTAATATTAGACTACAGATCAACTGGTAAACGAAACACAGGTAGACCCAGGAAAAGATGGCTTCAACAATTTTAAAATTTATATACTTCATGAGGCCGGAACGAGCCAAACAAGGCTTAAACCATGTGGCTGATGATGATGATGATGGTGATGGTGATGATGATGACTTTTTCTCAGCAATTACTTCACAACTTCTCTAACAGCTATGCACAAACTACGAGTAATAATATTCTCGTTTTGATTTGTTAAGTCTTCCCTAATTTTATTTTTAATTAATATTTTTCGCTTCTAGTTGGTCTGCAAATATAAAATTGATCATATAACTTACTAATAAGGATTGCTATTTAACATAAAAAGTATTTGTCAGGTTCACTAGTTCTGCCTACTTAAATGCCACTTCACATTAAAAGTTATTCATGTCATACCTACTCCTAAGACCAAGACATAGTTTCAACATTACTCTTAAACATTACATTGTGCCTTCTTAATGTACAGTACGTTATAGAGCGTTTGGAGTTTAGAAAATACCAATCACACTTGAGTGCTAGTAGTTGGCCGAGAATTGCAGTGAACAACAAAGGTCATCTCCAAATTCTCCATCACAAATGCATACCGATTATCTCCGAACAACGACTTATACTGTGAAAACGATCTTTACACATCACAGGACGTCAGACGTGCATATTTAGAGAGAGGAATGTCACAAACACATACACCGTCAATTTCACCTACAGGCTCATCCTCCAATACTTGAGCAACTTTACACATCTTTTTATATCCACTGTTTTTCCCAAACACATTCTGGAATTCGTCCCTTAGTACTTGCACTTCTGAACCTGGTAGCGAGTCTAGTTTAATATTCACGGCATGCATCTCCCTGTTTCAGAAAACAGGTTTTGGATGTTTCGAGTTTTTTTGTGGTGTCTCACAAAAAGCTTAGGCCTAGATTTGCTAATAGGACAGCCAAATCGTTTTTTAAACAACCATCTTTCAGTATATCTTGAAGGATATCGACTGACGAAGCCCGATAACAGGGAATCACAACAATATGTATTGCCTTACTTGATAGACATGAGCGAGAGGCGAGAGATTTGTTTAAATTAAATAATGTTCATACCCGAGCTCTTATCTGTTGTGTTTCACAAACAAAGCGTGGAGTGAGATCATCTTCAGCAACAATAAACATTCCTAATTATGTGTTGCAAGATCTCTCCTCCTTGTCCATGTTAATTTATTCTCTAATAATAACACTGATATGCTGCCTAGCATTTCTCAGAACTTGAGGCGATACTATTACAAAAATGGATCACGGATACACCAGAAACACGAAGCAACCAAGAATTCTTAAAAACATAACGTACTTCTGAGTGATATAATTCATATAGTTTTAAAATATTTAAAAGCTCTTGTAAAAAAAATTATTTAAGTGAAGAAACTCCAAGATGTATATGTTTATAATAGATTTCCTGAAAATATGTATTTACATAATTTTTTGTGAAAATCTGTGTTTTTATGTGAAATAAAATTCGGGTTTTAAACTTGAAAATTCATATTCGGAACTTTTAACTTTGTTAATTGTGTTTCATCACACACAAAAGGAATATTTAATTACATAGGAATCCGCTCCTTAATAATAATAATAATAATCAATAAATATGCGGTACACCTATATGTTTAAGGCTCTACTACCAATAACTTCCCTGAATCCTTCAAATAAAAATAACATGATACAAAATTTTTGCTGAATACACATTTGGAATGACTTTAAGTCAACATAGAAGCTGTGCGAAAGTGTGAGATCCATTAACAACATGCTAATGCATTAACACTACTGAAGCTAAGGTAATAACACCAAAATCTACCGTATTTACCCTCATAATTGATGTCACCGTATAATGGAGACACCACAATTTTCATTAAAATTTAAGAAAAAGTCTCGACATTACATATAAAACATATTTTGAACAAATATCTTTGAGAATATAAAATCGTGTTTGCTGCACTTCTTATTTTTCATTAATATTTGAAAATAGCAATGAGTTAATTTGCCATGATATATTCTTTTTAACATATAGAAAACAAACTTTATGAATATCACAGTATCATAGCGTCATTACTCCTCTTGGAGTTTTGCCTGTTACAGTCAATGTCAGTCTTGTTTCATGTGCTTAGTCTATTACTGGTGTTTTACAATAAACAAAGACACGTTTAAATGTAGGTAGACCTACAAGTTATTCAGCAAGTTTATAATAATTACTCTAAGGTCGAAACAAGTCCATATTATAATGCAGAATGTCTAGAAATTCCGATTATTTTCCTTTCTTTCTTTTTTTTTTTTTTTTTTTTTTTTTTTTTTTCCTTGCATAAAATAAGCATCCTGAATTTTTGTTCCAGAAATCATGAAAAAAGTTCTACTATTACTTACTTACTGGCTTTTAAGGAACCCGGAGGTTCATTGCCGCACTCACATAAGCCCGCCATTGGTCCCTATCCTGAGCAAGATTAATCCAGTCTCTATCATCATATCCCAGCTCCCTCAAATCCATTTTAATATTATCTTCCCATTTACGTCCCGGCCTCCCCAAAGGTCTTTTCCCCTCTGGCCTCCCAACTAACACTCTATATGCAGTTCTGGATTCGCCCATATGTGCTACATGCCCTGCCCATCTCAAATGTCTGGATTTAATGTTCCTAATTATGTCAGGTGATGAATACAATGCGTGCAGTTCTGTGTTGTGTAACTTTCTCCATTCTCCTGTAACTTCATCCCTCTTAGCCCCAAATATTTTCCTAAGTATCTTATTCTCAAACATCCTTTTTCTATGTTCCTCTCTCAAAGTGAGAGTCCAAGTTTCTCAACCATAAAGAATAACCGGTAATATAACTGTTTTATAAATTCTAACTTTCAGATTTTTTGACAGCAGACTGGATGATAAAAGCTTCTCACCCGAATAATAACAGGCATTTCCCATATTTATTCTGTGTTTAATTTCCTCCCGAGTATCATTTATATTTGTTACTGTTGCTCCAAGATTTTTTAACTTCTCCACCTCTACAAAAGATAAATTTCTAATTTTTATGTTTCCATTTCGTACAATATTCTCGTCACGAGACATAATCATATACTTTGTCTTTTCGAGATTTACTTCCAAACCTATCTCTTTACTTGCTTCAAGTAAAATTCCCGTGTTTCCCCTAATCGTTTGTGGATTTTCTCCTAACATATTCACGTCATTCGCATAGACAAGCAGCTGATGTAACCCGTTCAATTCGAAACCCTCTCTGTTATCCTGGAATTTCTTAGTGGCATACTCTAGATTTTTTATTTTATTTTATTGGGTTATTTTACGACGCTGTATCAACATCTAGGTTATTTAGCGTCTGAATGATATGAAGGTGATAATGCCGGTGAAATGAGTCCGGGGTCCAGCACCGAAAATTACCCAGCATTTGCTCGTCATACTCTAGAGCAAAGTTAAAAAGTAAAGGTGATAGTGTATCTTCTTGCTTTAGCCCACAGTGAATTGGAAACGCATCTGACAGAAACTGACTTATACTAACTGTGCAAAGTTCTACTCTTATGCGAATTTATCTATTTATTTATTATTTATTTAAATTTAAATATACAGAATACAGAATATAATTACAACTTAGAAATAGAAATAAAATAATACAATCAATATAAAAAAGATACATTAATATTAACAAAACTTTAGGAGGACCGAATGAGCAGCGCTCTTGTTCGGTCGCAGTTCAGATATATTATTAATAGGCATATAGGAGAATATACAAAGCAAAATAAAATAGGAACTAAAATGAAAATTACAGTTATAGTGAAATTATATAATATAATAGGCCTATATTAATATAAGAGGAATATAGAAAATGAAATGAAATAAAATAGGAAATAAGAATTAAAATAACAGCGGCAATGAATTTATATAATATAATATTAACATAGAGAAGAATAATATCGTACGTGAATAAAGTAGGACAATTTATAAAAAAATATAAATTCGAAAATTATAGAATACAAATATAATATAGGCTGATAATTCATACACATAGGCTATAAATTGATTTAATCAAATTAAAGACATTAACACGTTTTTAATTTTCTTGTTATATGTTAATGGGTTACATGTTAGAAGTTCTGGGTGTAATTTAGCTAAAGAATTATACAAACGAGGCCCAAAATTAATGCTATGCTTTAGACCAGCAGATGTGAAACATTTAGGTTCTACTAATGTTCAATTATTATTTCGTCTTGTGTCACGATTATATGCCTGCAATATAAACTTATTACGATTTTTATTATGTAATTTTAACAGAGTATATTTATAAATTTGTTCAATATTAAATACGTTAAATTCAGAATAAATTAATTTAGTTGGATAATCAAAACGTTTCTTCAAACAGATTTTAATTATTCGTTTTTGTAGTAAATTTAACGGACTACGATTAATTTTTGTACTTCCACCCCAAACAATAATACCATATTGAATGACAGACTGAAAAATGGCCAAATAAACATTTCCTAGAACTCTAATGGGTTAGTAGCATCGAAGATTAACAAATTTATAAATTGTTTTACGAAGCCTCTTACAAAGATAAGTAATGTTATGAGGCCATTTTAAATTTTGATCAATAATGATACCCAGATATTTCACATATGTGGCTTCTTTCAAAGGTGGACATTTACAACTTCTGGGATCTAAACAATTTTCACTGAATAAATGCGGCATTACCGTGTGCGAGATGTGAAGGCATGCAAGTTTTCCAGTTCTGAACATTAGATTTGGTAACAGATCCTACAGATATGTTGCCTTCGCTTTTTGTCTAATTGTATTGTATTGTGTTTATTAACATTCCATAGTATTCATACATTGCTTTACAGCTAGAATATGGAACAAGTCAAGAAACTTAATACTATTATAAAGTCTTAATTTTAGTCACAGTCTAGATGAAATATATACAACGAGATTTACAATATAGTCTACTAGTACAACACATAGTTTTAGTATCAATTTCATGAAGTGTTATTGAATATCATGAATTCACCTACAGAATAGCAGGCGTGAGAAATTAGATGCTTCTTTAATTTGGCCCTAAATAATCTTATGTTCTGAGTTTCATTTTTTATATCGATAACGCACTCCTCTTTGATAGCACGATAGATTTGCCGATGGAGTATGAAAGTCATTTTTTGCCGTGTATTTATGCTATCAACTGTTGAATTAGTTACAAAGTTTTCGCGATTACATACGAGGAAGACTATTAATGAAAAGATATACTGACAAGCCATGGGGCATTATTTGTAGTTTTTGAAAATAGTCCTACAAGATTCCCTAGATTTGGCACCTACTATTATTCTAATTACTCTTTTTTGTAATAGGAATATACTGTTACTATCTGTGGAGTTTCCCCAGAATATTATTCCAAAACTCATTACCGAGTGGAAGTATGCAAAGTATATTGTTTTTAAGGTATTGATATTTACTATCTTTTGCATAGATCTAATAGCAAAACAAGCTGAATTTAGTTTGGAGGTAATTTCTTTAATATGATTTTTCCAATTTAACACATTATCGATTTTTAAGCCAAGAAATTTGGTTGTCGTTTCTAATAGGGATCTGTTGTTAATTATTGCGCTAGAAATTTGCGAGGTTGAATTTGCACAGGATTTAAATTGAATTATGTTAGTTTTGTTACAATTTAATACTAATTTATTGACTGAGAACGAGTCACATATTTTGAAGAGAATTTCCTCTGTTGAAGATTGGAATGTGTTGGAATTATTGGCTGTAATTACTATACTTGTGTCATCTGCAAATAATATGGGATGACCTACACGTTTTATTAGGGGGGGCAAGATCATTTATAAACACTAGAAAAATTAGGGGACCTAATATTGATCCTTGAGGAATTCCATTATTAATAGTTCCCCATGTCGATGCATATTTCATAGTTGTATTGATTTCAACTTAATGTGAATTGCTCCAAAATAACACACATTTTTTTATAACTATCACACAGTGCAAAATCTCATAAATCTAAATTTGCTTCACAAAATAACAAAGGACTGTTCAAAAGTCACGAAATATTTGAAAATCCTCTAACTTTGAGAAATGAGTTTAAAAAATAAATACCTTTTTCTTTCTAAACGAATGTCATTTATTTTCACACAAACTCCTGCTTCAATTATTTCACTATTGTTGTTGCTATAGAAATTAGGCCTAAATAAATAAACAGCGATCCAAGCTATTTTTGAATGAACTAATGTATTTTTTCTTGAAAATTCACACTATAAAAATAAATAATCTTGCCTCTATAAATTCGAATTGAGCTTTTTCATTGTCACTATGAATGTAATAGAGATTGCTACTGCACAGTGAGGACATTCAGTGGGATAAAGTGTGCACTCTGGAATTTGTCGTCACTGTCAAATCTTGTAAAAAAATTAGGAAGACAAGCTCCATTGCAGGTAAAAGAAGCAAGTGGTAGAGCAAAGAAAACTCAGAATATAAAACATTCAGTGCAAATCAAGTTGCAAGGCGACAGCAGATGATGCACTCAACAGTGTGGATTTTCTTTTAAATTGTATTGCATATGAATACATCCAACTCTTCTACGAACAGAAGTGCATTATTAATTTTCCATAAACTTATTTCCTAAAAAAAAAATTTGGTCCCTCTTGAATAAACTATTAAAATCCCAGAATCCAAAGAACAATTATATGTCGGCCGCCTAACTAGACTAGAAGACAAATTTTTGTTGAAGTTGAAAATAGATAAACAGGTTTAAAGTCACGAAGTAAGTGATGATATGATGACGATGGCAATGATGGTGAAGATGATGATTCCAATTTAATTAATAATGAATCTTATAACTTAATTTCGTTTGAGGTTTTGAGGCTGTATTCTATCACATAAAATCCACACGAGAGTAAATGTTACCTGATTTTCCTATCTGGAATGGCTTTAAAGTCGGCATAGAGGTCCTTACTGTGCAAGACGACAGCAGATGAGACACTCAACAGTGTGGATTTTCTTTTAAATTGTATTGCACATGAATTCATCCAACTCATTTATGAACAGAAGTGCATTATTATTTTTCTATAAACTTACTTCCTAAAAAGTTTTTTTGATACCTTTTGAATAAACTATTAAAATCCCAGAATCCCAAAGAACAATTATATGTCGGCCATCTAACTAGACTAGAAGACAAATTTTGTTGAAAATAGATAAACAGGTTTAAAGTCACGAAGTAAATGATGATATGATGACGATGGCAATGATGATGATGATTCCAGTATAATTAATAATGAATCTTATAACTTAATTTCGTTTGAGGTTTTGAGGCTGTATTCTATCATATAAAATCCACACGATAGTAAATGTTACCTGATTTTCCTATCTGGAATGGCTTTAAAGTCAGCATAGAGGTCCTTACTTTGGAAGGCGACAGCAGATGAGGCACTCAACAATGTGGATTTTCTTTTAAATTGCATTGCACATGAATACATCTAACTCTTTTATGAACAGAAGTGCATTATTATTTTTTCTATAAACTTACTTCCTAAAAATTTTTTTGATGCCTTTTGAATAAACTATTAAAATCCCAGAATCCCAAACAACAATGATATGTCGGCCATCTAACTAGACTAGAAGACAATTTTGTTGAAAATAGATAAACAGGTTTAAAGTCACGAAGTAAATGATGATATGATGACGATGACAATGATATCGATGATGATGATGATTCCAGTATAATTAATAATGAATCTTATAACTTAATTTCGCTTGAGGTTTTGAGGCTGTATTCTATCATATAAAATCCACACGATACTAAATGTTACCTGATTTTCCTATCTGGAATAGCTTTAAAGTCAGCATAGAGGTCCTTGCATGTCAAAGCTGTGTGATACATTAACAACCAACTAGTGCATTAACGAAGCTGAAGCTGCAGATTCAATTGCAGCATAATACAGGAGATTTTGGGCACAATGAAACACAAATATTGCAGTCGATATGGCGGGCAGGGCCTTTTCGTTGCATCAGCATCATATGAGGATAAAAAACGGCACCTCCAGATTAGCCAACACACAATCAATGAAAGTGGTTCACTTACATCAAAGTACTTCTGGACTTGGTATTAATCCCTGATGGGTCGGTTGATTTTCATACAAAATTACAGCAGTTTTTTTTTTCCTCAAGCAAATAAAAAATAAATAGGGAGGAATTCACCAAAAGTTAAGCAACGACGACGACGGCGCCGTTGCCCCTTATCGACCGACCGACAGACGCGTTCCACAGTATCTATATAGAACAACTGTCGCAGTGCCCCAGTAGCATTTCCACCATCACACAAAGAAAAAAACAAAAAAAAATTCACGTGTCAAAAATATATCACTTGCCATGTACACCCAACTGGTTAACAATCACAATCTTGAGAAAGGTTCGCTCTCCCCCCCTGAAAACCACAGACTAAGGCATTCTCGTATTCGAGGAGCTCCGTTGCTGGCCCACTACTAGCACCGACGCCATTTTGAAAACGAGTGTCTCTGTCTCCCTCGCTCTCGAAGGCCCCCGAGCAAACGCAGAGGATTATGGGAGAATGTTATTGCGCGCATGACGTCACGTCACAGGCTTTCCCGAGCGTTGCGGAAAACTGGTTGGCATGGCAACCTATATACAACCCCACCTAGCCCTGCACCGACTTGTAGGCTGTGCCCTGCGTGGCATCCGCATCGACGGGACCCCCTAGACTAGGTTATCGCAAGAGAGATTGACCGTTATCGGCTGCCCGCTAATTATGGACAACTGCCTGCCTGCCTGCCTCCTAGCAACTCCAAGACTTTCTCTGTCGTGCATTCTTCAATCCTGCAACATCGTGTGAGCATCGTGAATATGTGTTACGCATTACTGCAGGCGTCGTCATATAACCACAATCCCCATAGCAATATTACTCACTACATACATACATTACATTACATTACATTACATTACATACATACATACACACATACATACATACATACATACATACATACATACCATAACATTACATACATACATAACATAACATACATTACATACATACCATAACATAACATACATATATACATAACATAACATAACGTACATTACATACATACATTGCATACATACATAGCATACATAACATACATTACATAACATAACATACATTACATACATAACATAACATAACATACATACATAACATAAACATAACATACATACAGTACATATATATACATAACATAACATACATTACATACATACATAACATAACGTAACATAACATAACATACATTACATACATAACATTACATACATACATACATATATACATACATACATACAAACATAACATACATACATACATTGCATACATACATACATACATAACATAACATAACATTCATACATACATAACATACACATATAACATAATATAACATTACATACATACATACATACATACATACATACATACATACATACATACATACATTGTTTTTAGGTATTGCTAGAAGTATTGATTTGTGTTTTTTTTTCTTTTTCTTTTTTAATCTAGATTACAATTGCAAGCTTCTTGTTTATGTTACTTAATTAGTTAGGATACAATTAATTATGATACTTAATCACTCATTTAAAGTTTGTGTGACTGCAACCTGTGTATATTTTTGTGTGGCTTTACTTTGTTCATAGTGTTTTTTCTCTCTCTCTCTTTATTTTTTGTGTAGCTTTATTTTGTATATAGTGTATTTTTTTCTGTTTATTTCTATTATTGTATTTGTAATCCTGGTATTGTGGAAGAGAAGGCCTGATGGCCTTAACTACACCAGAATAAATAAATACATACATACATACATACATACATACATACATACATACATACACAACCATACGCTCTGAACGGAAATTACGGTAAGATATAAACTAGGCCTACATCACTTTACTTTCGTAAATTTATTATTATTAGTATTATATTATTATTATTGTTATTATTATTATTATTATTATCTTTTGTCGATTATTATTGTAGAAATAGAATACTGTCAACATAGAAGCCGTAAATAATTTTTTTTAAGTACGGACGAAACTTCGCTTGACCTCTAACCCTACAAGTTTACGTTAATTCATTCCAATTCACATAGTAGACATGAAATTTGGCCTAAAGGGATGTTCTGTTTGGGGTATAATTCTATAAGGAGCAATTTCTGCTTCGGCCCAAGCTATTGTGCTAAAAGTTAACATTGGAGTCGTAAAATAGCAAAACTATATGGCGAAAGATATGAGGAGTGTGGATTATTCTCACTAAGAAGAGTAAAGGCTCATTCACAATGAAAATTAAACATAACGTAAGCGTTAACTTAAGAAAATAAACGCTATGGTAAAATCAAGATCATTCACGATGGGAACATAAACATAATAGCAAACATACTTGGTAACCATGGAAACATAACAACGACGCCATTTCCTCATATTCTGTCGTATACTTCAGCGCTCCACGATTGTGTTCTGTTTGCAAATCACGTAAGCATAAGCATGAAAGTTTGGAGTTTGCAAACTTTCATGTTAACGTCTTACGGTAATGTTTATGTCAATGCTTATGTGAATCATTCTGAATGATCCAATTTGGTGGCCTGGGCGCAAACGTCTGTGTTTATGTTACGGTTATGTTTAATTTTCATTGTGAATGGGCCTGAAGAACAGAAGATACTCAAACAACTACTCTGTTCGAACATCAATCCAAGTGCCATCGAAAATGTTCCAGTACTACAGTTTACTTAGCACAGTTTAAGACGCAAGAAGAATTAATCACGGAACATTGCAATTCATTATTAGAACAGTATCTGTGTTATAAATCTCTTTGTACCTGTGATCAAATTCACTGAGACAAAGTTACATTGTTAAGAGTGGAATATGAATCTCTGTCAAGCGAACAAGTTAAAGAAGTCCAGACTAAAAGTGGACTAAGTCACCTTACAAAACTTTCTAGAAAAACACCGCGCTAAAAAAAAAAAAAAAAAAAAAAAAAACATTCCACAATATGATGGCGATTTTATTACGTAGGAGGGCAGACATGGTTGTTAATCGTCACTCTTTCTTCTTTAATTTGTACGTTGACGAGGTCGCAAGAAAATTTACCAAAACTAATAACTAATTTAAATTGAAACTTACATCAGTGATGGTTTAATCGGCAAAAGATGTCTTGAGAAGAATAAAGAAGTGTATATAGTATTTGTATTATCACCTATACGTTTTAACTTCGCTCTAGAATATGTTATTAGGAAAGTTCAGGATAACACAGAGGGTTTGGAATTGAACGGGTTACATCAGCTTCTTGTCTATGCGGATGACGTGGATATGTTAGGAGAAAATCGACAAACGATTAGGGAAAACACGGGAATTCTACTTGAAGCAAGTAAAGCAATAGGGTTGGACGTAAACCCCGAAAAGACTAAGTATATGATTATGTCTCGTGACCAGAATATTATACAAAATGGAACTATAAAAACTGGAGATTTATCCTTTGAAGAGGTGGATAAGTTCAAATATCTATTGCTCCGCCACAGAGCAGACGATCGGCCTTCTCACTCGCGTCCATTCAGCCTATTCCGTTCACAACAGGAAACATTGCGCTCTTCATTGCAAATTCAAGTGCCAGCATGCTATCTTACATAACAAAAGTGTATTGATGAAGCTTATAGTTGGCCATAGGCCTTCGTTATAAACAAAAGCGCAACAGTAACCACGGAAAAGAGAATGTTGTTTGAGGAATATTTACTCCAGATTTTGCAGTAAAAGCACAGTCTAGTATATACAGTCACGAAGCTCAATATGTAGGAAATATGCAACCATAGATAGTTGTTAATCACTAGGATCGCTACTATCGTCCCATTACAGACAATGCGAAATAGTACCGGCACAGTCTATTGTTCCTAGCATCCTCAACAACTCAAGCTTCGGGACTGTATATACTAGACCAGCCGTGGCGAGAACGTGACTCGCGAGACATTGTGGCTCGCAGTGATAGCTGTGCATTTCGCTTGCTTCTAACCTCCCCCAACCCCCACCCTCTCACTCACTGGAGTCAAACTCCGTTCCATTTATATTTGTCTCTGATCTGCGAGTGGCATATGTCTCTCTCGAAACCATGTACGAAAGTTCCAAGTAGGATGGGAGGACGAATTTTTTTGCTGTCAATATGATGAGAATATTAAATGTATGATTTGTTCACAAGTATTGCGAGGAAAACGGTTGTATAACATAAAACGGCATTATAATACATGTTACTGATGAAACATTAATAGGTTGTGTTATTGTTGTTGTTATCATCATCATCATCATCATCATCATCAGCTCTGTACGTCGACCCTTTTTCAGCAGATGTACGAATAATGCGGTTAGCTGTTCAATTTGAACTCACTGATTTACTATGTGATGTCAAATGAAAGCTAGATGTAAGGACTTGACAAATGTTGAACTTTCAAATCTTTGCCAAAAAATAAATATCCGAAGCTTCGTTCTTTCGCTTGCTCTGTTGAAGCCATGTTCGCTACAACTTACGTTTGTGAAAAATTATTTTCAACGATTAAAATAGTAAAAATCAAATTTATATCACGACTGACAGACAAATACCTTCGTGATCAACTACGACTGGCAGTAAGTGACATAATTCCTGATTTTGAAACTTTGTCGCAGAGACATTCTGAAGACAGTTAATTTTAGGTTGTGATATTGTTCATTTATTGTTCATTTCTTTCTTCGTTACACGTACTAAACATTAGTATGTAGCCTTATACTGTATAAAATTATATTTAAGCGCTTGACGTAAGGAAAATGAAAATCCGTTAATAAGTCAGACAGTTCTTCACTTCCCCTTCGGGTGTCCGCCTCCCTCCATAGGTGCTATGCACGTTGCAGGTTACACAGTGGCTCGGTGCATGATTACATTTTCGCCACCGCTGTACTAGACTGTGGTAAAAATTTAACAGGTTTTATATTGAGAATTTTTAAACAAATGAATTATATCAGATAAAAAATTCAGTTTTGATAAAATTGTATAAGCTAGGTCGATGATAAAGTGCCTATTTTTGAAAGGTTGTCCGAAAATGAAACAAATACCTGATTGCATTGCAAAAAATAGATTAAGTTGGCTTTGAATTGATTGACCATCCCTAACATTTGCTAGATTTTTTTTCCTCAGGTTATCATCCATTTCCGAAACTAAAAATAAAGAGCATTGAAAAATATACAGTAGCCTATCTTCAAATAATAAAGCGCTAAGAAGTACTGTGCAGCCAAGGATCGAGCAGTATCGTAAGCAGGACGCTGCTCTAGGTTTGTTGCCATCAGCTTGTGGTTAAGTTGCAGGCCTACCAACTTTCACGCATAATGCGGGAGACACCAGCAATCGGCTAACGATTTCCTCTCTTCCGTATTGACAAGGTAATAACGGGAATTTAGAGGTGATAGCAAAACTTCCGTTCCATTATTATTATTATTATTATTATTATTATTATTATTATTCTCATCATCATCATCATCATCATCATCATCGACATTATCATCATCATTCAATTCTCTTTGCAGATGATTTGGTATTATTACCACTTTCAGAAGACGACCTCCAAATATATAATTTGCAGCAAGTAGCAGCCACTTACAATATTGAAATTTCAACAGATAAAACAAAAATTATGGCATTCTGTGGGAAATACCCAATACAAATTAAAATTTGTCTCGATAATAAAATATTAAAAAGATGTAATAGTTTCCCATATTTAGGTTACAATCTTTCCATTTTTGAAGAATTGGGCATATCACATAAAATTAATAAATACACAAGAGCTATGGGCATTATAAACAGTGTGATGAAACCATCCTTGGTTCAGAAACACACCCGCATACGTCTCTACAACACATTGCCACGACCGATGCTCAGCTGTGGCAGCGAAGCATGGACACTGAGCAAAGCAGATAAAAGCAGAATAACGGCTTGTGAAATGCGATTCATGCGAAGAACAGCGGGCTATACTAAATGGGATCTGAAAAGAAATTGTGAAATTTTAAAGGAACTAAAAACTCAACCAGTTTTAGATTACATTGTTCAATATCAGTCTAATTGGAAACATCATCATTTAGAAAGAATGAGTAATAGTAGACTCCCAAAGGCAATTTATGATTATGTACCACATGGCCAAAGATCTGTGGGTCGTCCTGCTAAGAGATGACGTGAAAATTTTATGTGAGACCGCAACAGGCCTTGTGGCCTAACACTTGTCAGGCAGAAGAAGAAAGATCATCGTCAACGTTGTTGTTGTTGTTATTATTGTTATTGTTATTGCTATTTCTGTCATTATTATTAGTCAAATGTCATTACTATCACTATTATTATTATTATTATTATTATCATTGTTATTATTATTGTTATTGCTATTACTGTCATTATTATTAGTCTAATGTCATTATTATCACTATTATTATTACTATTATTATTATCATCGTTATTATTATTGTTATTGCTATTATTGTCATTATTATTAGTCTAAAGTCATTATTATCACTATTATTACTATTATTATCATCATCGTTGTTATTATTGTTATTGCTATTACTGTCATTATTATTAGTCAAATGTCATTATTATCACTATTATTATTATTATTATTACTATTACTATTATTATTATCATCGTCGTTATTATTGTTATTGTTATTACTATTATTGTTATTGTTATTGCTATTACTGTCATTATTATTAGTCTAAAGTCATTATTATTATTATTATTATTATTATTATTATTATCATCGTTGTTATTATTGTTATTGCTATTACTGTCATTATTATTAGTCTAATGTCATTATTATCACTATTATTATGATTATTATTATTACTATTACTATTATTATTATCGTCATCGTTGTTATTATTGTTATTTTTATTGCTATTACTGTCTTTATTATTAGTCAAATTGTTATTATTATTATTATTATTGTTATTGCGATTACTGTCATTATTATTAGTCAAATGTCATTATTATCACTATTATTATTATTATTATTACTATTACTATTATTATTATCATCGTCGTTATTATTGTTATTGTTATTACTATTATTGTTATTGTTATTGCTATTACTGTCATTATTATTAGTCTAAAGTCATTATTATTATTATTATTATTATTATTATCATCGTTGTTATTATTGTTATTGCTATTACTGTCATTATTATTAGTCTAATGTCATTATTATCACTATTATTATGATTATTATTATTACTATTACTATTATTATTATCGTCATCGTTGTTATTATTGTTATTTTTATTGCTATTACTGTCTTTATTATTAGTCAAATTGTTATTATTATTATTATTATTGTTATTGCGATTACTGTCATTATTATTAGTCAAATGTCATTATCACTATTATTATTATTATTATTACTATTATTTTTTTTTATTTTAGTAGGTTATTTTACGAAGCTTTATCAACAGCTTAGGTTGTTTAGCGTCTGAATGAGATGAAGGTGATAATGCCGGTGAAATGAGTCGGGGTCCAGCACCGAAAGTTACCCAGCATTTGCTCATATTGGGTTGAGGGAAAACCCCGGAAAAGACCTCAACCAGGTAACCTGCCCCGACCGGGAATCGAACCCGGGCCACCTGGTTTCGCGGCCAGACTCGCTAACCGTTACTCCACAGGTGTGGACTACTATTATTATTACTATTATTATTACTACTGTTGTTGTTGTTGTTGTTGTTGTTGTTGTTAAGGATATTCCCTGCTAAATTTCCATCTCCCTCACTTTCTCTCTCGTACATTGGAAGGTGTGATGTTATAGAACAGAGTTCTGTGATTGTCAAGAATGACGCATTATAAGATGTTTAGTTCAGATTTCGTCAATATGGTTGAACGCTTAGTCACCTATATTGTGTAAGAGCGGTTTGCAGATCAGGACGAACAGCTTCTTTAAAATTATTTTTAAAGGCTTAGAATTGTTTTATGACCTTTGTGCTAAGTGTATACAATTAAAAGATGATCATGTTAAGTAAATAAAAATTTATTTTCAGATACATTTTTTCTTCCACGTTAGGCTCAGAACTTTTCAATACTGCCTCACAGAACTTGAAAATTATACCTGCTCATCACTTCATGATGGTTGTATGTCATGGAAACGGTATACAGTAATTTAGACCGCTACCATAATTTATAGTACAAATTAATCTGTAGAAGAAAATTATACTTCATAAGGACATCATTTTTCCCTTCCATAAGCACTATGCCATTTCAAATGTCAATCACAATCTGGAAGAAAATTGTGTGTTTTGGTTTTGAGTGAATAGTCACTGCATGTCGCAGACTTGATTAATCTTTTCATCAAATTTCTTATACTTCATGTCCATTATTATTGAAGAATTTGATTTGTAGATATTGAATATGACCAGAATCTGTTCTACAGTTTATGAAAAATCAATATTGCCTTACACGGCGAGGTATTGTATTGTATTTATTAACATTCCATGGTATTCATATATTGCTTCACAGCTAGAATATAGAACAAGTCAAAAAACTTAATACTATTATAAAGTCTTAATTTATAGTCACAGTCTATATGAAATATATACAAAAGAGATTTACAATATAGTCTACTAGTACAAAGTTTTAGTATCAATTTCATGAAGTGTTATTGAATGTCATGAATTCACCTACAGAATAGAAGGCATGAGAAATTAAGTACTTCTTTAATTTGGCCCTAAATAATCTTATGCTTTGAGTTTCATTTTTTATATCGATAGGGAGGCTATTAAACATTTTTACTGCCATATAACGCACTCCTTTTTGATAGCATGATAGACTTGCCGATGGAGTATGAAAGTCATTTTTTGACGTGTATTTATGCTATGAACTGTTGAATTAGTTACAAAGTTTTCACGATTACATAAGAGGAAGATTATTAATGAAAAGATATACTGGCAAGCCATGGGCATTATTTGTAGTTTTTTGAAAATAGTCCTACAAGATTCCCTAGATTTGGCACCTACTATTATTCTAATTACTCTTTTTATTGTAATAGGAATATACTGTTACTATCCGTGGAATTTCCCCAGAATATTATTCCAAAACTCATTACCGAATGAAAGTATGCAAATTATATTGTTTTTAAGGTATTGATATTTACTATCTTTTGCATAGATCTAATAGCAAAACAAGCTGAATTTAGTTTGGGGGTAATTTCTTTAATATGATTTTTCCAATTTAACACATTATCGATTTTTAAGCCAAGAAATTTGGTTGTTGTTGTTGTTTCTAATGGGGATCTATTGTTAATTATTGCGCTAGAAGTTTGCGAGGTTGAATTTGGACAGGATTTAAATTCAATTATGTTAGTTTTGTTACAATGTAATACCAATTTATTGGCTGAGAACTAGTCACATATTTTGAAGAGAATTTCCTCTGTTGAAGATTTGAATGTGTTGGAGTTATTGGCTGTAATTACTATACTTGTGTCTTCTGCAAATAATATGGGACGACCTACATCTTTTATTAGAGGGGGCAAGATCATCTATGACCACTAGAAAAAGTAGGGGACCTAATATTGATCCTTGAGGAATTCCATTATTAATAGTTCCCCATGCCGAGGCAGATTTCATAGTTGTATTGATTTCGGCTTTCTGTTTCCTATCTATGAGATATGAGAAAAACCATTGGTGTAGTAATACTGTATGCTCCAAATCATTTTCCTGATATGAAGAAAGCTAAAAATATATTTCCGTGTTAAGTTTCATAATCGATCTTTTTGCAGCATTGTAATACTTCCTTTCTATATATTTTATAATGAGGAAGTCATAACTGCTTTCTCTAGATCTTCGAGTCTCTTTCACACACCTAAATGTATCCTTAACAATGATATTGATGTTTGTGGCTGGGAAGCCTTTACGACATGAGAAATTTACACAGCTCGCAAAACATTCAGCTTGAGTCCCTCAATTCTCTGGTCGATCCACAACAGCTTTCCAATATCCTGCTTCTGTGTAGCGCTCAGTAATAAGGAATCAACCCACAACAATAATTAGGAAATAAGCCTCGTTCCTTGTAGCTTCGATGCTAACATCAAATTCTGAGACAGCGTAAATCCATAATTCCACTCCAGAATCGCAGAGAAAGGCTGACCCATCTACCAACCCACGATTCGTCACCGTACATACATCGCTTCTTCTACAAAGAGGGATAGGCTATCGGAACTGGCCAATAGTGGTGAGCTAAGGAGTCATTAAAAATGGCTGGGGATTCATTGAATTTCTGTAGTCTAATTGCGTGAAACGTTGATGCTGTTGGTGGTTTTCATTACGAGCAAGATGGGGCTGTAAGATATTTTGGACCTGTATAAAATGTCATAATTCAGTGGTAGAGAATTCGATTGCAGATCGAGAGGTCTCAGATTCAAACCTGGGTGTTCTCTACTTCTTATGATATGTGAATCGTTTATTTCTAAAACCCCACAAGTGACAAAAATAAAACTTTTGTGAAACCAATAAAAACTGTTTAGTTTCATTACTTCTTTTTTTATTGTCAAAATGTATATAACAAGTGACACTTGTTGCTAAATATGAGGTTTATTCACCATTAATTGTGTTTTATAATATATACAAAGTCCCCCCAAAAAATTAAATTAATTAGAATGTTATGGGGTTTTTCCAACAAACAAACTGAAACTAAGCAAAGCATTGTCTTTTTCCAAGTATCAGAGTGAATGAAAGTATGAACAAACTTTATAACCTATGTAAAAACTACAGTATAAAATCACAAAAAATTCAAGTTTTTTCTGTTGCAACAGACATTTTTCTTATCAGGACATTATTTTTCTAGTCTTCGCTTCCACTGTCATTACTGTCTTTGTTGGTGGTAGGCCATGTGTACAGTTCTGTGTAGAATCCTTTCACTTCATCTGGTATGTACTGCAAAATCTTCTTAAGGTCCTCCATTTTTTAACATTGATTGGTAGCCTCGAGCTGTTATAAGCTAGGTCTGTTGGCAGTTCAAACGGTAAATTTTCAGCACAAACACTTTTCTCAGGAATTCGAATGGTGAATACTTCTGCCGGTACAATACTGTCAATGAACTCTTTACAAAGAACTTTACCTTTTTGTTCATTGCAGTGAAAAAACTCATTCATCTTCGAAATTTTAAAATGTACCTTTTTATCGTTTGGTACAGTTACTTGGTTTGTGATTCTATTTACATCCATTCTGGAACCACTGTCATTTCATGTTGATAATACTTTCTTATAATTATAGATATTTAATTCCTCCGTATTTGAAAGTTAGGATTGTGGTATTTTAATGTGTATCTTGATATACGTGTGAAAAAATTGCATTTCTGCATATGTTTATATCCTCCTTTTTAAATGATATAATGAGGACCCAATTTTCACTACCGTACAATAGAGGAACTGCCAGCACCTTATAAAATCTAATTATTGTATCTACTCTTGTTTTGTTTCATAGAGTCCTTAGTATAGTTCTACATATGTGTTGGCATTTATGCAGTTTCTTTTATCTTCATTTTTCTCTTGTTTATAAGAGATTCAGCATTCCAAATGCTAAAAGCTGTTGACCTGTTTTATTATTTCATTATTCAGTGCCTACTATTTTAAATCTTATCGGAAACTTTCCCCCGAAAGCTATAATTTTAAATTTATGAATGACTATTTCCAGGATGCAGTTATACATGTTGCTATTTGGAGCTCGATGGTACCGAGGAAATGAAATACTCCAAAACTAGCTGGGCAGAGGATACTCAAAGCCTGGGTAAAGGCAATCCCTTAAAGGAAAGAAACCTGATATAAATATCCAGTAAGCTTGGAGACAGATATGTGGCACCCCCATCACCAAGCTTTCTTTGTGTCGGAGTGGTTTTTTACTAGGGGAGATTTTTCTAAACTCATTTAGCGCGAAAATATAGCCTAAGATAAACTTGTCTACTAAAATTAGTGTTATATTTTAAAAAATGCAGAAAATGTCATTAATTCTATAGTTCTCCATTAAAATGAAAATAAAGATATCTCTGCAGCTAGCCTCTCGTTTGTGACCGTAGGTGTCACTGCAGTAGTACAACCGTAGAGTAAGTATATATAATAGGTTCGTTCCAACAACAGTCAGGAACCGTCCGTAACTATCGTGAGCATGCGCAGTACAGAAAAAGCGTTCCAACAAAATCCGAACCAATCCTGAACCGGAAACATGTACTGCAGTCGGGCGTTCCAACAAACTTTTGATACGGATTCGGAACGGTCAGAAGTAGTCAGTGGATTGAGGCATGTACGGAAGAGTACGCGAGATGCGCATGCGCATACACTCACCAACGTCTCCTGAATACTGAAGAAAGACATGTTCGAGTGTTCACATCAATGAGCTTAAGATAGAAGGTGACATTGCAGACGAATAATAAAACTAGAGATTTAATTTATATCCTCGCCAAAAAGAAAGGGAATGGAAATTATTTGGGTATTGAAATAGTTAATTACAATTTCAACATGCAGCTTTGATTAAAAATATAATAAATAACGTACATAAATTAATAATTAAAAAATAACTATTTTTAGATGAGAGTTCCTCAGTACACGACATTGAATTAGCGGAATTCTTGCCTTCCATATTTTTGTCACCTTTTTATAGAAAATGATCGAAATTCTACTTTCTGCAATTAGAATTAGCTGCGAAACGATAATAATTAAGCATCTCGTTCTTAGCAAAGATGATCACAGTTACAGCATCTCTGGATTTAGTACAAAACGATCCGCGAAAGCGTTCCAAGAACGTCCAGTCCAGTTTCAATCCCATAGCAGATTCTCAACTAGCGCATGCGCATAAGATGGTACAGGAACCGTACATGAACTGATCCATGAACCGCTTGTTGGAACGAACCTACTACAGTACTAACTCTATGAGTAGGCCTACAATTTGGGACTACAGAGACCTCTGGTGGAAAAAGTAGAAACAAAAGTCGATAATTTTAGTGTATCAGGAGTGTTATAAAAACGCATGGAAACACGAATGGGACAGGAATTTTAAGCTATAGTATTGATAATGCGTGCGTATGACCTAATAAATGGGCAAGCAATGCTATGATGTCGCCTAACACATTAGATTAACGTCGTAGATTCCGTAGCACACGCACTGGGTGTGTTGAGGGGCGCCAGTCGTGACACATTCGTTATATATCGCACGGGACACGCAACTTGCTCTGCGTGCGCTCCTGGGGTCCGCGACCCAGTTCCATTTCATTAAA